>NC_054385.1:11979966-12306963 GCF_017654675.1 Xenopus laevis
CCACTTCAATGTGGGTATATCGCCCACCAATCTGGTTCCATCCTTGAGCTAAAAGGGATAAGCACAGATTTATGTGAATGGCCTTTTAGGTGGTACCATATATATATATATATATATATATATATATATATATATATATATATATATATATATATATATATATATATATATATATATATATATATATATATATATATATATATATATATATATATATATATATATATAATTTTATGGCTCTGTAAAATAAACCTGTCACAGAAAATTGACTATAAAAGACATTAAACAAGAGGAGAAACAGAAAAAACATATTGCCGTTTAGGTTTGAAATAAAGGCGGCATATCTGGTGCTAAATTCGGATTTTGCCAAACCTGAGCTATTAACATTAACCTTTTTCAAATTGAATATGTTGAAAAAGATTTTGAGCTTTGCATCTCAACTACCCTAGTAATGTCTTGCGATCAAAGCCCCTCTTAACTTTTTCTGCTATCCTTTTAAAAGATACCCTGCTTACATACATATATATTTAAAAAATGTGGTTTAAAGGGCGAGGAGGATGAGGCCAATGAAGGAACAGTGGCTGGAAGAGACTTGCATTTGTCAGTTACCATATTATGGCCATATATGTGCTGCTTTGCTTGCAGCACAGTCCAGTCTGTTTTTTTTCCTAGTCTTTTGTGTGTAAAAGATGATCTGTTTGCTGCTGATGGCAGATATATATTTATAAAAAAAATAAGTCCAAGCTCCAAGTCTGAACCCTTTTTTGGGCCCTCCTTTCTCCATCATCATTTCTTTTTGTCTGCTAGTGCCATGAGAATGGGCTACTAGACAAATGCCTGAGAGATTTGCAGGTCACAACAAAAGCAGCTTTCCATTCCGGTGAATCTTGAGGATCTTTCCCAGGCGTTGTTTAGCTGTGGCCAAGCCCTTCTTAGGCCGTTTTCCTGGAACTGGAAATAAATGGAAGATGAATAAAAACGCTACTTGATCCGATTTGTTACTGATATGACCCTAAAAGTCAAGAGAATTCTGGCTACATGTGATATTATGCGCAATGAATAAAGCATTTTTATCTTTTTAAAGGCTACCTTAAAGGGATCCTGTTGGTGTCATTTTTAATTTATAAATTACACTGTTTACACTGCAAATTATTCAATCTTCATTCCTGAACCAGCAAGTTTATTTTTTAGTTGTAATATTGGTGTGTACGTGCATCTCAGGTCATTTTGCCTGGTCATGTGCTTTCAGAAAAAAACAACACTACAGTATGGAACTGCTTTCTGGCAGGCTGTTGTTTCTCCTACTCAATGTAACGGAATGTGTCGCAGTGGGACCTGGATTTTCTCTAGGGCTGCACCGAATCCAGGATTTGGTTCGGGATTCGGCCTTTCCCAGCTGACTCCTGGTGCCATTGCCCAGCCGAACCGAATCCTAATTTGCATATGCAAATTAGGGGCAGGGAGGGTAATCGTGTGACTTTTTGTCACAAAACAAGAAAGTAAAAATGCATCCCCCTTCCCACCCCTAATTTGCATACGCAAATTAGGATTCGGTATTCGACCGAATCTTTCGAGAAGGATTTGGGGGTTCACCCGAATCCAAAATAGTGGATTTGGTGCATCCATAATTTTCACTATTGAGTGATGTTCCTAGATCTACCAGGGAGTTGTTCTCTGGTAACCTTCCCATTATTCTGTTAGGCCGCTGGCTGATATAACTCCAACTTGCAGTACAGCAGTAAAGAGTGGCGGAGGTTTATCAGAGCACAAGTCACATGACTGGGGGCAGCTGGGAAACTGTATATGTCTAGCCCCATGTCAGATTTCAAAATTAAATCTAAAAATCTGTTTGCTCTTTTGTGAAATGGATTTCAGTGCAGAATTCTGCTGGAGCAGCACTTTTAACAGATGTGTTTTGAAAAAAAGTTCCCTTTAATTACTACCCTGCATTGCTGGACTTCCTGGTGAAGATGCTGAAAGCCGCCGCTGCGTCAGAAAGACTCCTGGTGCCATTGGTGTAGTTCCACGGTTCACTTGAGCCATGCCAAATATATTTGGACCCGCAGTGTATTCATGATCAACAAGACTTCCAGAGAAGACCTCTGTTTGAGATTCCAGTGGGGGAGGCTCAGGTTCTGATGGTAAAAGCGGTGGCTCGGGTTCGCTGACCGGTTTCTTTTTGCTGGTTACCTTTTTCTTCTGAGATTTCTGCTGTTCCTAAACAGAGACAGAAAATGTAAATATTAACAGCTGGGTATCATTACAAGACATTAAAAGTAGGGATGCACCGAATCCAGGATTCAGGTTTTTTCAGCAGGATTCAGGCAAATCCTTCTGCATGGCCAAACTGAATACGAATGCTAATTTGCATAGGCAAATTAGGGGCGGGAGGGAAACCACGTGACTTTTTGTCACGAAACAAGGAAGTATAAAAATATTTTCCACTTCCCACCCCTAATTTGCATATGCAAATTAGGATTCTGATTCGGTTTGGTATTCGGCCGAATCTTTTGCGAAGGCTTCAGGAGTTCGGCTGAATCCAAAATAGTGGATTCGGTGCATCCCTAATTCAAAGATAATCCAAAAATGGAAGATTTCTTACTTGCTGGGAAAGTCTTGCAGCAGCCACAGCAAGTCCCGTCTCAACAGATGCTACACGTGTCCCCTCGCGCACCGGCCGAGCCTGTTTGGGGAGTGTCGGAGTGACACGGGCTGCAAAAAAGATAAAAATGTGAATGGAACATTACATTTGTCAACTAAATGCAAAGCTTCATGTATCCTGTAATGTATATATAAATACACAGTTAAAAGTAAGCGTTCTGCTTCTTTTAGTTTAGTAGTACAAGTATGGGATCTGTTATCCAGAATGCTCAGGGCCTGGGGTTTTCCGGATAATGGATCTTTACGTAATTTGGATCTCTATACCTTAAGTCTACAGGAAAATCATGTAAACATTAAATAAACCCAATAGGAAGGTTTTGCTTCCAATAAGGATTAATTATATCTTAATTTGGAATAAGTACAAGCTACTGTTTTATTATTAGTGATCCTGGGACTATTCAATCAGACATACCTTTAGGGTTCCACGGAGCATCATCTGTCTGCTTCTTTTTCTTAGCACGTGATTTCAATGCGGGATCATCATCGTCAGACTCCAGTGAAGGGTAAACTGCAGACAAAATATAGTTTGTGATCAATTTGTTTCCAATCTTAGCATAACATTAATAGGAGACAGAATGAAGTAAGGAATTGAGCTGTATATGGATAAAATGTGAAAAGCAAATATATTTAACTCAACAACTCCAAATATGAGGCCCATTATCCAGAATGCTCGGGAGCTGGGGGTTTCCGCATAATGGACCATTTCAGTAATTTGGATCTTCATACCTTAAGTCTGCTAGAAAATCATGTAAACATTAAATAAACCCAATAGGCTGGTTTTGCTTCCAATAAGGATTAATTATATCTTAGTTGGGATCAAGTACAAGCTATTGTTTTGTTATTACAGAGAAAATGTTGATTATTCGGATAAAATGGAGCCTACGGGAGAAGGGCATTCCGTAATTCAGAGCTTTCTAAATAATGGGTTTCCAGATAACGGATCCCATACCTGTACTATACTTGTAGTAAAAAGCAGATTTTGTGCACTAACTGTTAAATCTCTTACTCTTCAGTCGCGTGGGGGACACCGGGACGGTGGGGTATAGTTGGTACCAGCAGGAGGAGGACACAACAAAAGAAAACATAAAACTAGCTCCTTCTCTGCTGGTTATACCCCCTAGTAGGCAGAGCAGAGACCATTTTTTTTTTTTAACAAAGTACTCGTATAACTTGTACCGAACATAACTTCAGTAGAAATAGTTAACAGACCACATATGAATGGCAGAAAAGACCCCCTATCCAGTGAGGGAAGCCCTATGTCCCACAAGCGACTGAAGAAAAAGTGGGTACACATTTGCTTGGGGGACACAGGGGACTCCTCGCGGTGTATGCCCGTTGAATGGCTTGTTTGATCCAGAGTGAGATGGCTGACTTTGAAGCAGGTATTCCTTGTTCGGGTCCCAAGGGAAGGACAAACAGGGCATCTGACTTGCGTATATCCTGAACCCTGTGTAGGTGAAATTTGAGAGCTCAGAAGGGATCCAATGAGTGTAATGACGACTCCTTTGGATTGGAAGGTGCCATTCAAAAGGTTGGAATGGTATTCTCTTGATTCAAGTGAAAAGCCGAAACGACTTTGGGCAGGAAGGATGGCACTGTGTGGAGTCCCGCCCTGTCCTTGTGGAACACAAGGAATGGAGTCTTGCACGACAATGTGCTGAGCTCTGATACTCTCCTAGCTGAGGCAATCACCAATAGGAACACAGTCTTCCAAGTGAGCCACTGCAGAGTGATCAATGCTAATCATTCCAATGGTGGTTCCTGCAATGCCTGCAAGACCAGGGAGAGGTCCCATGTGGGCACTGATGCTCGTATTGGTAGTGCTAAGTGAGAAACCCCCTGCATGAAGGTTTTTACAGATAACAGAGCCAAACGTTTTTGGAACAGTACTGAGAGCTGAAATCTGTGACTTCAGGGATCCCACAGTGAGTCCCATGCATAATCCTTCCTGTAGGAAGTTGAGAATCTTGGGAATGGAAAAGGTCTCAAAGCCTCTGTTCTTCTTGGTGCACCATTGTTGATAAGTGTTCCACGCTCTGTGGTAAGCGTTTGCTGATACAGGTTTCTGTGCTGCCCGCATCACCCTCACAACTGCCTCCGAAAAGCCTTTCTGCCTGAAGATCTGGGTCTCAAGAGCCATGCCGTCAAGTTGAGAGTTTCCGACTTTGGATGTAGAATGGGACCCTGTGATAGGAAGTCTTGTAGTGGGGGTTGAAGGATCCATGGTTCCTCTTTCGAGAGGGTGATTAGGTCAGAGAACCATGTTCTCCGTGGCCATCTGGGAGCTATGAGAGTTGTCTGTTCTCCCTGCAACTTCCTCATCGTTCTTGGGATTAGCGGGAGTGGTGGAAAGGCGTAGGCGAGTCTGAAGTCCCAGACTGATGTTAGGGTGTCTGTGCCTAATGCTAGGGGGTCCCTGTAACTGGCGAAGAAGCGGGTTACTTTTTCAGGTGGCCATGTGCTGCTTTTCTCTCGAGTACCACTCCCCAGGTGGTACACCACCTTGGGTTGCCGAGCAGTCTGCCTGTGGTGAGGTTGTTGGAATTTAACCACAAGAGGAGGGATGCTCTAGTCTTTCTGGAGATGTGGATAACTTGGGAGAGCGACTTCCATTTCCAGGTTGATAAGATTGTTCTACTGTATTTCCCTGAGGTGAAACTGTGCAAGAGTTACTGCCTCTATTGTCGAGACCATGACCCTGAACACCTTCATGCAGAACCTGGCTGTATATGTGGGCTTTGCTAACAAGGTCTTGACCAAGGATTGTAGGTGCAGGATCTCCTCTGGGTCAGAATGTTGAATTGCATCCCCAGGAAAATTGTGGACTGACTGGGGGTCAATGAGGATTTGCCTAGGTTGAGGCCCCATCCCAATTCTTGAAGGGTTGTCATGGTGAAAAGAGCCTGATTCTGAGATCGATGGCGCCTTTATTAGCAGGTCGTCCAGGTATGGGGCAATTGATATGCCCCTGTTGTGTATCACCTATCTGGCTGCCACCATGATCTTTGTGAAGACCCGGGGGCTGCAGTCAGGGCGAACGAACCTCCTAGCTTTTTATCCATAGTGTCCTTAAAGGAGGCGGCATCTGGAACTGGTAAGGCCATATTCTTAGAAAGCTGGGATAGCAGCGCGTCTACTGATGGCGGAGAAGACATCTTTCAGAATCCTCTGTAGGAAAGGGATACATTTTTAGATATCTCCGGTTAGGTTGAAAGCGCCTTGCAGGCTTATCCCATTCTTGCTGAATTATCTGATCTAGCGGAGAGTGAGAAGGGAAATCAATGAGTCTACTGTTTCTGAGGAACGGTGGGTGGATTGCTCATCTTCTTTGTCGCTTTGGGATAGTTCACACTCTGAAAGGATGGTGTCTGGGTGTGGAGGTGAACTATTATGTCCGTCCTCGTCACTCTCCTCCTCTGAAAAGGAAGGAGGAGCCCTTCGCTTGTGTGCCTTGGGCTTTGGACTGTCAAGACAAGCTAACAGTTTATCAAGCGATTGTACCAACAAGGGAATTCCTGTTAACTGTGCTGCCCACTGGGGAATAGCCTGTGTGTCAGGTGGTGGAGCGTCTAAGGGATTTGACTGCTAAAGACCCTTGTTGGATAGCTTCATCTTGGTGGGGGGGGGAGCAGGTTGTGGAATTTCAGAGCCAACGCGAGTGGGCTTACAATTTATGCATATGGGGCAGGCATTTGCTGCATCTAGCACAAGCTAAATATTTTGTGGGAGCAGCTGGTGCTCTTCTGGAGAAAAGGCATTCACTAGCCCCTTCAGACATGGTGTAATTACCTTATAAATGGCCTAGGGATATCTACCCTAAGAGTATGGTACTGCACTGTATTCTGCCTGCAGCGGGAGGTAGAACTGGCAATAGAGGAGGAGATGCGTGGGAGCCTTAAGGAGTCAGCAGTACTCCCCTGTCTGTGCCTGGTTGCACAATGTGTCTTGGTTTGAATGCTTCACTCAGGATGGGTAGGAAGTGCACTGCGAGAGAAGTGTTGCGCTTTCGGTATGTGTGTGCAGGAACCCTGGAACGAAAAAACCTTGGCGCGCAAATCCCGTTCCTGGAGAGTACCCGCAGGCTCTCAGACTCCCCGGTCACTCTAGATTGTGCCCTCAGGGAAGAGCCACTCTTGTGGCAGACAGAGCCCCTCGGCTTAAATCCCTATGCAGTAATAGGGTGAAGTAGGCGGGTTTTGAAGCGAGATGATCCTACTTACGCGTGAATCTCTGCTTCCAGCTTGTCTTCTGGCCAGGCCACTCTCCCCCTGTAGAGGGAAGGAATGGTTAGGTGCTTGGATGGTTTTGTGTCAGCTGCACATTTGAAAACCCCGGAGACAGTCCCACGTTGCATAGTGCCAGGTAGAGACCACCTACTCAGTGTAGGGGTCCTTGGCATCTCCCATGTCATATGTAATAAAGTTTTCCTCAGATTGACTGAGAGTGATAGGTACGTCCTACCTCCTGAGAACACAATAAAAAACTCGTCTCCGTTCCACCTACTAGGGGTGGGTATAACCAACTTAAAAAGTTGCTACCAAAGAAGAGAATATCTTTTGAGAATACACAGATTATTTATGGTATCCTAATAGCAGACAAACGCTTAACTATCTAACCATTATTGATTAAAAATAAATTGATCTGAAAAGATTTTTCATGGATGAGTCATTTTAGGAGAAAATCAAACATTTTTACAATGGGCTTTTCCAAGACGACAACATATAATAATTACAGCCAAACAATCTGGAAATGCATAGCTATTGTAAGATTAGAATGTGTCCTATCTGATGTAATCCAGCATCTCTCTGCCCCAACAAATGATCATTTTATGTAAATATCATCTTATCTGCTCGCAGATTGCTAAATCAACAAAAAAATCTCCTACTTGTTTGCACTCACTGTATTCTGAATCCTTAAAGCAGGCCCCCAGAGTCTCCTGCTCATCACTGCTATCCTCATCATTACTGTCCATGCTGCGGTGTGCTGGTCTTTTCACAGGCCTCTTTCCAGGTCTCAAGAGGACTTTGCTGTTTCCGGTGCTGGTCCCATTGCCACTGCTCTTATTCCCAGCAGTCTTAGTGTTCCCCTGCAATGCTCCAGCTACCGTGCCACTCTCCTGCCCAGCTGCCCACCAAGCTTGAATGCTGGAAGGTGTGCAAGATGAGGAGGCCTGAAGATTGGCCATGCACAACATACCCTGGATTGCCTCCTGTGTGCTGGGAGAGGCAGGGGCTTCACTAAAAATAAAGAGAACAGTTTTAAAATAAAACAACTATATCCTATCCACAAAAATGGACTGGTTAAAATAGAAGTGCTTTTCTCACTGTTCACCTTCCAAACACTTTTTTCAGTTCAGTTGCTTCCATATTGCTCATCAAAAATAAAACCTTTTTTTGCATTGTTTTCTATGTTTTATTTTTTTTCTCTCCAAAATTCCTAACAGTAATCCAGGTGCAGATTCTGAACAGCTACAATTTGCTACAGATACATCTCAGCAGTATCTGTGGAACATTGGCAACTATTGTATCAATTCTAACAGCTACCGTAATGAAACTCTGATTATTATATGCAGGACCAAGGATAAGAAATGTATCAACTACAGTAGAACCCCCATTTTACATCCCTTGATTTTAAGTTTTCCCTCATTTTACATTGTTGTTTTGTAGTCCCACCTATATATTATGCCTAATAATTTTCCCTGATTTTACACCATTTTTTTCTGGTCCCCTGAAAAACTTAAAATGGGGGTTCTGCTGTAAATGTATCATTTAAGATAATGGCTCAACTAACAGATCATTTAAAACAATCAGTGACTCCTCTCTCCCAGAGCTGCTTTAGAAAGACATGATAAAGTGAAAAATTAAACTTCAATATTAAAATTAATTGGTTACAAAAAAAAAAAAAAAAAAAACTAATGTAAGGAATTTACAAAAAAAAATGACTATTTGACTTTGTTATTGTTTTGTGTTGTTAAAGGGCCAAGAGACAGATTGTTCCAAGGGTGTTAAATTTTCCTTACTCGATTTCAGAATATTCAGGACCTCCAACCTGCCGGCTAGCTTTCAATAAGTCTAATATTCCCCCACTGCTGGCTCCAAGTTGGTCACCATCACCTTCAGCCATTTCATCATCCGTGGTGTAGTCTTCCTAATAGAAGGTAAAAGGCATTCATAATATAGGCAGGATAACTTTGCATACTAGCTTTGGAAACAGACACTATTATTACTGCTGAAAACAAATTTACCTCTACATCAAATTCAAGCTCCCCAGGCTCACGCACTCTGTTGGGGTCTGAACATGGCTTTGCTCTTGGTAGTTTTCGTGGAAACTCTGCAGTGATTAAAGAAAAGAAAATTTGTGTATATACCTGAAAGTTGGCATTGAAAATAAGGCTATAACACCATATTTTTGGATGCTGGGGAGGCTTAGCAAATCACCAGGATGAAAGAAAAAAAATTGGGTTTTTTGGAGGTTACATACTGTGTAGCTTTTTCTTTGTCAGAGCTACTTTTTTCTCTTTGCGAGGAGTCTCATCAATTTGCAAGTCATCCTCAGAATCTAGAAGGAATGGATCCCCAGCGGACAGATCTCCCTGTAACTGTTCCTTTTTTATGTGTTTATTTGCAGCTGCTTGGCGTCTACTTCCAGCTCCTACACGCTCCTTCTTGCCACTATAAGAGATGTGCAGAATAGCAATTCATGTCAGACCTTTTTTGTACACATTCAAATATCTGTTTTGTGATAGTTATTTATTAAAGTTAAAAATTACCAAAAAGCAAAATAAAGAACGACTAATCAGGTGGAAGAGATAATGCACAAACTCACCTTACATTGGAACCGTTAGCCATCATCAGCCTCAGTTTACTGTCTGCTATCTCTCCATCCAGCAAGCCGATATCTGGCTTTTCTTCAAGATCTAGGGCTGTATCTTCAGTCTAGGAACATAAAGTAACATTAGAATGTGGAAGGCTAAAATGTGAAAAAAGGCAATGTAATGGGGAAATGAGTTTACAAACAGTTAAAATAATGTGACGGGGTTTGTACAAATATCAACATGAGATCAGGAAGAAGATGGCCAAGCACTCAGATTAGACAATCAGAGCTGCCAGAATACATATAGCTACAAACCTCCTTCACTGGAGTTCCAAATGTCTTGTGATGCTGGCCTGTAGGAGTGCCTGGTTGTTCTGGACTCATGTCAGCCTCTGTTTCTCTGCCTTTCCTTCCTCCTTTTTTAATCATTTGGTTTGCTCTACCACCCTTCTTATTACTGCCCTTGAATGGAACAGCTGCTTTCGATGTGGATGGAGCACCGGGGCTTCTAGTTAGACCCATGAGATTTCCAGTTTTCTCTATGTTTTGATGGAAGATATCCTGTAGGAGGGGAAAAAATTCAATATTTTGGGTATGTAGAGGCAGTTGCAAATATAGGAGACTATCATCCAACAATCCATTCAAGCACAGAGCAAAGAATATCACTCACGCACACCAAAACATCACCTCCATTAGTCGAATCTCCCGGTCTAGGTCTTTAATAAGCTGGGAAGTAATAATGGTCTCAGGAATTTCCTCTTCGTGATCCATCAATGCCTAAAATGAAGAAAATTAAGAGGTTCTGCTAAAACCATGAGATAAGAGATGAGTGCAGGTTTGATCAAACGGACTGCAACTACAGAGGTTCAAAGAATTTCCATTTTATTGAACGGAGGGGAGTAATAACTTACATGAAATGGTCCATCTAAACATAGATAAAATATGTCTTAAAGTGGACCTGTCACCCAGAAATAAAAAGCTGTATAATGAAAGTCTTTTTTCAAATTAAACATGAAAGGATGATTTTATACTTACTGTAAAATCCTTTTCTAGTAGGTCCGAACTGTCAGTGCAAACGTGTAGGTTATGTCCAGGTTCACCTCTGGAGGCAGGTCAAAAGGAATCGTCTCTTTGCCCCTCCCTCAGGATATATAGGCTGGCTCCACCTCTATTCTCCAGTTCTGTTATAATGCATTGTTGAGGTGATTAGGAGACAGCAAGTAGGAAGGAAGGTCAAGAGACAACAGTATAGGCAAGAAAGATAAGTCCTTTCACCCATATTAAATTCAGCCTGGGTGGGACTTATTGCACTGACAGTTCGAGCCTACTAGAAAAGGATTTTACGGTAAGTAAAATCCTCCTCTCTCTAGTCGGCCCTCCTGTCAGTGCAAACGTGTGGAGACGTCCAAAAGCTGTCCCGTAAAGAACAAATGAAACAGGGTAGGTATGCTGCTGATTATGTTATGTCCTGGCAAGTTATGCCACTGCAGTCTGTAGAACTTTGCGGCCGAACATGGCTGATGCTGAAGCAAAAACATGTAACTGATAAAACTTGAGGACCATGTGGCTGCCGCACAGATTTGATCTGGTGTAGCAAGATTCTGAAGGGCCCAAGACGCACTTTGTGCTCTTGTAGAATGAGCCGTGACTTGGAATGGTTGTTGTCGGTTGCTTAAGAGTGTAAGCTTGATTCGCAGTTTCTGCAAGCCATCTTGCGATAGTCCTTTTGGATACCGCTAATCCTTTGTGTACTCGAGCGTAGGAAACTAGTACTCCGTCTGCGTGCCTGAAGGCTGTTGTCCTCTTTTTGTAAATTCTGATTGCCCTAACCCCACATCATGTGTATGTAATTGTTTTTCTTTGTCATTAGCAGGGTTAGGACAAAAGGAAGGAAGAATGATCTCCCAATTGATATTAAATTTGGTTACAACTTTTGGTAGGAATCCTGGCACTGTGCGTAAAACTACTTTATCTTTGTGAAGGATAAGCCATGGTTCTTTATGCGACAGTGCTGCTATTTCCGATAATCTTTTTGCTGAAGTAATAGCAACAAGGAAGGTGACTTTTAGAGTTAGCCATTTTAGCTCACATGAATGGAGAGGTTCAAATGGTGCCTTTTGTATTACCGATAGCACTAGTGTTAGGTCCCAAGAGGGTGTTTGATTATGGAAGGGTGGCCTAATCCGTATAGCACCTTGTAGGAACTGCTGAATATGGGGATGTTCTGCCCACTTGCGATGGTATAACACTGATAAGGCAGAAATTTGAGATTTTAGAGTGCCGGGTGCTAGCCCTTTTTCGAACCCGGTGGAGAGGAATTCAGTCACCACTTGTGTAGTACTGTGCTCCCATATGAGCTGTCTGGTGGAGCACCATTGAAGAAATGTTCGCCACACTTTATGGTAGACCCTCGATGTGGAAGGTTTCCTAGCCTGTAGCAGTATGTCTATCGCTGGTGCTGAAAATCCTCTTTGGGTCCATAACTGGGTCTCAAGAGCCAGGCCATTAAACTGAGCATGGAGAAATTTGGATGTCGAGCTAGTCCCTGGAGTAGTAAATACGGTCGTAGTGGAAGTCTCCACGGTTTTGATATGGACATGCTCACAAGATCTGTGTACCAAAGTCTGTTGTGCCAATCCGGTGCAATGAGTATTGTTGTTACACCCTCCTGTTTGATTTTGGCAAGAATTCTGGGAAGTATTGGTAGTGGTGGGAACGCATAGACTCTCTTGAAGTTCCAGGAAATTACCAGAGCATCTACACATGCCGCTCTGTGGTCTCTGTTTTTGGAACAGTAGCGAGGAACTTTGAAGTTGTGTCTGGATGCCAACATGTCTATGTCTGGTGTTCCCCATTTGGCGGTGATTTTGGCAAAGATGTAGACTCCATTTGCCTTGGTCGATTGTCTGGCGACTGAGGAAGTCTGCCTCCCAATTCAGGACCCCTGGGATGTAAACTGCTGAAATTGATGGTACATGGTGTTCTGCCCACGTTAGGATCTTTGTTGCTTCCAGCATGGCCATCATTCTGCGGGTACCGCCTTGCTTGTTTACATAAGCCACCGATGTGGCATTGTCCGATTTAATTCTGACTGGCCTGGTTCGAAGTATGTTGGACTAACCTTGAAGCGCTAGCACTATAGCACGAAGTTCTACCACATTGATTGGTAGACGAGCTTCCTGAGGGGACCACTGTCCTTGTAAGGTGTGTGTGTGTGTGTTGTAAACTGCTCCCCACCCGAAAGTGCTTGTGTCTGTTCACAATCTCCCAATTCCTTGGTGCCCAGCTTCTGCCCGAGGTTAGGTGTGCTTGGACTGTCCACCATGAGAGACTGGTTCTGGTCTGTAGTGTTATTGGGATGTTCTGTTGAAGATCCTGGTGATCTTTGTTCCAAGTGTGTATGAAATTTTGTTGTAGTGGTCGTAGATGGAATCTGGCACAGGGAATTACCTCTATTGCCGCCACCATGAATCCCAGGAGTTGAAGACATTCTCCTGCTGTTACTGTGGACTTGCTCAAGAAGGGTTCTGTGTTGGCGATAATGCTTTTGACCTTGTCCCCTGTCAGTTGTACTACTTGTCGTCTGGAGTCGAATAGGAACCCCAGAAGTAGAGAGGTTTAGCGGTTGTTTATTAGCCACCCGTGCTGTATTAGTACCTGTAAGGTTATCGCTGTGTCCGCATTTGCTTGAACTTGTGACGTTGCCTTGAGAAGGAGGTCGTCGAGGTATGGTAGAACGTGAATTCCCATAGTTCTCAAAAGGGCAGCTATGGGTGCTAGGACTTTTGTAAACACTCTTGGTGCAGTCTGAATGGGAGAGCTACAAATTGAAAATGTTGGTCTCTTATTGCAAATCGGAGGAAAGCTTGTGAGCTTGAATGTACTGGTACATGAAGGTAAGCATCTTGTAAGTCGATTGATGTCATAAAACAATTTGGTTCCATAAAGGCTATTGCTGACATGATTGATTCCATTTTGAACTTTTGGTTGCGAATGAACAAATTTAGTTGTTGTAAGTTGAGTACGGGTCGGAATGTGCCCTCTTTTTTTGTCACTAGAAAAAGGTTTGAGTAAAAGCCTTTGAACTTGTGTTGTTCTGGCACTGGTATAATGACCCGTTTGCCACAGGGATGTTACTGCTTGCTGTAGAGCATGCTGTTTTTGTGGTGGGACGATTGATGGTACAAATCGTCTTGGTGGGAGTGTTGTTATCCTGTATCCTTGTTGAATGATTTGTAATAACCAATTGTCTGTGACAGTGGTTTCCCAATAGGGGAGGAATTGGGAGAGATGACCCCTACTTTGGGAATGGAATGGTGGTAGTCATGCTGAATTGGGTTTTCTGTTTTTATTTGACTGCTGCAATGGTTGTCTATTGCGTCTGGTACTCTGGTTGGTACCTGTACCTGAAAGTTGGGAGGAAGGTGCTTTTTCCACCTGTGACTTCTGTGATAATTTGCTTGAGGTCGGGCCCAAAGAGAGATTCTCCAGTATATCATAGTCCTAACAGTTTGTTTTTGGAAGCAGTATCCCCTGACCATTGGCGTAGCCAGAGTGCCCGCCTAGCCACCACTGAATTGGCCGTCAACTTAGATGTAAGGCAAACAATTTCCAAGGCAGAATCCACCACAAAGGAAAGAGTGGTATTTAATCTATTGATGTCTGCTGCTAGTTCTTGAGCTGACTTTGTTGAACAAAATCCTGTGCCCATTGTTTAGCAGTTCTGGCTAATCCTGCCATTGCTGCTGCTGGTCGCAAGATTGCGTTTGAATGATTGCAAGCTCCTTTAAGTGCAGATTCTAACTTTTTGTCCATAAGGTCTTTAAAAGACGACTCTTCGTTTGGTAATGTGGTATGTCTGGAAAGTCTAGCAATAGCATAGTGCACTTTAGGCGGTTTGTCCCTTAATTTACGCTGCTCTTCCGGGACTGGATACGTGTCATAGAAACGTTTTGATATGATGGACCTGCGGTCTGGTTGTTGGTACCACACGTGTGCGATTTTGTTGCGCACCTAGGACTTTGTCAGCTTTTGATATAGCGACAGTCTCGTCCTTGATGTCTTATGTTTCCATCATGTCTTTTAATAGCTTTTTAGAAATGTCAGGTTTTGCAAAAGTAGCTCTCTCTGTATCAGTGTCACTATGTTCATCAGATCATCAGTCTCCACCGGCCGACTCAGAGTCATGTAGTGAAAATAGATCCAGTCTTCCTCATTATCTGAGAGGTCTGGAGGAGACTGATGTGCTTTACGTTTGGTAGCCTGTGTCTGAATAGCTGGTTGAAAGGTAGTTTATAGCCAATCCAAAAAGTCCCCTAACTGGGGTGGCATTTGAGGTACTTGATCTGAAGTAGTTGCCCTAAGGGGAGTATGTGCCTGGGGTTGAGGCTCATCCACACTCCCTTGGACTAGTCTCAATGATAATCTGTGGGTTTAACAGTGGTTAAAAGTGGTGGTTCACTAAATTTGCAATCTGAGCAGTAAGAAGACTCCGACCTCCTTAATGTATGCTTGCATTTTTTGCACTTTTGAGTTTTATGGGTTTTTTTTTTTTGGTTTTTTTTTTTACAGTTTTTGTTTGTAGACTTGGCCATCCGAATTTCCTCTCTCAAGTCTTTTAGGGAGTTAGAACTTTCCATTGTGATTGAGACTAAGTGTGGTTTTCCAACACGTACAATCTCCCCCAGAGGTTGGAACAGTCTCTATAGGGTGGCAACTTAAACCAAAATATTGTATCAGTATGGCGATGTAATTTTGCCTATTTAGCAGTAAGGTTAGAAATTGCGATTCTATCTCCATATGTCACGCAGTCTGCCTGTTCCGTGATAAAACGGGCAAGATGGTGGCGCTAGATGCGTTGCTCTCTTGGATGCCTGCACGCTATGCATGATGACATCATATGCGGTACTATGTATCTCGCCACACGACTTACACCCAATCGGAATGGTGTCCGATACTTGCCTTTTGTTCCATCGGGCTGCCTAAGGCCTAGTATGCGCTCACCGTTCGTGTGTCCACACCTACTTGTAGGTATAACTCTATAGTACCAATATAATTGTCCAGCATATTGACAGTACCACATGTCAACCGGAACAATTTATGAGGGAATATTAGTAGTACGGCATACTTTATTCCCCCAGAGCTTAAATGTGCTTGCAGTATTTTGTGGGCATTCAGGTAGTACCGCATACCCCAGCCCTTTCAAACAGTACTCTACTGCTAGCACAAGCCATTCTGCCACTCACAGGGTAACACACAAAACGCCAAGCATTATTTGCAAGCCTTGATTCCCTCTGGTGTTCCGTCAAGTCACCACAAAAATACTTCAATCATGGGTATGGAAATCAGAGGCAAACAGCAGAATACCTGCTAATCAGTGCTTTATTGTGCGTCCACACAACGTTTCGGGCAGCAAAAGGCCCTTTTTCAAGCACAAGCCATTCTGCGCTGTTAATGCTAGAAGCCAGTAAGGAGGGGACATTGAAGAAATTGGGAGACAGGACAGCATGTCCCCATTTATCCTGTAAACAAAAATAATTAATGTCTAAAATCAATAGTGAGAGATAGAGAAAACAAAATAGTTAAAAACAAAGGAAAAGGTTTCCATCCTTCACCTCCAAGGCAGGACAAAAGAACTGGAGAATAGAGGTGGAGCAGCCTATATATCCTGAGGGAGGGGCCAAGAATTCTTCTGTCCTGCCTCCAGAGGTGAACCTGGACATAACCCACACGTTTGCACTGACAAGAGGGCAAACTAAAGAAATCCAATTTCTATTTTTTTATTAAAGCATTCATAGCTGTTTTAAGCTCATTTAAAAATCTCAGCTGTCAGTCAAATATTGCCTGGCCCTCCTCTATGCCTTAGGCATAGAGGCAGGGAAGACAATCACTTTCACTTTTCATTCAGCACTTCCCAGATGTCACTGCACTCCACACATTCCCCCCTTCTCTTCAACGTTTAATTGTGTAGCCAGTGCATGGGGATGGACATAGAGTCCCGCATTCTGGTGCACAAAACAAGATTCTGAGATGATACAAGGCTTGTCTTAATAACAATGTCCACAAAATGGCTCCTGCCTGCTTGCTATAATTAGGAGTTCCCAGACTGAAGGAAACAAGACTTAAATAATTTATATAGTGTTATTAAAGTTCATTGTGTTCGACTATTGTGATAAAATAGGATTTTATTGGGTGACGGGTATGCCGCTATAGTATGAAAACAGCCCCACCTCCTTCTTGGTCCAGGCTCGGAATGTTGTATTAAGTGCCTTGGCTCCATGCAACAAGTACGATGCTGGCTGTCTTCTGTTCTCTCGCAAACCTTTATACCAAGGAAAGGTGCAGTTGAGACAAAACAGCAGGTATTTATGATAAATTCATAATGACAAAGTAAAGCAGACTGAAGTTTAGACTCACCACGGAAGGTGTCTAGTAAATGCTTCCCCACGTACCAACAGATGGTTTCAAAGTTTGGGAATTTAAAGAGGTCAGCGGTGCTTAATCGCTTTTCAATCTCATAAGCTCTGCAGGGATGAGAAGAAACAACAATTAAATAAAATGTGGTCCACGTGCTTAAGAAACTGTGGCACAGAAAATGAGATTTTGTATACCTACCGTTAAATCTCTTTCTCTTCAGTCACTTGGGGGACACAACAGTAGGAAAAAACTAGCCCCTCCCCTACTGGCTATACCCCCCCAGTGGGCGGAGCCTAGACCTGTTTGTTCCAAAGTCAACAGGAAAAATTCTATTAATCGTAAACAACTTAGTACTAAAACATAACATGTCTGATGGAAAAATGTGTCCTCAGTCCAGGGAGGGAAGCCCCGTGTCCCCCAAGTGACTGAAGAGAAAGATTTAACGGTAGGTATACAAAATCTCATTTTCTGTATAGAAAGGTATACAAAATCTCCTTTTCTCCAAGTCATCTTGGGGGACACAGGGACAGTGGGGACGTACCAAAGCTGTCTCCTAATACCTCCGGGTGGGAGAGTGAGGCTTAAGTGGAAGTGACCACTGAAGCTTGAAGCACCTTTCTGCCAAAGCAAGTTTCAGAAGCCATAAAGGTATCGAAATGGTAGAATTTAGAGAAAGAGTGGACCGAGGTCCATGTAGCTGCCTTGCACAGCTGTTCTGCTGATGCTTGGTTCCTGAACGCCCAGGATCTACACATCCGCCTAGTAGAATGGGCTGTGAGTCTAGCTGGTGGTGTTTTGCCACGTGCCCTCGCTTAATCACTTGCTTGATCCAAATGGGCGATTTTGTGGCCACCTTTCCTTGGTGGGGGCCTGAAGGAATGACTAGTAAGGAGTCTACCTTGCGATTGTCCCAGAACTTTAGAGCTCTAACAGGATCCAGGGTGTGTAGAGCCTTCTCCTTTGAATTGGAAGGTGAAGGACAGAAAGTCAGTATCGTAATCTCCTGGTTCAGATGAAAGTCAGATACTACGATGGGCAGAAAAGATGGAATAGTGCGTATGACAGCCCTATCATGGTGAAAAAAACGAGGAAAGGAGGTTTGCATGACAGAGTTCTGTAACACGTCTCACAGAGGCAATTGCCAGAAGGCAAACCGTTTTCCAGGTTAGCCAGAGAAGTGAAATTGATCCTAGCGGTTCAAATGGAGGGTCTTGAAGGGCTCGTAGAACTAAGGTGAGGTCCCATAGAGGAGCTGGTGCTCGAACTGGAGGAGCCATATGTGCTACTCCTTGAATGAAAGTCTTGACATCAGGCAAAAGAGCAAGCTGTCATTGAAAAAGGACTGATAAAGCAGATACTTATGACTTAAGGGATCCTAGGGATAGACCCATGGATAGGCCCTCTTGCAGGAACTTTAGAGTTCCACTTGGCTGTTAGAGTATCGGCTGTTACAGCTAGTGGGTCCATGTATCGAGCTAGGAACGCTGAGATCTTGCGGTTGTGCAGTGTCGCCATGAGATCCACCTCTGGAGTGCCACACATCTGTGTTATTTAGTGGAAGATCTCGTCTTTCTATGACCACTCTACCGGGTCAAGGGATTGCCTGCTTAGATAGTCGCTTCCCAGGTGGGTTTGGTGAGCTTTGGCCCATTTGAAGATGAGGTTGACTTTGTCTAGTGCTCCTCTGCTTCTTGTGCCCGCCGTAGCGTTGTCGGACTGTATCTTTACAGCTTGACCGTGTAGAATCTGCTGCCAGTGGATTAGAGCCAGACGTATTGCTCGGATCTCGAGCAGGTTGATTTGTAGTTTCTTTTCCCCTTGGTTCCACGGACCTTGAGCGGAGCGACCCTCGAAAACTGCTCCCCAGCCGAGCAGACTTGCATCCGTCGTGTGAACACGCCATTGTGGATCTCCCATGGGTTTGCCCGAGGACAGGTGTGTGCTGTCCAACCACCAGAGGAGAGATGCTCTTGTCTTGCATGAGAGTTGGATCTCCTGAAGAAGGGATTTCCTCTTCCAAAACTTTTAAATGTTCCACTGGAGCTCTCGCAAATGGAATTGGGCAAATGGCACCGCTTCTATGGTGAACACCATGACCCCTAATACCCTCATGCAGAACTTGACTGAGTGTAGAGGTCTCTGAAGAAGCGACCTTACTAAGGCTTGGAGAGGATTGACCTCCTGTGGAAGGCAAATCCTCTGCGTTTGCGTATTGAACTCCATGCCGAGGAAGACCATGGATTAGCTGGGCGTTAGAGAAGACTTTTCCAGGTTTAAGACCCAGCCTAGTTCCTGGTGCGTATCCATGGATGTCTGGAGAGATCTCTGGGACTCTGAGAAGGAGGGTGCCTTGATTAGCAGATCGTCCAGGTAGGGGGTGAAACTCCGTATTGCGAATCACTGCGGTCGCTGCTGCCAAGATCTTGGTAAAGACCCTGGGCCAGACATTAGACCGAAGGGAAGGCTTGTGAACAGATAGTGGCGATTCTGGAAGGCAAATCACAAGTATCTCTTATGTGGATGGAAAATGGGGACGTGAAGGTATGCATCCTTTGTGTCAAGAGAGATCAGAAATTGTCCCAGGGACATGGCTGCAATGACTGATTTCAGAGACTCCATCTTGGATTTTCTTTACAAAGGAATTTGTTTAGTACCTTGAGATCCAAAATGTCTTACCGATCCGTCTTTCTTGGGTACTACAAAGAGGTTTGAATAGTAGCCCTTGAAAAGTTCTGCGGCTGGTACAGGAATGATCACCTGTGATAATAGGAGGTTGAAAATGGCGGCTAGGAAGGCTGTCCTTTTGTTTGAGTCCTGTGGCATTCTGGACATAAAGAACAGATGGGGGGTAGTTGAGGAAAATTCCAGGTGGTAGCCCCGCTTTACCACCTCGTGGATCCAGGAGTTTTGAATGAGTGTGGTCCACACTTCGGCAAAGGTGCCGAGCCTGTGACTGACAGCGCTTCAATAATGTCATGCTGAGGCAGTCTTGTCTCCGGACTTGGGAGTGTGCTTCTTGCTCTGCCAGGGAGGTCTCTGCTTACCAATAAAACGTCCTCGGTTTGCGAAAGACTGTTGTCCAGGCCGGGCCTGAAAAGAAGCATGCCCTTAAAGGGGATGGATGTTAGAGACTTCTTGGAGGAAACGTCTGCTGACCAAAGTTTCATCCAGAGTGATCCGCAGGCTGCCACTGAGAGTGCCGATAATCTAGTGATGACTTGAATGGCATTGAGTGAACCCTCAAACATGTAATCGTTTGCTTCCTTAATCTGGGTGCCCATTGAGAAAGCTCCTGGCGGTTTTCCCCCGGAGGTAATGGCAGTGAGTAAAGAGTCTGACCAGGACTGAACTGCCCTGCTAAACCATGCCATAGCTAGGACAGGCCGTAGAGAAGTGCCTGAAGCAGAGAATGCGGATCGTAGAAGGCTCTCTAACTTCTTGTCCATCGAGTCCCTGAAAGAAGAGGCATCTGGGACAGAAAGGGCTGTATTCTTGGAGAGCTGGGATACAGGCGGGTCAACTGAAGGTGGCATTGACCACTTTTCAGTAAGCTCCTTGGGAAATGGGTAAAGTCTCTGGAATTTTATATTTGTTTGAAAACGTCTCACTGGATTATCTCAGTCCGATCCAGTTGCGAGTGAAAGGGAAAAACTGGTGAAGTCTTACTGTGACATTTGAACAGGCTCTTAGCGGTGTCAGATGAGGCTCCTGGGTCTTGGAGATGAAGGGTCTCAAGTACCGAGGAAATTAATGCATCCACTGACTCTGAAGAATTCCTATGTGAATCCTCCCCCACCTTGTCTGAGTCTGATGAAAGCTCACCCTCTGAGCGATCAAAATCCTCTCCGGAATCTGGTAGAGATGGTGAAAAATATCTGGAAGGGGAATCACTCTCATCCTCGGATGGAGAAGGAACTCTGCGCTTAGAAGTTCTCACCTTGGGCTTGTCAAGGCGGGGAAGCAATTTATCCAGTGACTGGGCTAATTTTGGTATCCCAGAAGCCAGTTGTGATAACCACTCAGGAAAGGGAGGTTGTCTATGAGGTGGAGAATCTCTATGCAAAGCTGATGATTCTCCTTGAAAGACTTGGTCTTCCAGGGGAGGAGCAGGTTCAGGACCAATCTCAGGTGGTTTGCACTTACTACAGGTTCTTTGTGCACAGAGAGCAAACGTTTGCGGCAGGTGGCACAGGCAAAATATCTCACTTGGGCAGTAGGTGGTGTGGTGTGTGTGTTTGGTTGTTATGGCAACCTGAAAAATAACTCAGGATAGCTCTGAGGCAGCGGAGTTCGGGAGGGCCCAAAAGGACAGAGGGAATTGCGGTTGTGCCGGCTCATCCTCTTGACTCTAAGTACTGAATGCGGAGTCAAAATGGCGGTTGCGACTGAGGGCGCTTGCTGAGATTGCGTGAGAGCAGACCGAATGGCTTCATCCCTGGGCCCCAGTGTCCCCGTTCCGTGTCTCCTCCTAATAAACAGCCGTCAGAACTGAAAAGTCCATACAGTCCTCCCCCTTTACTCACAGTCTAATGCGTCCTCACCGCAGAACCGTGTCAGTAGGAGGCTGCGCTCACATAGCATGGAAGGGATAAGGGCAACCCGCTACGTATAGGCAAAGGCTGCACAATTCCATTAAGCTCTCCCCTCATGCAGGCAGTGCGTTAGGGCTTGCAAGGGGGCAAGAGAAAAGGGAGCCCATTAGGAGAAGGAAACCCGCTCCCTAAGGTAGGGAGAGGGATATGTGAGGAGAGAAGGCAGCACAGATAGTATACTCACTGTGTCCTGAATACTCTCCTCTGCCATCCGGCCAGTCAGTCTCCACCTATGGGAAAAAGGGGGGGACCTGAATAAGACTGGGTGGTCCTGCATATCAGGGACCCCGGAGACAGGTCCCACGTTGGGGAATGCCTATGGGGAACCTCTGCTCTGTGTAGAGGGCCTGGGCATTCCCTAGGTGTCAAACAAGGTGTCAAATAATGAAAAGTGAGTAGAATGTCCTAGGACACAAAAAAAATGGTCTAGGCTCTGCCTGCTGGGGGTATAGCCAGAAGGGGAGGGGCTAGTTTTTTCCTACTGTTGTGTCATGCCCTCCTGGATTTACCAGCTATACCCCACTGTCCCTGTGTCCCCCAAGATGACTTGGAGAAAAGCAATAGAGACAATCTGAAACACTGAAATGAATCATTAGTGACCTCATTATATGAGTTAAGAGGACTACACTTACACCATTAAGTCCCAAACTCACCTGAGCTGCATAGCAATGCTTAGGCTGTGCAGAAAGTTCCCTCCAAAGGCTAAGCAGTCAACTGGTGTCAGCACTGCATGTATCCATCCTAGCAGAAACCAACATTGTAATGAGAAGGCAATTTAGGAACCATTCACATAAAAGGAAAAAGGCTCAAAAGTATCAACCATAACTCACCTGTGGGGATGAAAAGGGTCTGTCCCTGTTTGACTGGGCATCTGTAGCATTTATCCACTTGATCTCCAAAGAACATTTCATTCTGATTGGAGGAACTGCTCCAGCACTCAAAAAGGGCCAGGTTGGTTTTGGTCGGTTGGATAAGGTAAAATATTTTTTCTCCCTGTAAAAATATAGGGCAATAAATTGTAAAATGAATGACGTGGGGGCCTATATATCTACAGTCTCATTTTCGTGGTTTTTGGAAGCACAACCAAACTCAGAAACTACGAATATCATGACATTTATTAAAAAATCTTTATATGAAAACCTCTAAAAGCCCGAATTTATTTACAGCAGTTCAAAAAAAATCAGCACAGTTCCCACTGACTTCTACAGGACTTTGACAATTTTTACCTGGCCAAGTTTTAGTATTAGTGGTTTTCACACTTAATAAATCTTGAATTTTTAGTGCTGTTTAAAATACAGTTTATATATGAGAGTTTAGAGATCTGTAGTATTAAAGTGAAAAATTCACACAATTTATATCAAGTATATACATTTTACATTCTGTATAGTTCCATTCTTTTCTGTCCCAGATTCTGGGGGATGTGTTACTTGTTACAGCTTACCATCCCTGCATGAATGCATAGAATATTATATGCAGAAATCATATCATTGCTGGGTTAAACCGAATTACTTGCCAGAGCTCTTATACTTTGTTATAATGATCTCTCAAGAAGCACTGAGGGGGTGTAATTTAGTAGCGGAGAGCGGAGACACAACCAATCACAATAGGGTTAGTACGCAACTCCCCAGGTTATTAGCATTATAAGGAACAACTCACTATGTTAAAGTGGCTTGACATATGAACTTACTTTAAGGACATGATACCAGACAGAGGTGCCCCCAAAATCAATATGGAAATCTGTGTAACTGTCCTTAACACCCATGAGACAGTATTTCTGGACATTAGGCCTCTCAAAAACACTCTGCTCTGGCCACAGGTTTTCTACCCAGGATAACTTTCGTACAATCTTTGGAGTCTCCACTAGATTAGAGAGTCTGCAAGAAAATAAAAAGACTATTATAAGATTAATGAATTTGTTGACCTTTAACTTAAACGTTAATTATGAAGTCTAGATGTGCAATTAGTTTTCATTTTCTATTATTTGTGGTTTCTGAGTTATTTAACTTTTGAGTCAGCGGCTCTCCAGTTTGCAATTTTAGCGAGCATGTTGCTATGGTCCAAATTACCCTAGCAACCATGCACTGATTTGAATTAGAGACTGGAATATGAATAGGAGAGGACCCGAAGAGTATGAGTAATCAAAAGTAGCAGCAATGATAAATTTGTAGCTTTACAGAGCATTTGTTTTTAAGATGGGGTCAGTGACCCCCATTTGAAAGCTGGAACGAGTCTGAAGAAGAAGAAAAATAATTAAAACAGTATAAAAAAGAAAAAAATGAAGGGCAATTGAAAATTTGGTTAGAATTGGCCATTCTATAACATACTAAAAGTTAACCACCCCTTTAAGCAAGTAAAACTAGTAAAACAAATGCACATCTTTCCAAGTTATAATTAAAGAACCAAGAAGAATATATGAAAGCAGCCATAAAACACTGCAGCAAAATCTCCTAAATTCAAATCAGTATCATAATGGCCAAATTTCCCACCAAACCACAAGACAAACACTCCATTTTTTGGGGAAGCTGTGCATTACTTTCCATTAGCAAGCCACAAAAAGGATTTGCAGTATGCATTTGATCATGTACATTTTATATTATAAAGTATTGGCCTTATTTTTTGCCAGATCTCACTAAAATGTAAAAAATAAACTTGTCCTATATAACACTTATTATGTACAGTGGTTTAAGATGTTGGTATAATGAGGGAGTAGTGCATGCGACATGCCATTTCAAATCTATAAAAATTTCCAAATGAGCAGAACTTTGCTTGGCCAGATGTGTTGGGCCAAAATGGTCTGACCTGTTTGCCCCCCCTAGGCCAATGACTGGATTATAGGAGTGTTGGAATTTATAAAAATACAGATAAATATATGGCTAATACTCGGATATCACTCATGCAGGCACCTAAAATCAGAGCTGTGATTGGTCAGCTTTAGTCAGACAAACTGAAGAATAGTTCTAACATGTAGCACAACATGACACTTTGGGGAAGAAGGGGAAAAAAATACAGAAATAAAAAAAAAGTTAAATGCAAATTTGTTTTCCTATACAAACCTTGTCTCTGAAAATTCAAGGCTTATCAGATTGAGAACCTTTTCCCTTTTGGGGCTGTTATAATATTTCACAAAATCTTTCAGTTTCATCTTCAGATCAGCTTGCCTCGTCACATCTATCACATCGATCTCTTTCTCAGGACCTGAATGGAACCAGACGACAAAGATGAGGAAAAAAAAATGTTGAGAGAGCATAAGAGAGATTTGCAAAAGATCATGGAAAACAGCAAGATGATGACATTAAAGATGAAAACTAGAGAAACACAGACATCAAGAAAAAGCATATTCAGTTAGAGGTTTAGAAATTCAGTTTGAAACATACCCACATAGTACTCCACATCACTGACTGTGAAGGTTGGAGCAGGAAGCGTCATGCCTAACCCATCTTTCTTCAGCACTAGAATTGGGACACTGAAACTGTTCTCCTCCAAGTATTCCACTGTCAACTGGGCACCCTGGGGCTTTAGGACGATTTCCTCTGCACTGTCCATTAAAGCACAACGGGATATATTGTAATAAGGTATATACACTATCTTTTGCCAACCAGCTACAGACCATGGTGCATTAACCAAATTCCTTAAAGCAGGAAGTAGTGTTCTGGCTATTATGTTAGGTTATTGTGTTAGATTTGCAGCCACTGTGGCAATGTTCTAAAGGGTCCGCATGTATATCACCCCCCGAAAGGCACACGCATCCCAATTAAAGGTTTTTACACATGTGAATCTTCGTATGTTGTTTATAGTATAAAGTGGACATGCGGGAAAACTCATATAGGCAAAACTATTCGTACCATTAGGAGCAGACTAACGGAACACAAGTCAGCAATCAGAAATAAATTAAACCAACCCGTTGCCAGGCATTTTAATGAAAGTGGCCATACCATTAGTCAACTATGATTTCAGGTCTTAGATTCTGTACCAAAAATGAGGCGTGGGGGGGACCGCAATAAGGAGTTACTGCGGAAAGAAGCCCAGTGGATACGTAAATTAGGGACTATGTCCCCTCAATCATGAATACGATCTGTATCCGTTCTTATTTAAGTCCCGCAGTGCCTGCACTTAATCCAAAGGATGAAGCCAGAGGTGCACGATCCAAATAGGGATAATATATGAACAGAAGATCAGCACTCTCTGTAGTTTAGATTGATTTGTTGATTTATTTATCAAATATCATATCTTATCCGACATTTCCATGTGGGACCGAAACGTCGGATAAGATGTGATATTTGATAAATAAATCAACACAGTTTCACTAAACTACAGAGAGTGCTGATCTTATATGTGTGTGTGTGTGTGTGTGTGTGTGTGTGTGTGTGTGTGTGTGTGTGTGTGTGTGTGTGTGTGTGTGTGTGTGTGTGTGTGTGTGTGTGTGTATATATAGATATATATATATATATATAGATATATATATCCACATATGTCAAAATATATATATATATATATATATATATATATATATATATATATATATATATTTTGACATATTTGAAAACACTAAAAATTGATTAATATATCTTGTGAAGACACCTAGGGGGCAGTATTCCCCAGAGTATATAAGATCATGTGCCTCAATAGTGTGTTTTATGCTTGATAAAAAGATGAGTGCCAATTGAAACGTTGCATGCTTATGCTGCCCCATGATGGAATAAATAAAGGTGAATTTTAATTGCAAAAAGAAGTTGGAGTGCTGTCTTTGGTGAGAAAGATATCCAGTCACTCCAGTCTTTGGCTAACCATACCAGAAACATATTGTATTTTGCACAGCCTATTTACCCAGTTTTTATTTTTACACTGAACTGTTCCTTTAAGCTCAATAATTACAGTATACAAAAAATGAATACACAAATTCAAAGATCCTATAATGAACATTTTCATAAATCCAAGAATTGCCATTTATTATGGGTTTTTTTTTTGTGTGTATGCAATGCCATGAAATGACCAAGGTTGCTAGTAAGCTCCAGCAGTTACCTTGGGAAATTTCTACTTTTCAGCTCCTTGATAAAGTTTGCACTTCCTGTCTGTACTGGCTTCCCAATGTCTTTGCTCAAGTGTAGATCCTGCTTTAAATTCCCACGTCGACGTTTCACTGTAGGAACACACAGTTAGACAATAAGAGGACACTCTCCTTGATTTACATAAATACAAACTATTATTTTGCATTCTGTATACAGTCAGTCCCCTGGGTTTTGTACGAGATAGGGTCTGCAGGTTTGGTTTTAAGTTGAATTTGTGTGCAGGTTGAAACATGTACATTTACTTATTAAATGCAACAAGACAGATGTTTGTCTTAACATAGTATTTATTTTTACCTTTCTGCGCATTTTATTTTACCTTTCTGTGCTCCGCAGTAGACAACACACACCGCAGGGGATTTGGGCAGGTGGTTAATTAAAGCTAAATGCTAACAAAGGCCAAGCAAACCATTGTATGTTACTGTAACAGACCCCTTCTGTAAGTGCAAGTTGTATGCAAGTAGGGTGTATGTAACTCGAGGACTCCTTGAAGTGTTTTGTAGTCATACAGATTAGAAAAAAAATGCTACTTACTAACAGATGGTCCATGAGTTATCTGGCAGTTCGGACAGTGATATAGGTCAATTTCAGATGCTTTTTCCTCCTCCACTCCAACACAGCTGTCCACAAATAAATAGAGCAGAGCAGATACACGTGAAAAACTGAGGAACGCTACTTCTCACACTATAATGAAACCAACGGTTAGGTGGGGCAGTGTACCCTGAAACTTTTCTCAGCTTCGAATGGCTTCCCCTCATGGCTACACATCAGCTTGTTTATATAAACTATAGTAGTACTTATCTGTTATATGTTAGCTTCTGAGTATCATGTGCTTGAATGGCTGGCCCCATGGCTACACAGCAGTTTGTTTATATAAACTATAGTAGTACTTATCTGTCATCTACTGTGTATCCTGTGCTTGAATATCTGCCCCCATGGCTACACAGCAGTTTGTTTATATAAACTATAGTAGTACTTATCTGTCATCTACTGTGTATTCTGTGCTTGAATGGCTGCCCCCATGGCTACACAGCAGCTTGTTTATATAAACTATAGTAGTACTTATCTGTTATCTACTGTGTATCCTGTGCTTGAATGACTGCCCCCATGGCTACACAGCAACTTGTTTATATAAACTATAGTAGTACTTATCTGTTATCTACTGTGTATCCTGTGCTTGAATGGCTGCCCCTCATGGCTACACATCAGCTTGTTTATATAAACTATAGTAGTACTTATCTGTTATCTACTGTGTATCCTGTGCTTGAATGGCTGCCCCTCATGGCTACACATCAGCTTGTTTATATAAACTATAGTAGTACTTATCTGTTATATGTTAGCTTCTGAGTATCATGTGCTTGAATGGCTGGCCCCATGGCTACACAGCAGTTTGTTTATATAAACTATAGTAGTACTTATCTGTCATCTACTGTGTATCCTGTGCTTGAATTGCTGCCCCCATGGCTACACAGCAGTTTGTTTATATAAACTATAGTAGTACTTATCTGATATCTACTGTGTATCCTGTGCTTGAATGGCTGCCCCCATGGCTACACAGCAGTTTGTTTATATAAACTATAGTAGTACTTATCTGTCATCTACTGTGTATTCTGTGCTTGAATGGCTATACACAGCAGCTTGTTTATATAAACTATAGTAGAGTTTCTGAAGCAAGCACCAGTTTTAACAGTTGAGGGCAACTCTACATTCTATGGTCATTACTTTAAAACATTTTGTAAACATGGACTTCTGTATCAGACTTCCTGTTTTCACCATAAACAACCAGGGGTAGGGCTTGAGCATGCTCAGTTTGCTCCTCTCTGCCTCTCCCCCTCCCTTTTCCCCCTGCCTGTTGTAATCTGAGCCCAGAGCTATGAGCGAGCAGGGAGAGACTAAGGCAGGAAGTGATGTCACACCAAGTTAATATGGCAGCTGCTGTCCTAAACAAACAGCTTCTAGAGCAGGTTAC
The DNA here is from genome assembly GCF_017654675.1 of Xenopus laevis. Taxonomy (NCBI): domain Eukaryota; kingdom Metazoa; phylum Chordata; class Amphibia; order Anura; family Pipidae; genus Xenopus; species Xenopus laevis. The sequence continues at coordinate 12,008,481 of NC_054385.1, forward strand.
TCAAGTATGGTAAAGCATTCTGCAGAATATAGTGTTAAATATTGCACTATTGTGGCTAATCTATTGGCAATAAACTGCTTTGGTAGCTTTCCTTCTTAATGAAAGTATATTAGAGATATCTTTCTTTGCAACTAGGAAACAGTATAAAGAGGTTTTATTTTTTTTTGCCTTTACATCCCCATTTCATTGCAGAGACAATGCACAACATCGACACAACAGGACAAAGAAGGAAACGTCATATCCTATCCAGGTGCGAGTTTCCATTCACAGCAGTTAGCTTTGATTTTTGCTGCTTCGTTACCACAGAACTGCATATTACAGGCTGCTGATCTTGCAGGTGGTTATATTGTGCTTTACTGTGCTTTTACATTAATACTAACGACAGCAGTATTAATTCTGCAGTGGTAATGAAATACTGTAAAGGTACCTTCCATGAAACCAGTCTTGGCAGACATCGCATTCAATCATGAAACGTGTGACATCGTAGGGCAGGCAGCAAAGACAATAAACCGGCACAGATGCCATCCTGTGCCCCCTTTAGTGAGGTTGCTTCACACAACTAGGCTTGCACGCTAGAAGAAACCCCAGCTGATCACACACCAGTTGCAGGTATAAATGATACAAAAAAACATGGGTCTGATATTTAATTGGTTGCGGAGCTCTTTCCTCAATCTCCAGTTATCATGCAGAACACTGTAACCAGTCTGTCTTATTTCGGGTGACGTCGGCTCTCTGTAAACATGGAAAACAAAACAAAAAACATTGTTTTATTAAGGAGATTGTTCACCTTTGAGATTACTTTTAATATGATGTAGAGAGGGATATTCTGAGACAATTTGCAATTGCTTTTAATTTTTTATTATTTAGGGTAAGGGCACACGCGAAGATTCGGGGAGATTTAGTCGCCTGGTGAATAATCGTCACTTCTTCGGAAGACAATCGAACCAAATAGCCTTCCCGCCGGCTAGAATGTAAATCTTCGGCTGGATGGCAATCGGATCACTTAGTTTTCCAAAGTCGCCAGAAGTTGACTCACGAGGAAACTGCTGGCAACATCGTAAAACAAAGTGCTCCAAGTGCCATCCCGACGGCAATTTAGATTCTAGCCAGCGGGAAGGCTTTTCAGAGAGATTAGTCGCCCGAAGAAGAGGCGATTAGTCAACAGGCGACTAAATCTCCCAGAATCTATATGTCTGTCTCTGCCCTTAAGGTTTTTGACTTATTTAGCTTTTTATTCATTTTAATTAGCATTTTAAGCAATCTGGTAGCTAGGGTCCAAATTAGCCTAGCAACCATGCATTGATTTGAATAAGAATAGGAGATGGTCTGAATAGAAAGAGGAGTAATACAAATTAGCAACAACAATACATTTGTAGCCTTACAGAGCGTTTGCTTTTTTAGAAGGGGTCAGCGACGCCCATTAGAAATCTGCAGAGAGTCAGAAGAAAAAGGCAAATAACTGTAAAAACTAAATAATGAAAACCAATTGAAAAGTTGCTTAGAATTCTAGAACATACTAAAAGTTACCTTAAAGGTGAACAACCCCTTTAACGTGAACATTGGTTCCCTGCAAATCAGAATACATTTTGCAAAAAGAAATGAACACACATTAAATATTATTAAGAGACAACCGTCTCTCAAAACTCTTATTTTACGCTGGATAACACATTGAAATTGCCCACAATGCAGCATATTCTATATGTATGCAACTTGTGTCGCCATGTGTGAGAATTTCAGGTAAAATAATGACAGTTCTCTTATTTTTTTGGCTGCACAGAGAGGTGTGTGGGTGGGGGTTATTACAGAGATTACAGAGAGGGGGTGGGTTATGGATTAGTACATAGCTCAGCAGTGGTTTTCAGATTTATTTTGGTTTAAGCGCCTTCACTGAAGACCAGCAATTGGTCAAGACATTTTTAAAGGAACAGTAACCTCAAAAAATAAAAGTGCACGGTTGCCCTGCACTGGTAAAACTTCTGTGTTTGCTTCAGAAACACTACTATAGTTTATATAAATAAGCTGCTGTGTAGCAATGAGGGCAGCCATTCAAAGGAGAAAAGGCTCAGGTTACACAGCATAAGCTCTGTAGAACATAATGGTGTTATCTGTTATCCACTATTTAACCTGTGCCATATAGCCTTTTTTCAATTTCCGCCATTGCTACTCAGCAGCTTGTTTATATGACCTATAGTAGTGTTTCTGAAGCGAAAACATCAGTTTTACCAGTGCAGGGCAACAATACACGATATTTTCATAGCTTTAAACACTAATTTTTTGGTGTTACTGCTCCTTTAACTCCCACTGCAGCCCCTACCCAATTTACTAACAGACACAAATCTCCATGCACTTGCTAACTATATGAACTTTTGTATCCGATCGCAGTGGCCTCATAGATGATGACGGTCTGGTAAAGATGTATTGTGGGTAATCATAAACCCAATCACTCCCCATTTCTATTCAATCCATATTACAGATATTAACTTGACTGCTTTCCAAAGCAGCACTTAAAAATGAAACACAGAACTTGTAACAATAATGACATCAATTAGAGTCCTGCGCGGGTCCATTTTTTGGAACCCGGACCCGCATTCTTACCCGCTTGGACTCGCTACCCAACCTGACCCGCAAGTACCTTATCCACAACCCGGACTCACTGACCAACAAAAACAGGAAGTGCTGTCATTGTAAACCGGAAGTGACATCATCGGAAGTAGGCGTGATCAGGGGGGAAAGGGTAAAAATCGCTACCGAGAAGACCCGCGGCCCAACCGGCAAAACCACGTCTATACCCACACCTGGAACTTCTACCCACAACCCGCAAGGTACCTCAGGTTTTTGCGGGTAACCCGCGGGTACCAGACCCGCTGCAGGACTCAATGCACATGTAAATCTATGACGAGACTTCAATAAAAAACAAATTTCAAAAAAGAAAAAAATTAAACAGTAACCATAAACGATGAAAAAATACACACCCGTCGCCAAACAAGCAGATCTTTTCCCGATATGCCCACCAATGGCAGGTTGATATTGGGTTAATGCGATTGGATTACAATGAAGAGAACAGGCGCCAACGAGTCGTAGGAGCGCAACAACTAGCCAATGTAGTCATCAATCACAGGAAAAATAAAAGCTGCCGGATAGATAGGCCGATTTTTGGCCTGATATCGCTCAGGGAGACCAGTTGGAAGCCCCAACACACAGGCAGATAAGCTGCCACATTGGTATAAAGGACCCATTCTTTATTCTGCTCATGTATGGCCACCTTTAGACCTGGCAACCTTGGTCTCCAGCCTATCACTTTGTGGTACAACATTTGGTTAGACCCCATAAGGGGCATATTTTAAAGGGGTTGTTCACCTTCCAACACATTTTTTCAGTTGGTTTCAGATAGTTCACCGTAAATAAAGACTTTTTCCAATTACTTTCTATTTTCTATGTGTGACCGTTAATATTAAAGTGCAAAGTTTCATTTTTCACCTTCTAAAGCAGCTCTGGGAAGGGGGGGGGGTCGCCAACTGTTCTAAATTGATACATTTAGTTGATCCATTTCTTATCTTTGTCCCTGCTGAGCTGAATCCCTGAGTTTCATTAAAGGCAGCTGTTAGACTTGATACAATAGTTGCTGAGGAATGTATCAACTAATGGAACAAAGTGTAACAGTTTAGAATCTGCACCTCGATTACTGAGCTGCCAGACTCAAAACACCAAAGACAGGGACATTCAACTTTAAACTTAGATTTTGGGAAAACCATAAAAAATAAAAGATGAAAAGTAATTGAAAAAAAGTTTTTGTTTATGGTGAGCAATCTAAAAACAACTGAAATAAAAAAAAAAAAGTGTTTGGAAGGTGAACAACCCCTTTAACGTAACCTGTAACCTTTTTATAAGTGACAGTCACAGTGTTATAAGAGCAAATAAGCATTCACCCTGAATTTCAACCAAATGATTTCCAGCCTATACCCTCTTCCATGCATGGGAACCCCCCAGCCTATACCCTCTTCCATGCATGGGAACCCCCCAGCCTATACCCTCTTCCATGCATGGGAACCCCCCAGCCTATACCCTCTTCCATGCATGGGAACCCCCCAGCCTATACCCCCTTCCATGCATGGGAACCCCCAGCCTATACCCCCTTCCATGCATGGGAACCCCCCAGCCTATACCTCTTCCATGCATGGGAACCCCCAGCCTATACCCTCTTCCATGCATGGGAACCCCCAGCCAATAGCCTATTCCCTGCATGGGAACCCCCATCCTATACCTTCTTCCATGCATGGGAACTCCCAGCCTATACCCTCTTCCATGCATGGGAACCCCCAGCCTATACTCTCTTCCATGCATGGGAACCCCCAGCCTATACCATCTTCCCTGCATGGGAACCTCCATTCTATACCTTCTTCCATACATGGGAACCGCCAGCCAATTGCCTCTTCCCTGCATGGGAACTCCCACCCTATACCCTCTTCCATGCATGGGAACCCCCAGCCTATACCCTCTTCCATGCATGGGAACCCCCTCTTCCCTGCATGGGAACTCCCACCCTATACCCTCTTCCATGAATGGGAACCCGCAGCCTATACCCTCTTCCATGCATGGGACCCCCCAGCCTATATCCTATTCCATGCATGGGAACCCCCAGCCTATATCCTATTCCATGCATGGGAACCCCCAGCCTATAGTTTCTTCCCTGCATGGGAACCCCCATTCTATACCTTCTTCCATGCATGGGAACCCCTAGCCTCTTCCCTGCATGGGAACCCCGAGGCCTTCCCCAATTTGGTAACCCCTTGTGTATGTAGACAGGTTGAAGTTAGCCACAATGCCACAGCACTAGTATCAATTCTCTGTTTAGAGAGTGAGCTGCAGGACCAGCAGTCTCGTGTATTACATTATTATTATTATTCCCAGCTGTCACACATCGTGGCCTCATTTGTCCATATAGGTGATTTCCCTACAGCGAATACACGTACAACATACCCTGTTAATACTGAGGGGAAGGCCTGTGTAAGAGAAGACGACTCTGTATAGTTTAAACTGAAGTAGAGAAGCACCAGGGAACCATCTTGCAAAGCTTGTCGGGACGCGCCATTTACCTGAGGCCGAGGCCGCGAGGCCTTTATCGCAAGAATTCTGCCCGAAGTCACAAAGAAGCTGCACTCGAGCTGTCAGAGGCGCGAAATGACCAGAAGTGTCAGAATACAATCCTAATTGGGGCTGAAGCAGGCTGGGCCCGCGAACTCGGCGGTTTCGATAACTGAGAAGGAATAGGCCTTTGCGACGCCATTACTCTGTAAGCTCCGCCCATCCTCAGCGTCACTCTTGAGCGACACGTTCTGAACCAATAAAGTTTGTTCAAATGCACAAAGCCTTGGTCTCCATACTGGTTGTGGCAAGTGATATCAACAATAAATAGGAATTGTTCCGCGATATCAACCATAAATAGCAATTGTTCCGTGTAAAATTAAAAACTGGCTAAATAGGCTGTGCAAAATAAAACATATTTCTACTATAATTAGTCAAACATATCATCTATGAAGGCTGGAGTGACTGGATGTTTCACATTATAGCCAGAACACTACTTCCTGCTTTTCAGCTCTCTTGCTTTCCACTGATTGGTTACCAGGCAGTAACCAATCAGTGACTTGAGGGGGAGCCACATGGGTCATAACTATTGCTATTAAATCTAAGCTGAATGCTGGGGACAGGGTTGCCAGGTTGGCTGTTTTCCAGCCAAATTGGGCTACTAATTTAAAAGGATTTTGAAAGTACAACCCAGCCAAGGTACAGATTTGGCCTATTTTTTGGTTTGTACTTTGGAAACCAGCCAACGTTTTTTTTTTTGCCCTAATTTGTCAAGGCTGCATCTCCCAATGCATGTTGGGTAATGTAGTTTTTGTTTAACAATTTGCTGATGGCCAAGTTTAATGTAAGACTACAATACCCAGCATGCAATGGGACTGACTTGTGTAGAAGTCGGGAGTTACCAGATTTTGGGCTCTGTACCCCAGTCTCCCGTCTCTCTTAAGCATTCTCACATTTTCCAGTGACTTTCCTCAATTTCAGACAATTTTGGGGCAAAAATCAGCTGGCCACCAAAATGTCTAGAGGTTGAGCTGTTTTACCAATATTTATTGAAATTGTATATGTATTAGGGCCTTATGGGGCACCTATACCTCCTGGGCCCCTCTGTAGTTACACCCCAGGTGACGGGCAAATTGGCCCCATTTTACTTAACGGAATAATTAGCGAAATAGCGAAAATTTGAAAAAGGCGTATTTTCACGTATATTCATTTATTTATTAGACTTTTTTCACTGCACATATTGTGCTATTTTTGGAGTACCTCTTGGCTAGTTTTGGGCTGGTTTTGTAGCTGACTTTGGCTGGATTTGAAAATGTCCCATGCGGCCCACATATAGCCATTCACTAAGGGGCAGATTTATCAAGGGTCCAAGTGAATTCGAGGGAATTTTCGAAGTATAAAAATTCGAAATTCAAAGTAATTTCTTGGATACTCCAACTTCGAATTTGATTCAAAGTAAAATAGTTTGAATATTCGATAATCAAAGTACTGTCTCTTTAAAAAACTTCGACTTCAATACTTCACCAAATTAAACCTGCCGAAGTGCTATGTTAGCCTATGGAGACCTTCTAATGCATTTTTCTAAGTTTTTTGTAGTCAAAGTAAATTCGTTCGATCGTTCGATGAAATTGTTCGATCGAACGATTTTACTTAGACCGCAAATATTCAAAGTCGAAGTATAGCCATTCGATGGTCGTATTTCGAAGTATATTAATTTCGAAGTATATTTCACTTCGAAATTCGACCTTTGATAAATCTGCCCCTAAGAGTTAGAGAGCTGAAAAGCAGGAAGTAGTCTTCTGGCTATTATGTTACACCTCCAGTCACTCCAGCCTTTATACATTACATTTTTGGCTAACTAGCTGTATTAGAAACATTTTTTTATTTTGCACAGCCTATTTACCCAGTTTTTATTTTTACACGTTCCTTTAAAGGACACAATAACCAGCTTAGTGGTAGTAAATATGACTGCTTTAGTAGTTTGTCCAGTGCTTTCTGTCTCAATAAAGCTACCTGAAAGCACGAAAACAAGAGAGCTATCTTGTCCGTGGCTACAAATTGGACTACTCCACATGTTTAGCCCCAGGGGTAGGGTTACCAATAGGTATGTCACCTATCCATGTTGCCATGCACTGGCTAATAAGTTATAATATTCGACTGTTACTAATATTATTATGAATTGGGCTATGCAGGCTCAAAGCTTTAGGTTTTTTTGTCATTTGTCAATAGGGTTGCCAACTTATCATAAGGGGACGGGAACAAAAGGGGCAAGCCGTGATGTAAAAGGGGTGGGCTTTGCTATAAAAGGGGGTGGAGCCACAACACATGATGGCTAGAAGGTGGAGAAGAGAGGGGGAGAGAGAGAGAGAGAGAGAGAGAGAGAGAGAGAGAGAGAGAGAGAGAGAGAGAGAGAGAGAGAGACTTGAATGTCACAGGATCAAACCCATGCAAATCCTGACAAAAATGCCCTTACTAAATGGTTCATCCCAATTGTTTAATACTAATTCATCCGTTATCTTTAATAATGCAGCCATAGGACAAGTAGTCATGAAAAATCGAAAAATGGCAGCCCCTGCGACTCCAACTCTTGTAACCTTGCACCATAACAGATACACATGAACACAGATGTCATCCTGGCAGCGGCCAACGAGATCTTTCTGGAGCACAATGTCCTGCTGAGAATAAGAGACCACACTAATGTCACATTATCCCTTCTGTATCCTTTGCTGGAGGAGATGGGGAGTTGATCGATAATGTGAGTTCCTAGTTCTAATTGATGAAATCGGATTACATGTTCTTTACAGGTCACAGGCTAGTAGGGGTTTTGTGGTCATTGCCTTCACTTTCATCCTCAGCTGTTTTTTTATTTACTTCTATCCGAGTAGCTGTCAGCAATCTCCCAACACTTGGCAAGCATGAGCAAGGTAAGGTGAAAAGTATAAGGGTATCTGATACAGGGGAGACCAATGTATGTATACAATAGCAGAAATACATTTTATAGAGGAATGCAAGTTGCCGTGCTGCTTCACAGAACAGCATTTAGCATTTATATGCTTCTCTGTGGCTTCATATGGAGAATGAGGTAGATGATTGACAGCTCCAACGCATGAATGAACAGGAAGAAATGTCTGAGTGCATGGGTAATGTTAACTTTTAGTATGATGTAGAGCGCAATATTATGAGACAATTTGCAATTGGTTTTCATTTTTTTTTATTATTTGTGGTTTTTGAGTCATTTAGCTTTTTATTCAGCAGGTCTTCCGTTTGCATATTCAGTCTGGCTGCTAGGGTCCAAATGACTCTGGCAACCATGCATTGATTTGAATAATTGACTGGAACATGAATAGGAGAGGCCCGAGTAAAAAGAGGAGTAATAAAAAGCAATAACAATAATTGTGTAGCTTTACAGAGAATTCGTTTTTTCGATGGGGTTTGAAAGCTGGAAAGAGTCAGAAGAAGAAGGCAAATAATAAAAAAAAACTATAAGCAATAAATAACGAAGACCAATTGAAAAGTTCCTTAGAATGAACCATTGTATAACATACTAAAAGTTACTAAAAGTTATGAAGTGCCCTATATTTCCACACGTGATCAACTGTTGCTGAATTCCTGATCCCTCTTTTTTGGTCCATTCAGGAAGCTATCAGACAGTGTCTGGACCACCTTTTTATCATCGTAGAGACTCCGGTTGACCCGGGACTATCTCAGGGGGGACCTGAAGAACCCACATCTGAAGACACACCATTGTTGCCTGCCAGGGAAAAGCCCTTACTCTGCAGCAAAAAGGTTCCCCTTATCCATGTGAACCACAGATGAGAGAATTTAGTGTGCTGTACATTTTAATACTGTGTAGTAAGTTTTGAATACTCTGTTCTGCATATTTCTGGTGATGAGGACTTTGTGAGCAGCTCTTTCTAAGGCCAAGTTCTGTAAAAAAAAAAAAAAAAATCTGCTGCTATGTGCTTGGCAGATCTAACAAATTATTGCTGCTCTTTAGCGTCCTGCTTTATTCTGTTTGTCTGCTAGCAAAAAATGGCTCAGCAACTCCTGGTTGTATCGCGTGCGTGTTACGTGTGCCTCCTGATCACAGGGCTCCTGACATGGGGCCAGTGGCATAACTAGATTGGGCCTCTCAGCCAATTACTTTTCAGGCCCTGAAAAGGTCTAGAAATTGACTGATATTTATTGAAATTGTTTATGAATTACCTGGGCCCCCCTGCAGCCGCAGGGTCTGCTTCCTCTGTAGTTAATCCCCTGCATGGGGCAGTGAAACGGGACACACTGGGCTCATAAATGTTCCTTGCCCGTGCCAGTTCATAGAGCGCACTATACTACAGCCTGGACAGTGTTCTTTGTGGATGTGAAGAAAAAGCTGGAAAGAGACATCACTTGTTTGCAAGGCCTGACAAGGGCTCACAGGTTAGTTGAATTGGCTTAATAACAACAGTGGGGAACCTGTAAAACTGAAGCCCTGCACCCCAAATTTTTGATCCATCTCTGCTCGATATTACTGGAAATCAGTTCAAAATGCAAAGCTGCAAGTTGGACCTTTCCATTCTATGGTATGTACTCATTCCACAGAAATGTAATATCCATAAACTGTTCTTGTACAGCAGCTTATCAATAATACTCCATTGAATCAATCAATTTCACACCCCTGAGATATAGCTCTGCGCCGCAGACTGTGTTGGTGCCAGACCTATCCAATGAGCCCAGTGTTTGAGTAGGGGAATGAAGGTTTTACATAAAAGTCAAAAAACAAGGTGGAGAACCTTTCGTACTGTAACAAAAACATAAGTTATTTTTTGGTAGGCATTTGCTGCTCGAACAATTTTGACTCATATTAGCAATAGGTTTCACCGTAATTGCCAGTTCATGGTCCACAGTCCTTACAGGAGGGAAACAACCGATAGACACTCTTTTGTCTTGAGGAAACCTTGGACACGGATTGCCTACCAGCTGCAAATCCTGCGGAACTGGTCAGATTCTTTCTAGTGGCATCTATAGGATTTTAAATGGTTATTTGGTTGCAAGGCTATTTGAGTGGTGGCAGCAGAGAACTCAGCCTGAAGCCCATTGAGGATGAAAATGGTTTTCTAAGTACTGTGAAAGCACAGCTTGAAAGACCTTGGGGGGTTAGATTTGGGGATGAATATGCAATAGCTCTCCCTAGCTATGCTTGGAACTATGATAACCTAACTTCATGAACAGGAGGGTCCTGGCCAACGGTTGGACCAATGGAAGGAGCTTGAACGGACAGTTTGACACCTACTGCAGTGCACTGGGCCACGGCCAGTTACACAATGAAGAAAAATAAAAGCCACAGAAGATTAAAAGCAGAATTTTAATTTTGTTATCGTTTAGAGCAAGTACTGTAGTCGTGCACAACACAAAAAAAAATTAAACAAAAATAAATTTAGAAAAAAAAAAATAAAAAAAAGTCAAGATTTGGTTAACTGGAAGAAACCCCAGTTGGAATGGCCTTTGGCAAGTGCACCAGGAAAGCGTCCCAACAAAGTATTCCGAAGCAAACCCATCTTTGAGGACAGACATGAACCATATACAGACAGCTTTATACTTGGGGCAGGAATGGGGAGGAAGCAAGAATTTCATGCCCCATCACAAGTTTATTACAAATCTTATCGCCCTTTGCTGTTAGGAGCAGAGGGAATTTAGTGGATTTGTTGGCCCAGCACTAAAGCGAGGGTTTTTAAAACTTGGGCCGCACCAGGCAGTGGTTTATTTTAGTGGAGACATATTTGTAAACAGCTGCTACAATTTGGAGACCCCCCCAGTTAGGAATATTTGTTTACCCACCCCCCTTTGCTTAATGTATAGCCAATCTATAGAACCTTTATCCTCTGCAACAGTCTATGGTAGGGATCATGGACAAATGTAAACAAATACAAGTGGGTGTATAAAAAGGGGATTATCAAGAACCATCTGATTTTAGCAGCTGTCTCCAAAATCAACTGTTATGGGATAAAAAGTGCCTTGTTCATAGCGGTGTGTCTGACATCCATCTCCTCCCTCCAGATAAAACTATTGCACCCATTCACAATTAGCCTCTTCAGTGCCATAGGAGGTTTTTTTTTGAAGGCTATTGCATAGACCTGAAACCAACTAAGCAGAGCCTCTAACCCAAGCAGGCTTCTGGCCATTCCCAATAGGCAGGCTGGGTGTAGGGCAGCTGTACATAGGACACAGAGCACACATGGAAGGGAGAGGGTTTAGGATGAAGGAGACACTGTAGGTGGCAGTTTAAGGCATGGACACGTGGTAAGGACTTCCCGGAATGTGCTCGTCACCCCATTTTACGACGAGGATGTAATCCCCCTTATCCTTCAGGATGTATGTAACGTTGTACAGACGGTTCCCAAGGTGCTTCACCACTATCTCTTCACATGGGGTTTTGGGTCCATGAACTCCAACAAGCAGCATGTTGTTACCTGATTGGTGGGAGACAAAAAAAAGGTGAGTTCACAAGAGGACAATGTACAGTGTATTTTGCTCATAGACCAACCTGAATTAATATCAGGCAGACATATATGTGCTTAGGAACAGAACATGTTCATGCAACAGAAGAAAGGCAAGTGTCGAGTTTGCAGCATCCCAACAGTGGTCAACCCTGACCCGTTACCAAGAGTTAGAATGATGGGGACTTTCCAGTATAGGAGAGAGAAGATAGGACTACTCCTGTGTATACCGTTAATGATAGAAGCATGCCCACAGTTTTTGCCTGTACGTGGAAAGGTTTTAAAAAGCTAAAGCTGGAAATAATGTCTCCTATACACAAAGCTGCTTATCAGGGTGAAGAACAGGAGCCCTCTGAAAGCCCAAAAAATGAAGAAAAAAAAATATTTAAAGTCTGCACAAAGCCACCACTTGTGACTGCAACACAATAATCTCCGTGATTGGTGTCACACTGGATAAAACACTGCAATACTCACCAGCTTTACTGCAGTCCACTGTGAAGGAGTTCTTCTGGCCAACATAGGCTTTGTTGAGTCCTAGTCCTTTAGCCACTACCTTGCTGGCATCTGATGCTATCCTTGGAGCTGCTGCATGCTGAGTGAAGGCCTCAGATTTGGTGACAGAATCAACAAAGACTGAAGAGGATTCATGCAAGCTGTGGCTGGTCACCAGACGAGTACCTATGGGGGGGGGGGAAGAAATGTAAAACGTTATTTATAAGCTTATGCCCAGTGCTCAGGTACTATGGTCATGTATTGGCAGCTTTAAAATTGCTTACCTGTAACCTTTGCTTTGAATGGGCTTCCCACAATATGGTAGGGTCCCCCATACTTAATGGATATCAGGTAGCTTCCAGGGGCCATGGGAGTGTAGGTAACCTTGTAACCCTCTGCACATTCTTGGCAATCCATTTTGACTTTGGACGGGCCATCGATGGTGACAGTCAGTGCCCCAGCACCTGCTTTTGTGGTGTTAACGATGAACTCTGCAGCATTGCCTGGAAGAAGTACGTATGTATGATTGGGCTGTACCACAAAAGTACAAGGGGGGGAGAGGGACTGTATTTGGCTGTACTTCCGGGAAGATCATCAAAGATCATCCTACCTGTGGTGCCTCCTTCTAATCCAGCGCCATATGCAGATACCATCCCCGGATCTCCAGCTTGGCCCGGTTCCCCTACTCTTATTTTGAAGGGACTGCCTGGTATGTGGGAGCCATTAAACTTTACATCGACAATATATAGCCCATTTTCACGGGGAATAAAGCGTACAGCATATTTATCTGCAATTATGAAGGAAATGTTAGAAAGGGGGAGACAAAAAAAAAATACACAATAGGAATATTCTGTTTTCTGCTTGGCAGCATTCCTAATGATTTGGAGACCAAATCATCCACCCAATACTGGAACAGCACCCCTTGTGGTCAGAAAATGGAGATATTGCAGTCTCCAAAATCCAATGAATGATTAATGTCCGTTCACTCACCTTCATCAATTTCTGTCACGCAGCACTCCTCCAGGGCCCCTGAGGGGCTGTGGACCTTGGCATCCAGAACTCCTTTGGCACCATTAAGACTTACTGCAAAAGAGGCTGGCTGGTTGACCTTTAACCCTGACTCCTAAAAGCACATCACATGGTTCAGTAACAGGATACAACCGCGAGCATTTTAAGAACATTGAGAGCAAATGTTTTAAATAATGATTTGGAATATACCTACCTGCTTATAGCTTGGTTTAATGGGGGAGAGGAACATCTAAGTGGGGGAGATATGTGCCTGTGGAAGGCAGCTTGTGTAAAAGGAAGGATGGTCATTTGTAAGCAGCCTTTATATTGGAGATAACTCTGCACAGCAAGGAGACCTGGCTCCCTACACCTCATTGGGGTCTATACACAGCTATTCTACGTCTTCGTCTTGGTAGAACATTGGTGCAGTCCAACCAAATCTCTTCCACCAAATATCTTCCATATAATAAGAGCTGAACGGTTTATCCCAATGGAGAAGACTCGTGTGAAGCATTTTAACCACTGGCATAAGGAGGTGATCACGTGTTCGAGAGGATTATTAAAGTCAGATCCATCCGTATGTAAGCTAATAATCAACTCTTATAGGAGAAGGAAAGTCGTATCTCACTTGGGGGTGCCAAATGTTAGGCACCCCCAAGTGATTGTATTTACTTACTGCACCAGCCTGGGGTTGTTGCACCGAGCACCACAGAGCGATCCTCTTCCGGCTTCTTCTTTCTTCAAATTTCACAGGGCAGATGCATGTGCAGTTGAACAAAATAGCCGACTTAGTTAATTTTCGGCTTCTCGCTCTAATGAGCATAAGCAGCCGCAAGAAGAAGCCGGAAGAGGGTTGCTCCATGGTGCTCGCTTGAATAACCCCGGGCCACTGCAGTTTTTTGCCAATAGGAGCACCGGCCGGGGTTTCAGGTAAGTACATACATTCAGTTGGGTGCCTAACATTTGGCACCCCCAAGTGGGATATGATTTTCCTACTCCTTTATGGACTTTGAAGATGAAATTACTCCAACTATCATGTCCTGACAAGCTGCATATAAACCATTCCTTGTAATGTCACATGCTGCAGGCCAAAGCCACAAGTCTGGCCACCTACCATCTCCCTCTTTAAACTCAAGCCATATTTCAGATCCTTTTGAAGCTGCTTCCTGTTAGAAGCCTTTAAGAGAGACACGAGAAAAACACATTGAGAGCCTCCTGAGCACGCTGGGGAATGGGATCATCATACAGAGAACACATTGCCAATACTAAAGGTAGGGCATCCTTTGGTTGAGTAAAGAGGGACCAATTACATTGTAAATGGGTCATCAGATTCTATAAACGGCAAGGCGGAGAGGAAAGGGGGTCAAAATTACTTAAGACTATAGGCCTCTGAAGTTATTAAAAAAATCCTCCACCTATTTATGGATTTTAGAAATCCTACTATGATGATTTCTAACTAAGAGGGGTCACTATGGTTCATTAACAAAGGAAGGAAGACTTTAGGAACATAAACCCAGACACAACCAAGTAAAACTTCTCTTCAAAATAGAATGCGGGCGCTTAAGGAGGTGCTCAGGAGGTGAATTCTCTGCCCTTTCATGAAGCGGGCACAGGTTTCTCCCAGTGTCTCACCTGAAGACTAGAAACAGTGAGTCTCCGTGCGTCGTCTGATGTAGATCCCACAGGAACCACGAAGGGGCTGTCAGGTATGTGCTCATCATTAAACTTCACAGACACCTCATAATCACCTACAAAAGAAAATACTGGAAATCAGACAGTACAACGCTTCTTTATTCACACCTTACCAATCAAATTATATCATTCTGGAATACTGCCAGTTGCAGAATTTAGACCTAAGGCATTTGGTGCAGGGAAGTCACATAAAAAAAAAAACTAGGGTTCGTTTTGAGCTCCCCCATTAAATTTCAGTTTAATGAGGTCAGGTGAAGGATTGTCCTTAGATATAATGGTAAAGACTATAGGTAGGGCCACTGCATTGCCTGAGGCTTTAGAAAACAAGTGAAACCAACATACCAGGCTCCTGCACAATGTAGGACACTCCACAAGAACCATCCTTTCTGTCCTCAAAGGCGATCTCTGCTTTGCTGGGACCTTCCACTGCAATTGATAGACCACCAGCGCCGGCCTCTCTTGTCCAGATACTGAACTCCGCTATAAATAAAAAGGGGAATGCAGTTTTTTAACTGGAAGGTGGTGGCATCAATCTTATATTGTTGGAGCCATAAAAAGCATTTAAATACAAAACATTCAATGGGCCTTTGGAATCAAAAACAAGGGGTTAGGATCTTGTACTTGTAATCTGCCCTTCCTTAAAGACCCTCTATAAATGAATGCCAGCCATTTGACACAAGAGTCATACCTGGTGTTCCAACTTCTCCTTGTTCCAGGCCAGGACCCCCAGCTCGCACTTTATGGGCTCCGCCTTCACCCAAGGGGCCAACAGTGAACTGGAAGGGGCTTCCAGGCACATGCTGTCCCTTGTACTTAACACTGACTGTGTGGACGCCCATCTCAGTAGGAACAAACCGGATGCAGTAAGTATTATTTTCGCTTTCCATTATTTCTGCGTCATGAATCTTCCCTGATGGACTAGTGACCTGGGCAGTCATGTCGTGAATGCTGATCTCTGCAAGTGATAGGAAGCCAGTGAAGAAACAGCATGAGGATTATGTCTGACCAGAACGGACACATTTTAAATGCTCTTGGCCTACAGGCTCCTTAGCAACTTGTAGTCATTTATTCCTCTGCTTAAATAGACAGCAAATACCCCAAATCGACCCCTACACCACACTTTGTCCCGAGAAGAACACGAAACCCAACACCTATGATATTCTGAGCGTGCTAAACTCCTAATACATGTTAAAGGAAATGAATATGTTAATACTTTTAGATTTCAAAAATGACTTTAATTACCGGGTATTTTTAGGCTCAGGTCACACTGGCTACCGATGTTTGCCACAGATGGGGCAGTGCGTCTTCGAGTGATACTCTCTTTCATTCTTCCTTCCCCAGTCACCTTGACAGAGAATGGGCTCCCTATAAAAAAAAAAAATCATTACTGTATACATGTATAGGTGAAGGCGCTTTGGAAACATTATACATCGGGATAATTGTATGACCCAAGTTCACTTCCTCACCATCAGTGCTTATAATGCATACCTGGAACATGCTGATCAGCAAACTTAATGTTGATAATGTAATTTCCAGGTTCGGTTGGGCAGTAAGTAACTTTGCATGTCCCGTCTTCCAGATCCTCTGTGTTAATGTCCACTTTGCTGGGCCCCTCAATGGAAAGGCTAAGTCCTCCATAACCTTGATGAGAAAGGCAAGTGGTCACCAAATAGAAGAAAAGGGCTGGTCATACATAGACCAAACTGACAGCCTGCTGGCCCTGCAGCTGACATATTTACACTGCTCAATGTGATTCCTTGTTGGCCCAAAGGCCGTTGTCAATTAAACTCCCCCTCCACTTTGGAGGAAAAGTCAGACCATACTTTAAATGTGCTGGTACACCATGTTACCATGATGAAAATGTTGGTGTTGCATTAACAGGTTATTAAGTATATATTTAGCAGAGAAATTCTAAAGATGGTACCTGCTTCCCTGGTGTCAATGATGAATTCTGAGGGCTCAAATGTCCTCCCTTCAGTCAGACCTTGGCCAGACACGACCACTCGGCTGGCATCTCCTATCTCTGATTGGCTGATCATTACAGTGATTGGGCTGTTGGGGATGTGGATACCATTTTTCTTGATACTGACGATGTGTTCGCCAGTCTCCTTTGGCACAAACGAGATGCCTACAAAGAAACATGTAGGTACAAAATGGGATGGTCTGCCCTTCCATAATAAACTAAAAGTAGTATTGTATTAAGCCAAACACTGGTAGTCGAAAATTTAATATACTGTGAAATCCCAAATCCCATTAGGATTAGTTAGTGCAAAGCCCTTAAAAGGACTTTTATAGATGGTTAAAGATACAGACACATATCAATTAGACTGGATTTTTAGCATCTGCATAGATTAGTGTTCTTACCAACATGGCCATTTCTGAGCCTCTTGAGCAGACATGGCTCCTCTCTTCCAGCTGGAGAGGTCACTGTAGCAGTCAGTTGGCTCAGGTCTGTCTCTGTGATGTTCAGGGGGATGTCAGCTGCAGACCCTACCTTCAGCTGGGACATACGCATAGTATCATCTCCTGTTTTAAAAGAAAACCCTCCAATTAGGTTCCAGAACTTGTGTTCTAGTTCGAGGAAGCTTTGATAGGATGACCTATACAACTTGCCTGTTATTTTAGCAACAAATGGACTTCCCGGAATATGCTTGTTGTTATACTTGACCAGGATGTTGTAGTCTCCAGGGAGCACAGGGAGATAAGAGACGGTACAGGTCCCATCCTGGTTGTCTGTGCAGCTGATATCTGCTTTGGAAGGGCCCTCAATGGCCAGTGACAAGCCACCTGGAAACCAAAAATATAGTCATTCTAGGCATTCTGCCTACATTCAGAGCACAGTGTTCACGTTGGACCCATAAATTAATCAACTCATCACCTTCTCCAGCATCCTTGGTGTTCACAGTGAAGACAGCTGGTTTATTCACTGTTCCATGGATCAGTCCTGGGCCATAGGCAGTGACATGGCCACTGTTTACATAATCCACATAAAATTGAAGGGGGCTTCCTATAAAGCAAGAGTTCAGTTTTAACGGTAGAGAATACACATTTTTCATGTATAAGGTTCGAATCTATTAGATTGAGTAGACTTTCTCTGCTAGGTACAGCCGTAGATTTGTATTGATTCTTCTTATGCTGTACTTCAGAAAATGTACAATTTTAACAAAGAATACTTGATACAAAGCTCAATAGATCAAGCCCATTTAAACTATAGCTCTTATCTTTGTCAGCTTAAAGGAGAAATCAACCCTAAAGTTAAAAAAACCCTACCCTACATAGAGCCCCCCATTTCTCCTCCCCCCAGCCTAAGTGTTACCCCGGTCAAATGCTCCAAATGTTTTACTTCCTCGGTGCAAATTCAGGCATCAGAGTTCACGGGCGCCATCTTCTTCTCTTCAGAAATCTTCGGAATGTGGCTGGCGTGGCGGCGCATGTGCAGTTGGAGCAATTTTCTGTTTCACAACAACTGTGCATGCGGAAACTCACGAAAATGGTTTTTCCATGGTTTACCAAAGCGGTTGAAGATGGCGCCCGTGAACTCTGATGCCTGATTCTGCACGAGGGGTAAGTAAAACGTTAGGGGCATTTGCCCGGGGTTACACTTAGGCTGGGGAGGAGGGAGTCTATGTAGGGTAGGGGGGTAGGGATTTTAACTTTAGAGTTTAATTCTCCTTTAACATCCGTACAGACATTGCCAGTAATACCAAGGTGTAAACTTGTGCATCCATTTACTTATGAGAAAATGCAGTATCCTCCACCAGTCAGAGTTGGGATACAAGTATAGGTTTTCCTAACAGACTGGTGAAAAGGCAGAGCTGTTGGAATCTTACCCGGAATATGTATGCCGTCATACTTTATATCCATCTCGTGTAGTCCAGCTTCAGTGGGAGCATATCTCACCGTGACTGTCCCATCTTTGTTATCAGTTATGTCAGGCTTGGCAACCTTCCCTGATGGCATTCTTACTTCTCCTGGACAATCAAAATAAGGTCTTCATAAGTTGAAAATAAAGTGGTCAACCACCTAACACCCATAGACCTATTCATACATGCTAATTATAGCTTAAGGAAACCCAAGAGGACAAAAATGAACTTTATAGTGTGTTGTCTTACTCTGCATATTATATATTAATCACATGATTTCCTGCCCCACACCTATTACACACATATAAACTATGGTAATTTATCAATATCCAGAAAACATTTCTGGATTTAGGTTTTTGGAGGGTGGGAGGAAACCAGAAACCCTACAGAGAACACAGTAAAAAAAGAGAACCACTAAACCTTTGCAGGGCTTCCTATTGTCTACATTAAAGTTACTTTACATCTTTCTGTTCTACACCCAAAGCCCCGTCAACCCAAAAATACCCTAGCAGAGTTATTACCAGGTTCCAAACAAAATTCTTAGACATTCGAAGTCAAACTTACCAATGGCATAGTCAAGTTATGCCAGTTTGCCACCCAACCCTAGTACTAGAAGTAGCATCAATACTTAAGACAGACCAATACATTTGCAAAGCTAAACTGCTGAAACAGATAATAGCTTCATTGCTCTCTTCCTTTCCTCTATTCCAGTGATCCTAACAAGTGGCTTGTGAGCAAAATGTTGCTCACCGACCCCTTGGATGTTGCTCTCCGTGGCCTCAAAGTAGGTGCTTAATTTCTAATTCCTGGCTTGAAGGCAAGTTTTTGGTGCTTAACAACCAGGTCTATTGAGCCTCCTGTAGGCTGTCAATCCATATAGACCACTGAATAGACAATCCTATCCTTAATTTGGCACCCCAGGAACTTTTTTCATGCTTGTGTTGCTCCTCAAGACTTTTTACATTTGAATGTAGCTCATGGATAAGAAAAGGTTGGGGACCCTTGCTTTATTCCATTCTTACCTGTAATCTCTCCTTTCTTAATGGTGAAGGGAATAACCAGATCAAAAGGTCTAAGTCCTGCCACATCCAGTCCATTTACACCCATAACTGGGCGATCGGTAGCCTGAAATAAAATACAAGTGAGTAGAGTCCTTCCTGCCGAGCAAACACAAACACTTGCGTCAGAAGAAGACGAGAACAATCCCAACTCCAGTGCAAGTTCTCTTCTTGACTATGCACCGAAAATAGCAATAGCTATATTAAATGTAAAGCCATTAGCTTCCTACTGAAAGCTGTAAAAATTTATGGTATAAGGCCAGTGGTTGGAGCAGCAAAATCAGTAGACCTAATTCAAGGATTCATCCAATTACCACACCAAAAACCTCTAAATGGTTTGTGTTGAGTTTGTGTAATGTTGTAGAGCAACTCCTACAAATAAGCTCTGGCAATTCAATATAATGATAACCAATTATGTTTTTGGGACTTTATATAGGAACTATAGGTTGGTCATGCAAACAATGTACATGTGACTTTTCCACCCTACAGGTTCTTGGTAAGAAGATAATTTAATCTAGGCCATAGCAAGTTTTAATCAAAAGGGAACAGGAATACAATAGAGATATCTGCAAAATACAAAATTCCATGCAATAAATCTTTTGTGAATTTTTCTTGAGCAAACAACTCAAGATTTAAGAAATTTGAAGATTGAACTGGCAACAGAGTTGGTTTTCATACACACACAAAAAAGGAGAAAAAAACAAACAAATTTAGTCTTTGCAGGATGTTTATCCAAAAAAGCTGGCAAACCTGGAAAATGAATTCTGCAAGAGACCATTAGACAAAGTCAGACATGATGAAAACTGAACAGAGGTGGAAAAAGTCACCTCGGTTGTGCCACCCACACAAGGGCTGGTGACAATATGGAAATCTGACAAGAGATGGATTTTATGGGCAAGGAAACAGATGTTGGGTATGAGGGGAAAAAAGAATGGGAAGTTGTGGAATTTATGAAGAATGGACAAAGTCTGAGCCCAGCAACATCAACCCCCCTCCCCAAATTTAAAGGCCAATGGATAATTGAGGTGAAAGTCCATCTCCAGGGCATTGCATGCAGAATAGGAAAATAAAACTCATTGGAATCCATGGTGATGCTTTGTCACAGCAGAAAGCTACTGAAGTGAAGCATTCCCTACAGAATAGTCCAGGGTAGGTTAGGCTGGAAGACCAGAAATATAGGTAAAGGTCTGACCAATGAAAAGCTTTCTAAAAGCTGGCACAAGAGGGGTTTGTACTTGTGAAGGAACATGCACAAGGTCCACTGCCAACATTCAAAGCAACTCACTTCAAACAACCCAGCAGAGAAAGCCATATGTTTTTTACTCAGCCCCCTCCCTTAACACGGGCACCCAGAAAATACGCGCCAAGAGCTCAAACCAGATCCCTAGAGAGCAGTTGCAACCAACAAGCTGATATAGCAAAGCTTTGAGAAGAGGCAGTGGTTTTGGTGAGTACTGGATTCCAGAGTTCTTTTCCCCAAACCTTCAATGCCCTGGGAAGGTTATTCATCTCCAAATGACACATTTACTGTTAAAGGCAGGGTACCCAGGGTTGTTGCATGCCCGGGAAAGCGTAGGGTGGGGCTAACTGCTGTTGAACCATCTGCTGAGGCATCATTTGCTCGCCGTCCAGAGCCTGTGTTGGAGGTGTAAGCAAAAGTTATATTATTTTCCAGCTAGTCAAGTAACAAGACACAGGTCAACGGATTGCCTATATCGTTAAACCTTTCCCAGCTGTAGCAGAAATTCAACTTCCAAATGCTAGTAGCAGCTTTTAATTTGGTCATCCCAAAACCTAGATACAATTCTTAATGGATGATGAATGGTCCTCTTCTCCTGCCACGGCAAACAAGAGCTGTTCTATTGGTTCCCTTTACAGTTCCTTCCTCCCATATCCCATCTTGCATTTCTGTTGTGTGCTATGGAAAACCTAGTCTTACACAAGTACCTATTTGGGGTAAATATGGTAGGGCACCATATATCTAGATATAATACACAAAAGCCATGAATATCTTGTAAATTATATCCTTATAAACGGTGACTAGTGATGTAATCAGTTATAAACGGTGAGTAGTGATGTCATTTTTATCACATGACTCACTAAAACTTGTGTATTATAATAAATAAAGTGCCCCTTGTTGGAAAATATAAGGATATTAGAAGTAACCTCGGAGTTCCATGACCTGTATAAAAGCACTCGGCCTTCAGCTTTTATATGGTCATGGAACTTCTTGGTGACTATAATATCCTTATATTTTACAATAAAGGGTACTTTATTCACTATATAATCATCTTATACGTATAACTGCATATATTAACCTACACTATTGGTAGAATCTATTCCAATCTATACTCCCCCCCCCAATCAATGTGTGTGTAGACCATGCATAATTATACAGAACTGTAACGTGGATGTGACTTATGAGCCAACTATGGATGTGACCAAGAGCCACAAATGTAGTTGGCAGGATCTGTGGCAAACACGAAATAGAAGGTTTCTACACATCTATAGCCATACAACGATCTTTCCCTAAGCAAAATTACAGGAGGTTTGACCAAACAGTCTGAGCAGTTTCCCATATTTAGTATAACGCTGGTCGATTTCACAACCCAATATCTAGAAATGGACTATCGCCCTCCAAGAGGAAAGATGCCGAGTGGTTCTTGGATTTTCTAGCAGCAAGCCCAGTTTTTAAAGTTGAAGCAGCCTCAAATGCATGTAGGACTACAACATATTCGCAAAAAAAACCCCTATACCCATGTTAACAAAACTGGGAATTGGCACATTTTGGCATAGGAAATAAAGGCATGGGATCACTTATTGGAAAAACTCATTAGCCAGAAACTATGATCAAGATCTCAGAATCTGTCAATATTATTCCCACTCTTCACGACCCTCTCTTTGATATGCCCTTACTTACCGTGACCTGGAATGGACTGTTGGGAATGTGTTCCCCACCAAAGCGCACACAGATAACATATTTTCCAGGTTGCGGAGCAGTGTAGAATATATCAAAGGTTCCATCTTCATTCTCGACCACATCTACATCCACCTCTGTCCCGTCTGGAGTGCACACAGTACAGGTTACTTTACCCTTCCCGGCTGCTTTGGCATCAACTGTTATGACAGTTTCCTCGCCAATCTGTATAGTTGGACCAATGCCGGCACCTAGATAGTACCAAAAATGCAGAAAAGTAAGTTAGCAGGGGAAGTTAAAGTTCCCAAACAAGTTATAATTTTCATGCAACCCATCACCACAACATCCAAGAAAATCCCCATTATGTTCTTCAGAACACTCAGAACTCAGGAAATTTGATAGACAGCGTGCAGCCTTCTTCAGGACTATCCTTATTTCATGAGAGCAACCATTAAGAACCATTGGAAGAGATCAAAGCTAAAAACCTTGAATATAAGTATATTGGTTGTGGGCCATAAATAGGACAGCCCAAGTTTGATCTCACTTCTTAATGTATATATATTTACATTCGTTTTAGGGGCTCAGGAAGAGCACCAGACTTTTGAGATGCAAGTTTGGAAGTCTTGCCAATGCCCAGCTTTTTACACCGCATTAGTTTAGAAGCAGTGCCAACTATCAACCATTGCCGTGAACAGAGTTTTGTATTTTAGCAACAGAAGTTTCCCAGCATTCGGTGAAGCAACTTAAAAAAATTTCCTGAAAGACTGAGGTCCCTGGGAGAACATTTCAAGTTTTCCATTCCTTTTTTTTTTTATAGCAAGAAAGTAGCATAAGCATAGAAGAAAGAACGTGAGGAGGTGCAGAGCCAAGTGAAATTAGGGAGGTTTGGAGAAGCCATTCAAAAGCATAAAGCATGCATATATCACAAGAACAAAATAGTTGGTTATCTCTATAACCCCAGAAAATACTGGATTGCTCAGCAGGTTTTCAGCTTCTCTACATTAAAAAAAAAAACAACAAAAAATAAAAAAAAACTAAGTTTACACCTCCCATTCCTAAATGCAATATAGTGCCCAGAAAACAAAATGGGCCTATATATATACACACACAGGTATTTTTACCTATTTAGCATATATTTTGTTATATAGTAATTTTTTTAATTACAGCATTTGCCACTGCTTTTATTTTATAGGTTTTTAATATTCTATTACAGGTATGGGATTAGTTATCCGGAAACCTATTATCCATAAAGTTCCAATTATGGAAAGGCCGCCTCCCGTAGACTATTCTATCCAAATTTTTAAAAATGATTTCCTTTTTCTCTGTAATAATAAAACAGCAGCTTGTAATTGATCCCAACTAAGATAATTACTCCTTATTGGGAGCAAAACCAGCCTATTGGGTTTATTTCATGTTCACATGATTTTCTAGCAGACTAAAAGGCACGAAGATCCAAATTATGGAAAGATCAGGTCCCATACCTGTACTATTAAAATATTTTGCAGTCTTACAATTTTCAGGTGAAATTTTCCTTTAAGAAAATTAAAATCCTGATGAGGCCACTTCTATAATCTATTGCCAATGGATAAATATATGTTTAGGCTAGGTCTAAAGCATATTCCGGGTTAACCGGAAATCCATTATCCAGAAAACTCCGAATTCTGGAAAGGTTGTCTCCCACAGACTCCATTTTATCCAAATAATCCATATTTTTAAAATGATTTAAAAGGATTTATTTTATCTCTGTAATGATAAAACAGTATCTTGTACTTGATCCCAACTAAGTTATAATTAATCCTTATTGGAGGCAAAACTAGCCTATTGGGTTTATTTCTTGTTTACTAGATTTTGTAGCAGACTGAGGGCATGAAGATCCAAATTACAGCAAGATCCGTTATCCAGAAAGCCTCAGGTCCCGAGCATTCTGGATAACAGGTCCCATACCTGTACTCATTTCCTGGGTGATTCACAGCTGTTCTAGAAAACAGTTGTATGAATCAACCCAATGGACAAGACTTTAAAAAAAAAACAAATTAAAAAGGTAATGTCTGTTACAACTCCAGAATAAAATTAAAAAAATAAATAAAATAATCCCCAAGAGTAGTAAAGGACAGCCGTGAATTCCCAGATGAGCAGATTCCACTGTTAGCTACATAAGGCAGACAATCAGACAGCAAAAAGGCACCCGTTGATACAAAGAAGTGTATTGGACACTAGCAAGCAGGCTTACCTAGCCCGTGACCTCCGATTGACACTGAGGTGAAAGGGCAAAGAGCAAGGAAAAGGACAAGTGAGACAAGTGACAAGTGATAAAAGTGCATAACCAAAAAAAAGTTAAAAAAAATAAATAAAATTTAAAAGGAGAGTGATAATGTACATCATAACATGTTACGCCATTAACCGTGTGCAGCTTCGGAAGTGTGTACGTCAAAAAGCAAGTGTGAGGATAGCAACGGGGTAAGGGTGCTGGTGAGGGTCACAAAGTAGTCTGAAAAAGCATTCCACGCTCTGCCACTGCACTTGGCGTTTCATTAAGAAACTTTCAAAAAAAGCCAAGATGGGCCTCCATTAGACTGCGGGGTTTTTTTTTACCCCCTAAAACAATATATTTTTGGAAAGTATACATTCTGACGAATCTAAAATGGGTACCCATGCCTTTCTGCTCCAAACTACTGAGTCTCAAGGCTTTCCCAAAATTGGCAGTTTTGGCTAAATACCTGAAAATTGCCTCAAAGCTTCAACTTTCCAGCATCATATCGCCCATGTATCATTACGTACCAAGAATAGGATTGCCAGGGGTCCTCCAAACAGTTTGGTGCCCATTGTGCATAGGTTTACCAAAAAATCTGGTATTTAGAGGCCCCAAAATGGTTAGCGCATACAAATAGTCCTCTAGGTCACTTCAGCTAATGAGAAATCAACGCATTGACCATTTTTTTGTAGGGTAAGAACACAGAAATATACGAAATCATAAATTTTTGGAAAGTACACATACTGCCGAATCTAAAATAGTAAGTTAAGTTAAGCAAAATTAAATAAAAATGGCCAGGGTTTGGCTAAACACAACCAATACCAACAAAATTTAAAGAAACTTTTTCTACATTCTACATTTTTCTACAAGTAATTACCATATTTTAAATTAATTCTATAGTTTACTCATAGTTAAGAAAAAAAGGTGAACAACCTTGGTCTTTCAGTGCTCAAAACCCTATCTACCAAGCTGGGCAGACTAAGGCACCATGGCATATCAGCGTTCGCTCATATTGCTTATGGCTTCCCATTGGCTGGAGTCTCCGATAAGAGGGGGGGTTGGCTGGATGAAGTGCTCTTATTCACATTTTATTCAGCCCTCCCACACTTCTCCAGTTAAGAGAACTCGAAAATGGTGATGCATGGGTATTGGCTAAGGCAAGATTTGATGGTCATAAGAAAGCCAATTGACAAAATAAACATAAAAGTAATAGGGTTGAAAAAGAGGTTTGTAATTAAACATTTTATTTTTAACTGAAGGGCTTTCAGGGGATGCTATGAATAAAATCATCAACGAATCTCTCTTTTTTTTGTAACCTCTGATGGGATATTTGTCCACCAAATAACAGTGGCATCCCCCATTCCCCAACATCAGTGGGGTCTGTTTGACAATTCTACTCAAAAAGTAGAGTGTCCCAGTAACCTAAGGACTACATACCTGTCACTGTGCACTTGCTGGCGTCCCCAGTGGGAAGTGCACGGATGCGATAAGGAGAATAAGGGATTTCATCGCCTCCATACTTTATCAGGATAGTGTACCGCCCAGTCATGTCAGGCACATAGGATACCGTATAGGTGCCATCTTGGTTATCACGGATTGAAGCCTTCTTGGGTTTGCCCTCAGGATCCTGTAGAAGAGAAAGATTTAGTCTAAAGCAAGAACACAGAGGAAATGGTTACGTAGGCTTAAAATGAAGGTACTTACAGTTATCTGCACAGCAAGCAGGCCCTCACCAGCATCCTTGGCATCAATAGTGAACTCCACGGGCAAGCTAGCAGGAACTCCGGTGGTGTTTAATCCTGGTCCACTGGCCTTCACCTTGCTGGCATCATGAGTTGGCAGAACCCTTACCTTAAATGGACTGAGAGTAAAGAACTCAAGGTTAAAAGAAACCCAAAATTCCAGAACACTTTTTCTGAAGACCCAGTCGAAGAGCAGAGTTTGGCTCTTACCTGTGAGGTACCTCATCATCACCATAAAGTACAGATATGTTATAAGGGCCCTCTCTGGTTGGCACATAGTTGACAGTCTGGATGCCGTTTCCATTATCCACAACTTCCACGGGTTCAACAATACCTATCAATATCAAGCATTACAAAACTTCAAATGGCAAGTAGAGGAGAATAGACATTTTACCAAAAATGTCACCAAAAATAAATAAAAAAACACACCTTTCCCCAATCTGTCATAATCAAGGCATGACAGGCCCTCAATACAGAATATAATTCTCAATCTTACCCTTGGGACCTTGAACTTTAACTTGCAGAGGAGCAACTCCAGCTTTGCTTGTATCCACACTGAAGGATTGAGGGATGTTTGCTCGTACAAGGCCTGGGCTTAAACCAGGACCAGTACATTTGACTTTTGAACTATCAACCACATCACTTACTGGAACTTTAAAGGGGCTACCTGCATGACAATGAATTAATTAGCACACAGCAGGAATCCACAAATTCATGAATTAAATATAACCTGATGCACTAGCTGAACATTAACACGATTACATGCATTAGATCTTACCTGGAACTTGGTGTCCACCATATGTGACATTAAGGTTGTATGTGCCAGATTCATATGGTATGTACTCAACAGAACAGCTGCCATCCTTGTTATCAGTGCAGGACATCTTTGCTTCTGATGGACCTTCAACAGCTAAGCCAAGCCCTCCTGTACCTGCTCCTCTAAAGATGCAATGGAAGAGATTTAAGATATTGCTTCACATCAATGCAACTTTTTTGCTAATCTAAGTATATATAAATTCACATAGCGACATGCATCTTAAAGCAACCAAGCAAAATGTTGCTGTACACCAACTGGAGCTTAGGGCTGGGCGATTGCTATGGATTACTACTCTAGAGTGAAATACTGGTTTGTAAACTGCATTCTGTTTGGTAGGAGTAACCAAGAGGTGTAGTTCTTAGAAAGTAGGCCATTATACTATGAACTTACCTTGTCTCCACAGTGAATTTGTTTCGTTGGTTTGTGGTACCACTCACAATCCCAGGGCCATGGACTCGGACACGGCTTGGATCACATCCTTCTGTCACAGGGACCACAAAAGGACTTTTTGGTGCTGGGCTTCCGTCGTAGCTCACATCCACAGAGTGGATGCCTGATGGGAAAACACGTTTTAAAAGTTGTTTCAATCCACTACCAGCTCACTACTGACAAACTGGCCCAGTTACTGTGTGGCTTACCTTCTTCATAGGGAGTATATTCCACTTTGTATGTACCATCGCCATTGTCTTGCACATAGGCCTCAGTAAAGTTGCCAGAAGGATTCGAGACCACAGTCTTGAGATGAGGCCCTCCAGATTTAGTAAGAGCCCGAGCATCCACATTGAAATCTGTAGTAGCCTCTCTGAAAACCCCTGGAGAAGAAAAACCCAGAATATGCTTGGTAAAAATCCATAAAACTTAATTCCAAAGTTTTTTAAAAAATATTTACAGGGCTTGTGTGTTGCTCTCACCTTTTCCTTCAATGCCTGGTCCATACACTTTAACCCCAGAGGTGTCAACAGCAGGTTTAACTTGCAGCTTGCTTGGGAAGTTAGGCACCATCTGTCCTCCATACTTAATGGTTATCGTGTAGACCCCTGGGTACAGTGGGATGTATGTAATGGTGTAAGTTCCATCACCATTGTCCTGGATGTGTACTTCGGCTTGCATACCATTGTCAGAGATAATTTCAATGGTCAGCTCAGCGCTGCCAGCATTTGAACAGTCCACATTAAATTTACCAGCTTCTCCAACCTGAGCATGTTCCAGACCAGGACCAGAACAGGTCACTTTTGAAGGATCGAAACATGGCTCAATCTTGGCCTTGAAAGGTGATCCAGGGATGTGTGTATCAGCAAACAGGATATTGATGTTATAGTCACCAGGGTCTGTAGGCAAGTAAGAGACAGAACAGGTTCCATCTCCATTGTCCAGACATTCTATTTTGGCTTCACATGGACCTTCAACAGTGAGGCCAAGCCCACCCTGGCCAGCTCCTTTAGTATCAATGGTGAAAGGCGCAGAAGAACCAACACTGCCTCCCTTTAGACCAGGACCAAAAGCTTTGACCTGCAAAAAAAAAAAAAGGCTAAATAAATTTTGCCTTGTAGAACTACTCTCAAGAAAGACAACCATGTGAAACCCACTATATATTTTTTAAACAATATCACCTGAAGCCCCTTTGTACTACACCTTTATTCTTACCAAATTTAACAATTTTTAGGACCCCAGGAATAGCTTAATAGCCAGGAACCAGCCAACTGCTACCCTGCCCGCAACACCAAAACCCTGTTTTATCTATTGACCAACAACATAAAGCCAACACTGACCATAGTGTATTTACTTTTATAGGTTAAGTGATTTCATCTACAGGAGTAAACCCGTTTTACCTTTGAGGGATTTGTTGAAGGAACTGCCTCAACGGGAAATGGGCTACCAGGTATAGGCACTCCGTCATATGTCACTTCCACCTCATATGGGCCTTCCTCCCGAGGGATGAATTTGACAGAGCTGTTATCTGGGCTCAGACCAGGTTCCACCTTGCAAGGAACGGACTTGTTGGATGGTCCAGTGATCTTACAAGCCACTTTGCCTTGTCCTCCAGCACCTCTGGATTTCACCGTGAACTCCTGATCCTTTCCGACCTCCACCTCTGGATGGGAGAAAATAAGGGGTTGTAAGCAATGTTCCCACCAATTCCTTTTTGGCCATATGTGCAAAAACAATAGTAATTAATTCAAGTAGCAACAGATTGGCATAGGCCGGACATTTAAAGTTCACAAAAAGAGAAAAATACATACTGTCACCAAGTCCAGAAACTTTAATTTTAGTAAGGTCCAAAGTTTGGGCAATGCCAACGGCAAAGGGACTCTTCGGAATATGGTCCCCACCATAGGTTACATTTACACCCAAGTTACCCTAGAGTGAAAAAGAAGTAAACTAAGTACTGTTAAGCAGAATACAATCACTCAACCAGATCAGGCCCCTATCAAAACTTTTATGTAGCCAAGAAAAGAAAATCAGCGGATGTACCTGTTGCACTGGTGTGTATTTTACAGTGTAGGTATTATCGTGGTTATCAATGACATCAAAGTCCTTCACAGCCTCTCCCTTGGCTGGACCTGTAAACTGCACATCCAGATTGGCTTTACCAGCAGCCTTGGCATTGACTGTGAAATGAGTTGGCTTCCCAATTTCCACACCTTTAAAAACACAGGAAGGAACATAATGAAGGATTCATGAAGTTAAGCAATTATAGCATCCAACTTCAGTCAATGCCAACAGCTGGACAGCCCATTTACCAAAGAAACTATTCTTACCACTTCTGTTTAGCCCGGGGCCTTCTGCCTTAACTTTACTTGCATCATGTGATGGATCAACCTTAATACGGAATGGACTCATTGGCGTAGCCTAGAAGACAGAAGGGTTTTGGCATTCTTCAATAATTTGAGAGACTGACAACTGTATAGGTCAGTAGGAACAGCAGATCTAAAACGAATATGAGCAGCAATCTATTCCAGAGTTTGTGGTTGGAAAGTTAAATAATCACAAATCCTTACTTCCTTAAAATTTAGGCTTAAAATGGAAACAATTCGGAACATATTTCCAACTAATTTCCAAGCAGGGAGGAAGAATACATGCACAAGATTTTTTTTGGTGCCGTGCACTTTCTTGCGCAACAACAAATGTGGAGAGAACTCGGCACAATAATACCACAAGATAATGACACAGATAGTCACCTGGTCAGCAAACAGGACCATGATGGTGTAGCTCCCTGCTCCAGGAGGAGTGTACTTCACGGTAAATGTATCATTGTCGTTGCGGATAATGTCAAAGTCAATGTCAGCTTCAGCGGGGCTCACAACTCCTGGTGCACATTTTATTCCAATACTCACATCACCTAAATGGAAAGAAACATGCGTTGTTTCAGAGAGACAGTGGCATTTTCTTGAGGAAATAAAACTCAAAATCAAAATTTTGACAAAGGGAAGTAAACGCCCTGAATGCTTCTCACCTTGACCAGCTTCTGTGCAATCCACAGTAAAGTAGGTTGGTTCATGAGCTTTCAGGCCAGTCTTCGCAACACCAGGGCCGTAAACCTTCACCTTGTTAGGGTGGCTTCCAGCACCAATGGTCATCTAGAAGATAAGCAAGTACCTACAATTAACTTTGTAGATAGTATCCCCATATCGAATTAACCATTGATTACTAGGTCAGTAATACAACCCACACATTAACATCAGGCTGTTAATATGAAGACCTTACCCTGAAAGGACTGTTGGGGATGTTCACTCCGCCCCAGGACACCACAGCTGTGTGTTTCAGAGGTTTCTTTGGCAGATAGCTGCAGCTGTATGTGCCATTCCCATTATCCTTGGTAGTTACTTCAATTGGATTTCCTTCAGAATCCTGCAAGTTGACCAGTCAGAATGAGAATTCCAGGATGAAAAATATATTTTTTTTTTTAAAAAGGTGGGGGGGTGACAATAATTTACCTGCACAGACACTTTAAGAGGAGCCTTTCCTCCGAGTTTGGCATCAACAGTGAACTCTGCTGGCTTGTTTATTGCCAACCCAGTCTTCTCAAGCCCAGGACCATAGGCCTTGACCTTAAATGTTTGAGAGTAAAAAAAAGTTCACATACATACATTGAGAATAAAAAAACCATTTGAAAGGCCCACACAACCTCCTACAAAGCAATGTTTTCCATCTGAAAACAGGAGATTAAGACTAATGCCAACCATAGCCGATCTCTGCCTGCGGAGAAACGAAAGCAGAGAATCTGCTACTATGCTTCTTGATGTGCCTGCACCCGGATACATCAGGCCAAAATTTGGCATTTTGGTGGGGAAATCCTCAGTGTGTGCCTGCACCAATGTAACGTATCCGGGTGCAAGCACATGCAAGAAGCATAGGAGCGGATTCTTGGCCAGAGTTCTCCACAGGCAGAGATCAACTACGTCTGGCATTAGCCTAAAAGCTCTGCTAAACTAAGCGTGCAACAGGGCAGCTGCTTACAGAAGTTGTTTACCTTCTCTGGGTAGAATTCTTTGGGGGCTGGTTTGATATCAGCCATGAAAGGACTCAGTTTGATGTCCTCATTGTTGCACAAGACATGCACCGCATACTCTCCAGCTTCCAATGGCCAGTAGCGCACATCACAAGATCCATCTCCTTTATCATCACACTCAATCTTAGCTTGAGACGGACCTTCCACAGAAAACCCTACAAGAAAAGTCATTTTAAAATATAAAACGTGGTCACAATGGAGACCCTTGACCAATATAACCAGACTCAAGATTTCTATGCACTGCAGTTGGTACCTTAACAACCTCTTGCCATATCAAGCATTAATACACCAGGACATTACTTCTGTTGGTTAACTTACCTAGAGTCCCAACATCATCACCGATTGCTTCTACAACAAAGTCAGCTGATTTTCCAACCACGCCTCCTTCGAGACCAGGGCCCCATGCCCGAACTCTCTGGTGTCCACATTCTGTGCCAACCTTAACCTCAAATGGACTTAAGGGAGAAAAATAAAACTTTGCTAGTGACGATTTTATTACCAAAGTTACGGAGAAAGGGGGGGGGAAATATATATATATATATATATATATATATATATATATATAATATATATATATATATATATATATATATATATATATATATAGCTTACCTTCTGGGGATATTCTGTCCACCCCATGTGATGGTAACAATATAGTTACCAGGGGTAGATGGATAGTACTCAAATGCGTACACACCGTCTCCTAGATCCTTCTGCTTGACACGTTCCTCTGTACCCTCTGTAAGCACAACAGTAACAAATGTCACCCAAATAGAACATACGTCATGAGCAGTAAGGCTGGCTAACCAACTCAAAATACCCACCATGACCGTAATTGGCAAATAAACAGTGGAATCAAGTATATACATATAGCAGCAACATTTGAGCATAAAGTAAAATACCATGTTCCTTCATCTAGACGGAAACATAATGCAAAGATTTACAATATTTCACTCACTTGGTCCCTTGATCACAACTTTAAGTTCACCGCTTCCTGCGCCTTTGGTATAAACCTTAAAGTCTGCAGTCTCCTTCACACGTACACCCTTGGGCTGCAGGCCACGACCCACAGCACGGCAGGCGGCGGGATTGCAAGCTAGAAGAAACAAGACCATTAGCTGCTCTAGAAGAGCTCACATTAATGCTTGTTGACACTTCACTGTTCCAATTACTGCAGTACTGGGGGTGGTGGTAAAGATTCCAGTATTTATATAATGTTGGAATAATTTCCTTTCCATTTAAGTAGAAGCAGATTTTTTTCAAAATGGTTAAAATAAGGGGCAATTTACCCAAATTAACCATAGCTGGCTCTAAGCATGCATCCGGTTTAACAGATTTCAGATCAACAAAGAAAAACTAATAATATAATTATGAAATGCCAGTGTGAGACCATTCTTGTAACAAAATACTGGATATTGAAAGATCTGAGAAATTTTTCAAAAATATAAAACAAAATCCACCACATCACATGCAGATGTACCGTAAAGACCTCTGTCCATGCTCCCCACCAGAAGGCAGGGAATGACACTTCATGTAGAGACAGCAAAGTTCCAGTGAACTGACCACCTTCCAGAGATGGAGGCATGAAGAATAGAGGAAAAGACAGACTTAAAAGCAAGAACATTATAAAGCGAGAGTAATCTATTGAAAGAAAGAAAAAACAAGACAGATGAGGAGAAACAGTTGTAGAGATAAGGCCATCATAGAAACGTAGACTTGGGCTTTGTGAAGTAGCCGCCTAAGTGACAAAGTGAAGCTGACCTTATAAACTCCTAGAACCAGTCTCCCCAATATCTTGCAAAGGGACATGAACGCGGGGAGAACATTTTCCAAAGCACAAGGACATGTGCATATAAATATAATGGCCAGGTGCAGAACTTAAAATATTTAAAGCTAAATGAACACATGCATCCTTGACGGTCTGAAAACAAAAAGCTCTATTTTAGACCACAGCAGGACATGTTGGTTTAGAATCGTAGGCATGGTTCTGCTGGAAGGGTCACCCTGCAAAGGATATTTAGCTTTGAGGTCAGTGTCCTATCTTTACCCAAGGATGTGACATTTTTGAGTCAACCAAGTTAAGCCCTAGATCAACTAGTATCCATCTAAAAACCAAGAAACAGCGCCCAAGAAAAAGGTCCATTGCGTAAAACAGGCCAATGCACACCTTGTCCAATAGTAACAGTGTAGGGACTTTTTGGGATCTGAACACCAGCAAAGGTTATGTAGATAGTATATACTCCTTCCATGGTGGGTTTATAGGTGCAGCGGTATGTGCTGCTGCCTTTATCTTCCAACTGTACATCTGCTGTATCTTTCTTCCCGTTGGGGTCAACAATGGTCACTTCTATTTCTCCAACCCCAGCACCTGGAGGAAGAACAGAGTTAGGCGATAACGGCACGGAATTGGGAGAGTGTTTCGGGCATGCTAATTTGAAGAAAGTGTTCCAAAGAATTTTTAGTTCTCTACAGCAGGTTCGGTTAAAATGGGAAAGGAGTGGAACCTCTAGCTTTAAAATATAGCGAGCAAGTTACACTACCGTGCTTCTGTTTGCTTATCATAAAAGGCTGATTAGCGAGGCAATAGAAGACGAATGTCTAGTGTAGCTTCAGAAAAGGACAGCTGCTCTGAACAAGAGTGTTGACATATTGGCTGCCCTCAGACGTGGGATTAGCCGCAGCTTCCAGCATGACCATGAGTGATGATGGCATTGTGCAGCTGCCTTACCAAGGAACAAGCACTGCCCACACATCAGCACTTCTTAGACCAGATCAAAGTTTTGCCGCTTTTCTCAAGTTCCTAGCTGGAGTTCGCAACATACCTGCAGTAAAGATCTCAAAGTAAGTGGTCTTATTTGCAATATTTCCACTGGGTTCCAGACCAGGACCTTGAGCAGTAACCTTGCTGGCATCACCGTGGGATTTGTCCACATTGACCTCAAAGGGACTCTTGGCAATGTGCTGACCAGCAAACAGAACAGTAACCTACCAAAGAAAGGGCATATAAAGCTCAGGGTTCCTTCATTTTAAAAACAACAAGTAAAGCAAGAAGCAAGTGGTTCAGAAGAGGACTACCAATTATATCTTCCGCTCATACACCAGTATAGAGAGTGACTTTAAGGCCTATGGAACACCAAGCATTTTAAGCTACCACTATACACCCCATTGTCAAGACGCACCAAAGTAATTAACAGTCACTGCCCTGTCTGCTCAAAGCAGCATTTCCCCAAAATCTCTATAAAACCTTGATTGCAGTGTCCCATTAATGGTCTTGCCAAACCTCACCTTATGCAACCCAGTTACTTTGGGGATGTAGTAAACAGAGAAGGTTCGATTCTTATCATTGTTTGCAGTAACTTTGGCCTTAAAAAGAAAAAATAATAATAATTAGAAAAGCATATGTAAACAATTAATTTTCTAAGCTTCTAGCAATAGAATTCATGATTATGAGATCAAAGAAGCCTGGTAGTCTGCAAATAGAAATCCTCCACTCTTACCTCTTCTCTGTGACCTGCAGGATCTTCTACATAGACCAGGACCTCCCCTGTTCCAGCGCTGATGGTCTCAACTGTAAACTCTGCGCGCTTTTTCACCATGTTTCCAGTTGGTTCAATACCTAGCCAAACGCACATATCACAAAGGGTTTGAGCAGCCACACCACTGGTTTACCAGGCTGACATCGGCTAGAGCGCTACTCACCTGGCCCATATGCTCTTGCCTTTTTGGGATTCAGTTTTGGCCTTAGGGGAGCACCAGGTTTCAGCTTGGCCTTGGGGAACTGTGACAGGTAGGTCATGACGGAGTGTTCATCTACATTGGGATCTACTATTTCCTCAGGGGTGATCACCTTTAAGAGTAAAACAAAAAGATCAGGTTAAATCTATGAAGAAGTATGGCACATTCCAATCACCCCGTGCATCATGATCATTTATGGTTAACTACCATACTGTTCAGTAGCCCCTACCTGTGGTATTCCCAACCAGTCATCTGCCTGCTGCATGGCTTCACGTGCATTATCCACAGGCTTGGTGGCATCCCAGGAGTCCCAGTCTGGGCAAAGACCTGTGCCAAAATAAAAAATCAAATTTAGAAATGTACCATGACCATTGCAGCCAGCGTGGTACCAAGACAGCCATTTTTGTTCTACAGAGACCCACAATGTCCAAACTCAAAACAGGAGAGAGTGATTACCAGGAGCGCAGCTGTCCACAAGGGCACCCAGAGCTCGGCCGCTTTGCCAGTCCCGGCTGAAGTTGGTGACGGGAAGATGAGGCAGCTTGTTTTGAATCCATCCCAGCAGCCTTTGCTTCGGAGTCTGTTTCTTTGTTTCCTCATCCTCTTCTTCATCCCACATGGGCATGGAGATGGAATAGTGCAGAATCAGGGTCCATATAAGACCCAGGATGAGCTTGAGGTTCCCATCTACAATTGCTTTGCTGTCTGCAAGAGAAAAGCACATCGGGCTTTATTCATTAAACCATCCTGTATTGCACGGGTGCAGTTCTGCATCTATAATAAATGGGCACTTGGTCCAGGGATAGATCACTGCTCTGCTAAATATAAGTCTTAAAGGGATACCGTCATGGGAAAAATTTCTTTTTTTTTTTCAAAACACTCAGTTATTGGTGCTGCTCCAGCAGAATTCTGCACTGAAATCCATTTCTCAAAAGAGCAAACTTGTTTTTTATATTTAATTTTGAAATCTGACACATTATCCGTTTCCCAGCTGCCCCCAGTCATAAAACTTCAGTCACTCTTTACTGCAAGTTGGAGTGATATCACCCCTCCCTTTCCCTCCAGCAGCCTAACACAGAACAATGGGAAGGTAACCAGATAGCAGCTCCCTAACACAAGATAACAGCTGCCTGGTAGAACTAAGAACAGCACTCAATAGTAAAATCCAGGTCCCACTGCGACACATTCAGTTACATTGGGTAGGAGAAAAAACAGCCTGCCAGAAAGCAGTTCCATCCTAAAGTGCTGGCTCTTTCTGGAAGCACATGACCAGGCAAAATGACCCAAGATGCACCTAGACACCAATATTACAACTAAATAATACACTTGCTGGTTCAGGAATGAAATTTTATATTGTAGAGTGAATTATTTGCAGTGTAATTTAGAAATAAAAACTACACCATAAAAATCATGATAGAATCCCTTTAAAGAGGATAAACTTGTTCAGGAATAAATGTCATTGGAGAAGTTTTAATGCTTGGAAACAAGTTTAGGGAGCTGGGCCCACGAGTGCATCAGCGGGGCGACCAGCGATTACTATTCAGGTCAATGGAAGGGGCAATTCTAACTGCCAATTGTCCCATGTGTAGAAAAATGAGTCACTTCCGGACAGGGAGCAACAGCACAAGTATTTGTCCTTATTTGGCCGTGTTCACCCGTTATAATGCTTTGACAGGGAGGTTATTATACGATATTTCTTTAATACAGCATCGGCTGCGGTAGGATGGAACGCATTCCATTTGTATACGACTTACAGAAAGTATGCATACGCAGCGTAAAAAGCACAAGGGCTGAGCACACAGACCCGACAGTGTTTAGTCTGCCTGGACGGTTCCCAGAGCAATGAAAAAGATAAACGGTGATGTGGGACAAGGCCAGAAAACACCATGGCATGGCGCCGACCATGTTTTACAGGTTGGGGTCCACCATACAGATACATACTTTATTTAGATGGCAAATTTGCTGCCCTCTTTTTAGTTTCATTCAGCCCCACTCTGGAAAAGCCATGCAAACTGAATTATCCAGTTCTGGCCACATCCGGATAGGAAAGAAACAACGAAAGAAGGAGGGGTGGGGGGAGCACTTAAAGAACTGTGCAACACAAATGAACCGAGACAGGAGTGTTGCATTCATGTGTGACTGCTCTCCAAATAAACGAACGAAGAACACCATATCCTCGCTCACATGCCGAAAACAGCCCCTTGCTGAAGGACATGCCGTTCCTTTTATTTTTTTTTCTGCCTTTGCAGAACTTAGAAAAAAAATGTCTACTGAGAACATGTTTTGCATCTTCTGAATGATGTATTACAATAGGACATAAAAAGCAGTCCACAGCACTTCTTTAACGGGAGAAGGCTCAATCTGAGCAGTCTATAGTTCCGTCAGGAGACAGGGCTTCAACCCCTGCCCTGTCCAAAGAAAGAACCAGTCATCTGCATTTACAATGTTCTCACAGCTGGCACTCATGTGCCTTGCTCCATAGGAACAAATGTGTTACACTTCCACCTGCCTGGTGTGTTGGGAGTCTAGCAGCTCAGCAACCCATGTCCTCAATAGAGGAAACAAAACCATTGTCTCATGTCAGTTGTTCCAGCTCTGCTTTTAATCATGGGACCATATTTGCACCAGATGACAGAGACTTTGCCAGAAAATGCCACGCCAGAGACACGCATGCAAGGACGCTGTGTATAGGGGCCAGCTCTCCCTCTTGCAGAGATACATCCTACCACAAGATGGAAGGAAGCAGAGCAGGCGCTGACAACTTGGTATATTAGTAACATGGGAAACTACCCAAACTCCCTACAAATTAAAAAAAAAAAAAAACCTACAGAGAACAAACCTTTCAACTATAAACGCTGCCATGTTTGCTACAGGGCTAGTACCCCTAGTATAAGTGTTTGTGTAGGTCTTGTAACTCTTAGCCACCAGCTGTTTGCTTTCAAACATTACCCTTATTGCATTAAACCAGAGCTTTACTGGGAGCTTGTTTCCAACTCTCGTACTAAATTAAAATCCATAATATATATCAGAAACCTAGTAGGCAAGCCAGTAATATGTAGGCCAATGGCTAATCCCAAGGACAGAAGCTGGCTCTAAAACATTCCATTGTAGGAATAGACTAAACAAGTGCTGTGCTGCTCAGGGTCAGTTGCAACCTCCATTCTGAACATCAGTAGTATATGAAACTCCCATGGGACATGTCTGGATAGGGTTGAGCATTGCAGATAGTACAGATATTGGCTTCTGCAAGGCACACCCCCCCCCCATCCCAACTGGTGGACTACTAATTCTCTTAGGAATTCAGAGACTGTGCTCCCCAGAGCCCCAACAACATAAAGGAATGTAAAAGCACTGGCAATGTCCCAAGCACCAGGACTAAAGAGATGCTGGATGGAGCAGTGGGTATATCACTGTTCCTTAAAAATGTCAGATATTTCCTCTAGGATGCACAAAAGGAATCAGAGAGGACCCCCCCCCCAGTGCAGCTGAGCCCACAAAAGACAGTACAGAAGGTTTATGTGAGAGGTCACTGCAGGCAGAGGACAGAAGGAAGCATTTGGGATGTCTGACATGTGAGTCAATGTGCTTTGCACCAGGGATGCTATTGCCATATAAGGCCTGAGCTGCTGGGTTACTCCTTGTGCTCATTAGCCAAGGAAGATTTTGGTCCAAAAAAAATAAAATAAAAAAAACCTTGTCCCTAAAGGCAAAAAGGTCCTAATCTGCTGAAGTTTCCCAGGCTCTCAAGCCTTTTGCCCCATGGGGTAAGACAAAATAATAGTTACACGGAATGTTTTAAATTAAAGGGTGTGTGAACACTTCTGTATACCACTAGAGACAAAAAACAAAATCTATATAATGTTTGCTTAGACTGGTTTATCAGCGTATACATTCAAATAGCACTGTGCAGGTCATACTGTATAGGTTCCCAAAACATGGGGTGCCCCGCCCTAGAGAGGGAACTGAAGCAATAGAACTAATGTGTTGGGTATCCCTGAGTTAATGGCCATGATTAGTATTCACAGCAGCACAGCCACAAGCAGTTATGCATAATAAGGTCATGGAATGCTGCAAAGGGGGTAAACAAACATTCTATTAGAAAGTTTAGAGCAAAACTGCATCCCTCTGCCATGGACTCAAGTATTCAATGCCGATATCTCGGAGAATATTTGGAATACCCTCGGGGAAGGGAGTGTGTAGGGAAAGATGGTGCCTATAGTAACAGTGGGATAATAGTCTCTGGGAAGGGAGTGTGACTGTGGGATAGCAGGTATAGTAGGGAGAGATGGTGCCTATAGTAACAGTGGGATAATAGTCTCTGGGAAGGGAGTGTGACTGTGGGATAGCAGGTATAGTAGGGAGAGATGGTGCCTATAGTAACAGTGGGACAATAGTCTCTGGGAAGGGAGTGTGACTGTGGGATAGCAGGTATAGTAGGGAGAGATGGTGCCTATAGTAACAGTGGGATAATAGTCTCTGGGAAGAGAGTGTGACTGTGGGATAGCAGGTATAGTAGGGAGAGATGGTGTCTATAGTAACAGTGGGATAATAGTCTCTGGGAAGGGAGTGTGACTGTGGGATAGCAGGTATAGTAGGGAGAGATGGTGTCTATAGTAACAGTGGATAATAGTCTCTGGGATGGGAGTGTGATTGTGGGATAGCAGGTATAGTAGGGAGAGATGATGCCTATAGTAACAGTGGATAATAGTATCTAAGAAGAGATTGTAGGCAGGTATAATAGGTGGAGAAGTGATAGAACACCTTATGCATCTGCAATAGTGACCCTACAACTCCCAGCACTCTCAAAGTATAACAGCTGAAGGATTATAGTTGCTCCGTGGTGTCCCTACATTATGTACAGATGCTTTACACACCTTCCTGAGCAGAAATAGTTAAATTGGGATGCACATTTTTAGTATCACTTTCTTTGGAAGTGTTAAATATTTTGTCTATTATCCTGGCAGTTCCGTAGTTAAAAAATAAATAAATAAAAAACACACATTTACAAAAAGCATTAAGAAAAGTCAAAAGGATCTGATGCATCCCCCCCCCCCCCCCCCGAGTCCCCACCCCTTACCAAGGCACATCCATGGCTAGCAGGCTTCTCCACTAATCGCTGAAGTTTCCAACATTTTTTGGCCTTATATGGCAAACACAAGCAAGAGCGAGCCTGCCAGGAATCCTCCCCTCCCTTCTCCTGCAGAGTTTGGGGGATGGAGCGGGAAGGAGATGGGGGGCTGAGTAATTCTTGGTCCCAGCCCCATTTCTTACAGGAACAAGGGCCTCTGAACAAACCTACCAGATAGAGGATTAAGTCAGGCTCCCAGAGAAGAACCCCGAGAGCGAATTCTGCACGGTGCATTATTCTCTATATCAACAATATGACTCCCTCTTCTAAAATACAGATTTGGATCATTTAGGATCCCAAACTTAATTTAAAGTGTATGTAGTGGTTTATACAGCATGGCCTGGTACAGAATGTGCAGCAGTGCAATATATGCACAATAAGGGATACCCTTTAGGGTCCAAAAGAAACATGTTCCATAGCACGATAGAACGGATTCCTTTGGCTACAATTATTCATGTTAATGGTTTGCATGTGCCCAATACACAATGCACATTACTGGATAAGCTTCCAAGTTCATGGAGTCACCAAACAGCTTGCAATCTTGTGCCTGGTGCACATGGGAATAAGGAAACGGAGGGGTCACATACAAGGGGCACAGGAATCCAGCCCATACCTAGAGTGCTGTATCACATTCCCGGGTCATATACCCTTGCCCCACAGATACGCTCTCAGCAATCACTTTCCGATTACCTTAAGGCCCCCGCAGGCCAGGAAATTGCAGCCATTGAAATCTGCAGTTAGCAGGAAAGGGGGCTTCTAAGGAAAGGCTTCCCATTCCTCTTAAAAAGGTCAAAAGCTCAATAAAATAAGCTACAGTATTTGGATTATACGCACACATTGGTGATAGACAGCCAATTGGACTGGGGTCTAACTCT
The DNA here is from genome assembly GCF_017654675.1 of Xenopus laevis. Lineage (NCBI taxonomy): Eukaryota > Metazoa > Chordata > Amphibia > Anura > Pipidae > Xenopus > Xenopus laevis. Next base: position 12,050,127 of record NC_054385.1, read on the forward strand.
ACAAGAAATTCCCAAGTTGCTAAGGATTGTGGGAATTGTAGTTCACTGCCACCTCAAACTATACTGTGCAGATTTCTATAATTAAGGTGGCCATACACAGGGAGATCCGCTTAGGCAATGTCGCCAAACAAGCTGATCTCTTCTGGATATGCCCACATTGAAGTGGGCGATATCGGCCTGATCCCCTACGGCCCAACGATCGGATTAGAATGGAGGCCAAATGGGCGGTCGGATTTCGGGACCGCATCAACGAAAAGATGCGACAAATCGTCTCTTCTTCGGGGCGACAATCTCCCCGAATTGCTTTCCCCTACCTTCCCGTCGGCTATAATGAAAAATCGCCAGCGGGATGGCACTCACGTCGCTTAATTTTCTGAAGCCGCCGAAGTTGCCTCGCGAGGTAGATTTATCAAGGGTCGAATTTCGAGTTCACGGGAGTTATTTAAAACTCCCATGAACTCGAAGATTCGACCAATCGAAATTAATTAATTAAAAAAAAAACAAAAAACCACACCACATTTTTCAAAGCCGGGTGAATAGGATCGACTCACAAACTCCAATTCGAATTGAATTAGATTCAAACTTTAAAACTCGATTCGAGTTTTTCCTCCGAAAAATATTCGAATGTCAGGAAGGCTGCAAACAACTCCAAATTGATCCCAGGACGTCTCCCATAGGCTAAAACAGCAAATCAGGCAGGTTTAAGGTGGCGAATAGTCGAATTTGAGTTCTTAAAGGGCCAGTGTATGATAAATCTCAAAAATCTATTTTTTTTTTTTTTAAAAAAACCTCTAAATCGGATTTTAATCATTCCCTTGTTGAATTTGTCATCTTTGGCCATATAAAAAAAAAACTCGAACATTTTAACTTTCACTTCGAACCTGGATAAATCTGCCCCAAGGTTTAAAGCTGTTTCAGGGTGGGAGAGATGTAATTGGTCCTGACTCACCACCCCTAAAGACTGCTGTGCCCATATAGGCACTAACCCGTACCCCCATATGGCATACCTCTCAACTGTCCCAATTTTAGAGAGTGACAGTCCCTCTTTTGACAGCTCATCCCACAGTCCCTTGTTTGTACTGGAAAGTCCCGTTTTTCTCTGCACTGAACAGCCAGAAAAAGAAACAAAGTTTCTAACTCAATTGGTTTTTGGCAAAGAGCCCAGAACATCCACAGCAGCAAATAAGATACTTTTGTAACAATTTCAAGATAAGCAAATAAGTAATTGTAACAATATCACAGGTCTCTTGGGAGAAGTTAGGCTGACAGCTTAAAGGGCAATTCACCTTCATTAGCCAAACTCTAATAACTGAAATAAAACACAGAAATATGTTCAAACTTTCATAACCTGCCAAATTTTGTAAAATGAACATGGTAATTAGGGGGTGTGGCCACACAATTGGGCGCAGTCAAAAAAAATTGCTGCGTGGCAAATTTTTTGTCCCTCTTTTTATTTCCAAAATGTTGGGAGATAAGATATGGGCACTAACACGTAGCCCCTTATGGGCACTAACCCGTACTCCCTTATGGGCACTAACCTGTACCCCCTTATGGGCACTAACCCTTACTCCCATATGGGCACAGGCAATGGGCAGACATATGGCTGGAACACACAGTGAGCTACAACTTGGCAGCTCTCATTGACTGATAAATACACATGAGAACAGGGCATGACAGCTCCAAGGAACAGCTGCGAGGAGGACACAGCTCAAGAAGCGGAAATGGGATCAGCATTCCTGGCCCAGACACAGGACACGCTGTATACATCCCTTTATAAAGAGCAACAAGTGTACAGCGAGCATGCTGGGATTTATGGGCTGGGAAGGTACAGATGTAGGATGGGGTAGGTTTATTAAGCCTGCAGGTATGCAGAGAATGCAGAATGGGTCAGGACAAGGACAAGATTGAGTACGAGTATAAAAGCAATGGTGGGGCCACACAGGTTGCACAAAAATTACAGTTAAATAGCCAATTTGTGCTTGGCTGGGAGGGGGTCAGAAAAATCCATTAAAAAATGCCAATACGTCTGTATTAATGTATTGTTCTATTCAGGCCTCAAATATTCATATTCCAGTCCCTTATTCAAATCGGTGTATGGTTACTAGATTAATTTGGCCCCTAGCAAACGCATTGCTGAAATTGCAAACTGCTTAATAAAAAGCTAAATAAGTCAAAAACCCCAAAGCAATGGGGGCAGCCATTCAAAGGAGAAAAGGCTCAGGTTACAGATAATCTCTGTAGAACATAATGGTGTTATCCGTTATCCACTATTTAACCTGTCTTTTTTTCAATTTCGCCATTGCTATTCAGCAGCTTGTTTATATGAACTATAGTAGTTTTCAGAAGCAAACTGATTCATTTTACCAGTACCAGGCAACACTATATGATATTTTCATTACTTTATAACACTTATTTTTTGGGGTTACCGTTCCTTTAAGCCAGTATGTATTATGAATTTCATCAAGCCCAAGGCCAGCAGGGGTTACTGGTTGATTAGAGTCAGATAATGAGGCCAGTGGCATAACTAGAAGTTACTGGGCCCCAAAGCCAGAGGTTGTCCTGTTTAACCAATACAATATATATTAAAATGACTCATTTATTAGGGCCTTGTGTGCCCCTCTACACCCTCCTGCTTCCTCTGTAGTTATGCCCATGGTTGAGGCCACCTCATCAGAGCAATGATGGCTGCTCCCACTGTATAACCTATACCTTTGTTCTAGTGATGTGTGGACCGGCCCGATACCCACAGGACCCATGAGTAAGTCGAGTTTGGGCCAACCCTGCACCCCCCATTTGCGGGTGGTGGTAGGGTCCAGGTTCAGCTCTTCTTCCTGCTCTCCCCATCCGCCACCTTACACTGCCGCCTTTCGGTTTTATAGCCGAGCGTCTGTGCGCCACGCCCCTTTTGTGACGTCATCAATGGGGAGGGTCTATAAAATGAACCCGGAAGTCATGTTCGGGTGGGCGCAGATGGTGGGAGGTTGGATAACAGGCGGGTGTGGGTCGGGAAAAACCCTTATCCCAGACCTACCACTATGGGGCTCAGTTTCACGCCACTTTGAGCTTGTAATTGTGGGTAAGCGATAATTAGGCAGGATCCCTGGATTACAAGAGATATATTCCATTTTGGCTAATGGAGCCCCCCCCCTTGCAATGCTATGCAGCCTGGGCCCTGGCCTATGGAGGATTCTGAGCGTTGTGCAAACACAGGCAGCAGATCCGTGGGATAATAAAAAGGTAATAAGATAGAATATTGCATTACCACCAATCTCTCCACCCCACAAAAGAAGCGAAGCCAGAATTTATCCGCTCACACAGAAAAAGAAAAAAAAATGAACACAAAGGTTTCCATTCAGGCAAGTGAAACACAGAGCAGCCCTCCAGGCTACAGAACAAGCTTGGCACTAGCACAGAATGAAGGCTGAATCTCCAGGCACAAGGGCTGTGCTGCAGGATAGGATCTTGGCACGCTGTTCCTTTAAGGGCAGCAGGAGGGGGAAAGGAGTAGGGAAGCAGCATGTCTGCAATTCTATACAATCCAGCCATGGCTTTTTCCACCCAAATGTTAGGCGAAGAGGCACATTTATCAAAGGTAGAATTTCGAATTTATGCAAGTTTTTTTTTTTTTTTTTTTTTTTTAAATACCCTTAAAGGAGACATAGGATAAATGAGCAAGAAGTGAAAGAGAAAGGAGAGATTATAAGGGTTTTTACAGAAATATTCAATAAATCAGCCTGAAAATTTTTAAGCACAATTCTTCTATATCCATGAGTATAATGCACATTATAAGGTACGTTCTTATTTTTTTTTTTTACACAAAATGTCTCCTTTAAATTCGAATATACTCCAAATACTATGGGAGCTGCCATACCGATTACTTACTTCTAAGGCATCCAGATTTTCACCAATGCAACTGCACCCCACAGGGCAGAGCTCTCCTGACCCCTTTTGCCTTTGTGCTCCCCTTTGTAGTGGGATATCTGAGCCAGTAGCCAGGGAACTGCAGCTCCTACTCAAGAGACTATGGCATTTCCACCTTGTAATAAAAGGCAGTAAGTTTGCCCAGGAGCAGTAACACATAGCAACCAATAAGCTGTTTGCTTTAAAGCAGGCGACTAGTAAATGCTACCTGCTGATTGGTTGCTATTGGTTACTGCTCCTGGGCAAACCTTTTTTTTATCTTTTTGTATTACTTTTAATACAAAAAGTAACAAAAAACAAGTAAACAAAATACATACAGAAAAAAAATCAGGAAACTTAGTGCCTTTTATTGCATGGTCATCTGTTACGGGCACTGAAATGTTTTTTTTTTTTTTAAGAGGTTGATTTCCCCTTTAAAGGCAGGAAACCATCTCTTCCTGCATGTTCTTTCAGTAAAGTCTCTCTGTGTTACTTGGGGGAAATTTTCAGCCTTATTGTGTCCCTGCATCCTAATTCTTCCCAATGGCCTGCACCCCTGGGACTAAGGGCAAGTGAGCAGGAAAGGCCCAGCTAAGGAAGACAAGTGTGCAAGGAGATAAGAGGCCACAGGAATAAACCATTAATAGAATGGGAGGTGGGGAGAAGTGAAACAGGGGCAAGATGTGGTGTCTTAACTCGCCCTCCGCTACAGGGAATGAATATGTCAAGAGGGGTGCACTATGCGTGCGGTCAATGGAAGGGTGGGGCCCCACAGAGAGAGAGAACAGTTTCTCGTTGTGGTAACATTCTGGTTACTGATGTTGCTGCTACAGAGACACACCCAGCTCAGCATATCGGCTGCCAACTGTCGCCTACAATGGGGGCACACCCCTCGCACAGGGTCCTGAGCTCCAAAATCAGCCTCAGCTCCAGGTCATCTATATTAGGATGGCAGGGCCCTCTACCCATAAGGCAAAGGCTACATATCACCTGCCAAGACACGGAATGCCTTCATTTATTTTATGTAAAAGAAGCTGCCATGCTGCATGTCCTATCTGGAGTAAGGTAAATGGAATTTGCCTTGCAGGAGGGGTAACCTGAGGTGCTCCTAGACTCAAGACTAATTCATGTGATTTCTTTGACTCGTTAGGCTTATCAACCCATTGTAGCTTATGGGTATAGCATAGAAACATCACCAGAGGCGCTGTGCCTAAAGCCATTCTGTGTGCTATTAGCCATAAGTCAGACCAGAAAGATAAACCAAACAACCCAACCGCAAACTCCACTCACAGTAAATATATACCGACAGTAACGACTACACTAACCTCCAGTTAGATTATGTTGAAAGGGGTATCAGAGTAGTGGCCTCACTAGACTATGCCAAAGCATTTGACTATAGAGTGCGGCAAGCCCTGCAACGCTTTGGACCGAATATAATAACTTGGATTAAGATGCTCTACCATAACCCCACAGCTCGTATAAGAACGAACGGGTTAACCTCTCTTCCATTCCCCCTAATGAGAGGAACAAGACAAGGGTGCCCCCTCTCCCCCTTCCTATTTGCTTTAGCCATCGAGCCACTTGCCATATGCATTAGACACTCCCCCCACATCAAAGGCCTTACATATAACCTTGTATAGTACAGTTTTCTTAATGTAAAAATTTACCTTCAATATATATGCAGTTAGCAAACTATGCTATACAAGGTTTATGTCACATTCAATATAGCCACCCCCATGCGTATCCATATGCACATTTGGCATGGACATTGTTGCCAGCATATGCTCCAGTAGTGGCAAGCCATATGGTAGCACCCACTGCATTTTGCCCTTACAACTAGACGTCTTGGTACAGCTGCAGCTTAACCAATAAACCCAGAAGCCTCAGCCAGCATGTGCAATTCAGCATCAGTGTGCCAGCCAGTGCCGTAGTACGGGCAGAGACTGATGGTTGAGTGTAGCAGAGGGTAGAACATGATGCCTAGTAAAACTGCCTGTGGGTCCACCCTGGCGGGCAAGGGGAAACCACAGGCTGCTGTTGCCATGACAATGGGATAAAAAGACCCACTCAGCAGATTAGTCGGCAGCTGCTGATGTTGAACTGCAGCCAATGGTCTCTGGTTTGTGCGAATGTGCTGTCTGAGAGGAGAGTCCTGCAGCCATGTAGGGTAGAAGCAGCAAGGGGCAAATATAAGAAAGAGACCATTGGCATAAGACAGATTTATGGAATCCTTTGCATAAAGGGAAAGTAATCCCAAACCCCTTACTCACTGTCCATAAAGCATTTTTAAAGGGGTAGTTCCCCTTCCAAAACTTTTTTCAGTTCAGTTGGTTTCATTTATTTTCTATGTGTGACCGTTTTTCTAATATTGAAGCAGAAAGTGTCATTTTTCACCTTCTAAAGCGGCTCGGGGGGGGGGGGTCGCCGACCCTGTAAACTGTTCTGAATTGCTGCTGCAATTACTGCTGAGCAGAATCCCTGAGTTTCATTAAAGGCAGCTGTTAGAATTGATACAACAGTTGCTGATACTACAGAGATGCTGCTGAGAAATGTATCAACTAAATGTTGTAAAATTGTAACGCCACAGAATCTGCACCTGAATTACTGAGCTGCCAGACTCAAACATTAAACTCTAAAACTTAGATTTTGGAAAAACAGTAACAAAATAAAAAATGGAAAGTAATTGCAAAAAGTCTTTATTTCTGGGGAACAATCTTAAAACTAAAAAAAAAGTGTTTGGAAGGTGAACAACCCTTTTAAAGGGGTGGTTCACCTTTAAGTTAACGTTTAGTATGTTATAGAATGGCCAATTCTAAGCAGTTTTTCAATTGTTCTTTTTTTTGATAGTTTTTACATTATTTGCCTTCTTTGGACTCTTTCAAGTTTTAAAATGGGGTCATTCTAAAAACAAATGCTCTGTAAGGCTACAAATGTATTGTTATCACTACTCTATTCAGGCCTCTCCTATTCATATTCAAATCAATGCATGGTTGCTAGGGTACTTTGGAGAGTTGCTGAATAAAAAGCTAAATAAATACCACAAACCAACAGCAAATTATTTTAGGATTTAACTCTCTACATCATATTAAACATTAACTCCATGTTGAACAGCCCCTTTAGGGCAGAGACACGCTCAGATTCGGGGAGATTTAGCTGCCCAGCAACAAATCTCCTCTTCTTCGGGCAACAAACCCCCCCCCCCCCGAACTGCCTCCTGCCGGCTAGAATCTACCAGACCACAACTTTAGTCTCAGATTCCAAAAAATAAATAAATAAAAACCCTTTAAAATTCTTCCCATTCTTTCATCTGCATCACACAGAGAAAGTAAACTTTGAGGTGAACTTGCCCTTTTACTTTCAGCTGCACATTCTCCGGTTTCCCTTTGTCTATTGTGCCGTCACCGTGAGAGAGAAGGGAAGTTCTGGGGCCGATGGCACTTGTGCGGTTCCGCAGTCGCTTCCCATCACTGTGCTACATACTAGTCAACACATTTTGCCCATATACCATCATTTTGTGGAAGGTTATCTTCTAGTGTTAGGTGGTCACAAAAGCCGCACCCTTTAAGGGCTCCAAATGGTTAACTTACCCTTTAACAGCTACAGGAGTGAAACAGGAGAAGGTTATTTCTGACTGCCTCTATGTTGCAAGCAATTGAGCAATAGTCTGTAGGCATATCTGCCTTCAGGGCCTTGTTCTGTTAACTCCTGTTCCAGATGGAATGTTCCACAAACACATATCTGGCAACACAGCCGCAGAGATGTGAAATCTGTGACTCTACAGCTGCTGCAGAACTATAACTACCCCATGTTCGGCAGAGGCTGGGCAGTCACAGGTTGAATATTCGACGTAATCATGTGATTTAGTTGGATAAAATTATTTACTTTACAGCACTGCACAATATGTTGGCGCTCTATACATTCATAAATGGTCCCGGCAATCCCTTTAGTAGTGGTACCTTGTTGCCAGGGGCGTAACTACAGAGGAAGCAGACCCTGCGGCTGCAGAGGGGCCCAGGAGATATAGGGGCCCCATGAGGCACTAAATAATAAGCAATTGTTAAAAAAAGGACAACCTCTGTTTATGTTGGGAACATGAATTTGCTGTGGGGCCCAGTAACATCTAGTTACTCCACTGCTTGTTGCCTTGCACCCCGACTTCATTGACGCCACAATGGGCAACAAAACCTGCCCATCTGAACAGGCGACGGAGAGCTGGAGATTGAGAGTAACAAAGGCAAGTGAAAGTGGAAATCAGGACACTACACTGCCCATTGGATTCTGTGCTTCCAGCTCTCTCTGGCAGAGATTAACAGCACAATGGGCTGCGGACCTGCTCTGGTTTCAGCCGACCACAAGCCACGTTGGAGTATGCAACTCAACACACATGAAAGGTGCATGGCGGGTGCTGGAAATCAGTGCCTGATCTCTGGGGCAGATGAGGACAAGCTAGAGCACTTTCAGTGCAGGTCTAGTAACCCAACAGCACATTAACATTTAATGGTCACGTGTCTGAAAGCACAAATCTGCAATGGATTTGTGCAAACATTGCTACTTACCCATAAAGAAAGGGCATACAGGACTACAAATCCCATCAACCCTTTAAAGGAGAACTAAACCTTAAAAACGAATATGGCTAAAAATGCCATGTTTTATATACTGAACTTATTGCAGCAGTCTAAAGTTTCAGCTTGTCAATAGCAGCAATGATCCAGGACTTCAAACTTGTCACAGGGGGTCACCATCTTGGAAAGTGTCTGTGACACTCACATGCTCAGTGGGCTCTGAGTAGCTGTTGAGAAGCTAAGCTTAGGGCTCGTCACTAATTATCCAGCAGAAAATGAGGTTGGTCTGTAATATAAGCTGATGCTACAGGGTTGATTATTAAATTCTGATGCTAATTGCACTTGTTTCAATGCTGCCATGTAGTAATTATCTGTATTAATTACTAATCAGCCTTATATTGTGACATTTCTATTCTATGTGTATTGTATTTTGTGAGTGGGTCCCTAAGCTCAGTAAGTGACAGCAGCACAGAGCATGTGCAGTGAATCAGCAGAAAAGAAGATGGAGAGCTACTGGGGCATCTTTGGAGACACAGATCTTTACTGCTAAAGGGCTGTGGTTTCCTTGGGCTGGTACAGAAGCCCAAAACATAATGTACAACATTTCTAGCTACTTCTTTAGTTAAGCTTTAGTTCTCCTTTAAAAGCTGGGGGGGTTAAGCTGCACAACTGGCAACCCGACAAAACCTCACGTCCCACCCCAGGCAAGTCATTCTGCAGCAATTACAGGCCGTTCCAGGGGCTCTAATGGCCCCCAGATGAGGTTCTACTTTAAAAGAAGGAAATGGCAGCACTTAGGAGAAGTGCAATTTATGGAGTCATTTCAAACACATGGATTAAAGGAACTATTAAAAACAAGCAAAACACTACGTTAAAGTGCCCTTGACTGATATTTTACTTTTTTTTTTTTTTTCTCACTCCATAATTAACAGAATGTTAACGGACTTTAGCGGTTCCTTAAATGGCAGCTGGGAAATCGGGATGCTCGCATCTGACTGCCAGAAAGCAATCCTTATTTGAAGTAAAATTTAACCAGGGATATTAAACGTGCTGCCCTCCAGCTCTCCTTTAAAGCATGATGCAGGCATGGAGATGAGCCAAACCCATTGGGGCCAGTGTCCCAACAGCACTATTTGGTAAGGATGCAGCTTGTATCCGCTCAAGTGGTGGTTTGGAAACATTCTGGGTGTGGCCCTGCCAACTACTTTCTTCTGTACAAGCCGAGTAATAACCATTGCTCAGTTTCAAGCACACAGTCTGCACCCTGGCCACCAACACAACCGCACTCCAAAATGAGGCGTGGGGAGGAGCCTGCAGCTGCAAAGAGAGGAACGAGACTTGGTTGGTGGGAGTAGAGGGGGCAGCAGGAGATTGCTCTAGCAGATGTGTAGCAGCAGCCATACACACAGGCTACCCAAAACCATCTTCGAGGAAGTTGCCGCTTCCGGGCTTCAGTTTGCCATGCACAATTTAGCATCAACGGCGAGTGCACGGTTCTAAACTCATGCCAACTTCATAGAGTCCCAAAACCTACTGCAACTGTCAGATCCACTTTAGAGTGCAAGCACTTGCACAAAGCCTCCTCGGTCACCCCGATTAATGAAATCTGTGTTGCTTGTACAGTTGGACTATGGAATTTCAAGCCCATAAACATATTACAAGGGCCCTCTGTGCAAGAGATGACAATCTAAAGCAGCCACCTACCTTGCTCTGTCGATATAGAGAATAAAGTACTCCCTATTGTAAAATATAAGGATATTATAAGTTACCTGAGGAGTTTCGGGACTATATAAAAAGCACGAGACCGAAGGTCATGGAATTCCGAGGTGACTTCTCATATCCTGATATTTTTCGACAAGAATAGCGAGTCATGTGACAGAAATGACATCACATAAGCTCCGATTATAACCAATGACATCACTAAGCACAGATATAATTTGCAGGATATTCATGTCTCCTGTGTATTATATCCTTTATATCGCATACATGGGAACAGGTTAGGAGCGTATACACCAAGGGGCAGATTTATTAAGGGTCGAATTGAAAATTTGGATTTTCGAGTTTTTTTTTTTTTTATGGCCAAAACAGTCAAATTTGACTAGGGAATCGTTCAAATTCGATACCAGTTTTTTTTTAAAAAAATTTCGAATTAGATTGATCATACACTGGCCGTTTATTCGCCAACTAACACCTGCCGAATTGCTGTTTTAGTCAATGGGAATTAGTCATTTGGAGTTGTTTGTAGCCTTCCTGACATTTTCTGAGTTTTTAAAACTCGAATCGAATTTGATTCAAGACACACAGTCAGGTACTGCAACTGCCAGTTATGTGACTCACTCACTCAGCTTTGTGGCTCATTAACTGCAGGGGGTGCAAAGCATGAGTTCATGAGTCACTGCAGACTGATACATTGATACACCCCCCCCCAACACTACAATTAGGAAACCTCTAACCATGAAAAAATAAATATATGTGTCGCCTCTAGTCTCTGGCTTTCTAATGCCAACACCAGGGAGGCGGGTTTACTTGTGTTGCAGGCTGGGAGTTAAGAAGGGTAAGTGCTCTATAACTAGCCAAGCAGGCAATCAAGGAACAAAATCATGAAGGTTTCTAGCCCAATCATGGTGCCGCCTATTCTGAACACTGCGGGTCCTGACTTCAAGCACATTATTAGGTGGGAATATTTGCCCAGTATGGTAAATACATTGCAATTGGGCTTCTGTGATGTTGTTATACAAAGTGCCAGAGACACACAAGGAATGTGGGGTGGGGCATTAATCCTGGGCATTTCCTTAGGGCAAATACTTGGCATGTTCCACACCACTCCCTGCTGCTCTGGAACATGGAATAACAGGGACTTGGAGGGAAATCTAAAGCACCCACTAAGGTTTCATTAGATATAAAAGTGCAGGAATAAAACGAGCATGAACACAAACTGTCATTTCTCTGATTGGATCAGAATGTTTCTGGCAGTGTCTGAGTTAATTAGATGGCAAAAGCAAGAGAACACCCCCCCCCCCAAAGAAAGGAGTAAAAAATGCAGTTTTGATGGTTTTTTTCCCTAAATAAAAGGGGGGACCCAGCCGAGCACCATGGTAACCGAGCACCATGGTAACCGCATTCCACAAGCCCCGCTGAGAGCCTATAGGGCAAGACCTCTGAGCCACAATGGCTAGGGCAATTTATGAGCAAAGAATTTCCACTATTCCAGGAATACAGGCCTGTCTGGGAAGCAGCAAGGAATTCAATGCCCTGGGTCATAAATATAGAAAAAGCTCCCATTGCAATCCAGCTGGGAAGTGCAGCATCTGGGTGCCTGTCGATGGCCCATATTATCCTATGGACCTCCAGATGGGAAACTACAATTCCCAGCATCCTTTGTGTGTGTGGAGGGGGTGGGGGGGCAGAGCCCCAAGAGTTCTTCATCATGCGATCAGAATTGAGCTGCGGTCAGAAACAGTAGGGGAACCATTTAGGATAGTACCAGTAACTTCCTGTTCAGAAGGAAGGGGGGATTCATTTTGATGGGGATTCATATTAATTCATGTTTGATGGGGGGATTCATATCAATTCATATTGATGGGGGATTCATATTGATTCATATTGATGGGGGATTCATATCTATGGGGGATTCATATCGATTCATATTGATGGGGTATTTATATAGATTCATATTGATGGGGGATTCATATCGATTTATAGTAATGGGGGATTCATAACGATTCATATTGATTGGGGATTCATATCGATGGGGGATTCATATCGATTCATATTGATGGGGGATTCCTATTGATGGGGGATTCATATCGATTCATATTGATGGGGGATTCATATCGATTCATATTGATGGGGGATTCATATTGATGGGGGGATACATATCGATTCATAGTAATGGGGGATTCATATTGATGGGGGATTCACATTGATGGGGGATTCAGATCTATTAATGTTGATGAGGGATTCATATTGATGGGAGGATTCATATCGATTCATATTGATGGGGGATTCATATTGATGGGGAATTTATATCGATGGGGGGATTCATATTGATTCATAGTAATAGGGGATTCATATTGATGGGGGATTCAGATCTATTCATATTGATTTATATTTATGGGGGATTCATAATGATGCAGGATTCAGATCTATTCATTTTGATGGAGGATTCATATTGATGGGGGACCTGTAGTACACCCTTGTCTAAAGCATAGTCTGCCTGAGCTGGGCAAAAGGTGAGGCAGCTGGTTAAGCAGATTGTGCAATGCTGGGATGGCTCTCTTGCATTCTAGAGATGAATGTGGCTGGGTAGAAGGATTGGCCCTCAGTTAAGCCTTTCTAGAGATTGGTCTAGATGGATGGGGGGTGGATAAACGTGTGCCCCCAGGTTATGCCTTTCTAGAGCCTGGTCATGCCACGCTAGACATAGGATTGACTGGGCAGGGAGAGAAGGAGTGATTATGCCATTCTAGAGTTTGTCTAGCCATGAGCAGTGGCCCCTGGCTATGCCAATATAACAGACACATAAGAGGATGGGTCATTCAGACACAGTAAGTAAGAGAGGAATGTCACATATAGATGGGGTGGCACTCCAGCAATTAGTCGGTACCTAGAGCAGGTAATGACACAGCAACAAACATGATGGGGGGGTCATTAATCTGCCATTGATTCACAGCATTTCTCAGGCATGCAGGGAGTTTTAGTTTAAGTAACAGCTGGAGAGATGCAGAGGTGATTTTACCCTGGCTCCCAGTAAGCAGAGCCATGTATCCACTACACTAGAATCCACAGAGCAGTGAGAGATACTAAGAGGTGAAGAATCTGAGAGAGAGATAAGCATCTGGGAATGCAGCGGCTGATACCTGTCTAACTTCACCTCCCATAGTTTCAGACACAAGGCAACTCCCTGCACATGTATCAAAGCAAAGCAGTCCCTCAGCAGCAGCTCCAAAAAAAACTCCCTGCATCAACTCCTAACAGTCCCTACAACTCCCAGGACCCCCCACAATGCAGAGGTTTGTAGTGCAATGGCTGAAATAGGCCGGACAGCTGTGATATAAAGTGTTGCCTCAATAAAGACACACAAATCCTAAGCGTCTCCCTCTGAATTCACCTTTCCTCAGGGTGCCATTACTTTTACTCTGCACATACATCTATACACTGGGGCTAAAGCCTGGGCCCTGGGGCCACTTGCTGGCGAGTAGACTTTGCCATGTCTGTGTCATGAGTGACTTTATGTCATGAGTGACTGTGTCATGAGCGAGTTTGTGCAGCCAGTGAGATGTGAGCAGCTCCCAGCATGCACAGCGGGCCCCCAGTCTCACCTATAGACACGAGCTTGATGTTCTCCCGGTCCAGGAACTCCAAGGCGACGGACACGTTCTCCAGCTGCATCTGGCGGAAGGTCGGCCTCTGGTTGTACTTGCGGTACATCTTCTTCTGGCTCAGAACCTCGAGCAGAGCGATGAGTCGCAGCCCGTCGCCCAGATCCACCTGCAGGTTTGCGATGCGCTTGTTGACGCATTTCAGGTGTTCGTTGCACCAGCGGGTGAAAGTGTTCTGCTGGATCTTCTTCCACGGAGCGTCCTCCGCCAGGTCCTTCTCTGTAGCCGGCATGTCTGCTCCCTCCCCGGGCACCGCTCCTCCTGCGCCTCCGCTCTGGGTACTGAGTCTGCTGTGTGCGCTGCTCATTATAAGGCTCGGCCGGGGGCGGGTCCGGGAGAAATAGGAGGCGGGGCTTAAAGAGACAAAACACAACGTTCAGTACAGAGAAGCCGCGAGCTACACTTTTACTACTCAAGTCATTCATCCTATTTTACTCCTATAATCTCACTCTCACTCACACTCACCCACTGGGACTCACTCATTCATGTTCATCTCATACTCTCACTCATACTCACCCACTGGGGCTCACTCATTCATGTTCATCTCATACTCTCACTCACACTCACCCACTGGGGCTCACTCATTCATGTTCATCTCATACTCTCACTCACACTCACCCACTGGGGCTCACTCATTCATGTTCATTTCATACTCTCACTCATACTCAGTCACTGGGACTCACTCATTCATGTTCATCTCATACTCTCACTCATACTCAGTCACTGGGACTCACTCATTCATGTTCATTTCATACTCTCACTCATACTCAGTCACTGGGGCTCACTCATTCATGTTCATTTCATACTCTCACTCATACTCAGTCACTGGGGCTCACTCATTCATGTTCATTTCATACTCTCACTCACACTCACCCACTGGGGCTCACTCATTCATGTTCATCTCATACTCTCACTCATACTCACCCACTGGGGCTCACTCATTCATGTTCATCTCATACTCTCACTCATACTCAGTCACTGGGGCTCACTCATTCATGTTCATTTCATACTCTCACTCATACTCAGTCACTGGGACTCACTCATTCACATTGCTTATACTGTCACTCATATTAAGTCTATGAGACTCACTCATATTACTCTTATAGTCTCAGGCTTACACAGGCCCCAGGGCTACTCATACACACCAGTTAAATCAAGATCAGGCACTGAGGCTATTTATGTCCCACTCACAAGCAGACACTGGGGATTATTGATGCATGATGCTCACACTCTATGTTTCTAACATGCATTTAGTCAGTACCAACATATTGCCTGGTGCTATATAATAGAAGGTTATATACATGCAGAATACATACAGAATACATGCAGAATAAACGCAGAATACATGCAGAATAGAATAAATGCAGAATACATGCAGAATACATGCAGAATAGAATAAATGCAGAATACATGCAGAATAAATGCAGAATACATGCAGAATAGAATAAATGCAGAATGCATGCAGAATGCATGCAGAATAGAATAAATGCAGAATGCATGCAGAATAAATGCAGAATACATACAGAATACATGCAGAATACATGCAGAATAAATGCAGAATACATACAGAATACATGCAGAATACATACAGAATACATGCAGAATACATACATAATACATGCAGAATACATGCAGAATACATGCCGAATACTTGCAGAATAAATGCAGAATACATACAGAATACATACAGAATACACACAGAATACATGCAGAATTCATACAGAATACATGCAGAATACCTGCAGAATACAATAGGTAAGAGTGCACTGCTCCTTGTCACTGGGAGTGTAGGGGATAGTGAACCTTATCACTTGTTCATACAGAGGCATGGGGACTATTCATACTGGTCACACTCACTCTCTCCCATACTCACACTGTGCACACACCTTCATGATCACTAGTAGCAATAAATACTGGTTTCACTCAACATCTTATTTAGTAAGGAACTAAGTGTAACATCCTTCCTTATAATCACACTCACTACATACACCACATTACACCTTGATATTCTCTGTCATACTCATACATGCTACATTCATCTCTATATGATTACATTTATTTCATCTATACAGCGAATCAGGCAGTGGCATTTGCTCCCTAATCATATAATATAATAACATTACTATCTAATTCTGTTTTTTTGCTGGCACAACTACATCTGAGTATTCTGGGTGTTATTCCATTACTTTTGCTTCACCTTTTCTCTCTTATTTATTCTTGAAATGTGTGTGGCAATTAGTTATTATCTAACCTCTCTGATGTCAGAGACAGAGACAAAGGCCGTCTCCCATAGACTCCATTATAATCAAATAATCCAAATTTCTAAAAATGATTTCCTTTTTCTTTGTAATAATAAAACAGTAGCTTGTACTTGATCCCAACTAAGATAATAATTAATCCTTATTGGAAGGAAAACCAGCCTATTGGGTTTATTTAACTTTTACATGATTTTCTAGTAGACTTAAGGTAAGGAGATCCAAATTACAGAAAGATCCATTATCCGTAAAACCCCAGGTCCCAAGCATTCTGGATAACAGGTTCCATACCTGTATATTATAAGTCACTAGGGAGTCCCATGACCATATAAAAGTATGAGGCCGAAGGCCATGGAACTCCGAGGTGACTTCTAACATCCTCATGTTTTACAACAGGGACACTTTGTATCCAATACTTTCTATCCAAAGTTGAACAACCCCTTTAAAAAATACTTGAGCATAGAGAAGTGGAAAGAAAGCAATCATTAACCTGCATGGATATCACCGGCTGTTACATTGCGTTCTCCTATGATATTATTGACTAAACATGCACAATAATAACATTTTTGGGATTCTAGGAAGGCCAGCAAGATGGGACAGCACAGGAAGTTGCATGATTAACTCCCAGCGTCACGCATGTATCAGAGCCTCGGAGGACTCTGTATGTACTGTAACATGATCAGAACAAGTGGGGAAGTGCATTCTCTACATACAGATCTTAAAGCAAAACTCCTCTCCTTCTGTCTGTATATTTCATTTTACATATGAGCTGGAGCTGTCATGTTGATTGCTTTGGTTGTTGTATTTTCCCTACCTATATTTAGACGTACAGGTATAGGATCTGTTATCCAGAAACCCATTATCCAGAAAACTCTGAAGTGCATCTCCCATAGACTCAATTTTAATAAAGTATTCAAATTTTTTTAAATGATTTCCTTATTCCCTGTAATCAGTGTCATAACTACAGGGGAAGCCGACCCTGTGGCTGCAGCGGGGGCCCACGAAGTGTAGGGGGCCCCACAATTAATGATCAATTTCAACATATATTGGTAAAAAAGGACAACCTCTGGGTATGTTGGGGGCCCTAAAATGAATTTGCTGTGGGGCCCAGTAACATCTAGGGGCAGATTTATCAAAGGTCGAGGTGAATTTTCGAATTAAAAAAAATTCGAATTGCAAGCAATTTTTTTTTACCTCGACTAGGGAATAGTACAAATTCGATTTGAATTGTGAAAAAAAAAATCGAAAATTCCAATATCGAAATTTATCATGTACTGGGGCTCATTTATCAACACTGGGCAAATTCATCAGATTGCTGCATTCATTGTTCTACTTGCAGCTGGTTTCAAAAAACTAATCACTGATTGGTTGCTATAGGTAGCTGCCCATGGGCAAATTTGCCCAGTATTGATAAATGAGCCCCACTGTCTCTTTAAAAATTTGACTTCGATCATTTGCCATCTAAAACCTGCCAAATTGCTGTTTTAGCCTATGGGAGAACCTCCTAGAACCCATTTGGACTTTGATTCAAATTCGATTGAATGCGCTATTACTTTAATTCATATGATTCGAATTCGGCCGAATACGGACCTATTCGATCGAAAACTGAACTATTTGGCCAAAAAAAAACCTTATACTTAATTTCGGTTGGTCTTTTTGAATTCGAATTTCGAAGCTTTTCGAATTTGATATTCGACCCTTGATAAATCTGCCCCCTAGTTACGCCACTGCCTGTAATAAGACGATAGTGCCATGTACTTTGATCCAGACAAAGGGTAAGACTACACGGACGATTTTGGAGCGATTCAAGGCAGGGGTCAAATCGGATGCGACGGAAATAAGGTAATTGAATGCATTGTAGGATGAAGTTGCAGCATTGATCCGACGCGGCACGACGCTGCACGCAGCGGATCAACGCTGTGACTTCATCCGACAATGCATCCACTTACCTTATTTCCGTCGCATCCGAATTGTGAAATGATTTTTTTAGTCTATATAATGTATGGAGATCCAAATTACAGAAAGACCCCTTATCTGAAAAACCCCAGTTCCCGAGCAATCTGAATAACAGGTCCCACACCTGTATAAACTTGCAGCACATTGCTTAGCGTGACTGCGGTAACTTTAGTTGTAAATGCTGTAACCAGTATTTGTTTATCCCTTTCTGCAGCTGCTTCTGCTACATTGTTTGGGGAATCGGGGCCAGCGGTGCGGAGAATATAAAGTTCCAGACGGAATTCTAACTGATGCTAGAATATCCTAGCAGGAATTATACGGTGTATCTCAGATAACCCTAGGGAAATACATGACAATTAGCCGGAGCAGCGTTATCTGTCCCAGACACACACACAGGATATGACTAAGGATATAGTTTAACTGTAAGAAATGGCAAAAAAAAAAAAAATCCTTTAAGCTGTCAGACAGGGTCATAAATCTCTGAGTCACTGGGCTACTGCAATGCCTTATGGGAATTATGACAAATGTATAGCTTTTTTTTAGAAGCAGTTTTCCGTTCTGTTTGTTTAACCATAGATAGTATTACATACCTCCCAACATTTTGGAAATAAAGAGGGACAACATAGTTGTTGCAAAATGAAGTTAAATTGCCCTTTAAGCAGTGAGTCTAATTTCTCCCAAGGGACCTGTTATCTTATATTGTTACAATTACTTATTTGCTTATCTCAAAATTGTCACAAAAGTATCTTATCTGCAGCTGTGGCTGTTCTGGGCTCTCTGCCAAAAACCAATTAAGTTGGAAACGTTATTTCTTTTTCTGGCTGTTCAGTGCAGAGAAAAACTGGACTTTCCAGTACAAATGAGGGACTGCGGGTTGAGCTGTCAAAAGAGGTGAAAACGGGACAGTTGGGAGGTATGTAGTAATATAAGAGAATGCATGCACAGCACATTCCTTGTTAACATATTTTTATACAAGTGCCCCTGCCTGAAGAACTACAATTCCCAGAGAGGCCCTGCTGGAGGCTAACTCAGCACAATGGGAGCCCACATTCATAACGCCTTAGGAATTTGCTTTTTGGATACCTCCTATTACATCCCCATATGTTCCAAGCACTCACAACAGCGGGGCTTCAATTTATGGCGTGTCCTTGGTTAGGGATTGTCATTTCCCTGCGTAATATTCTGCAGGAAGTAAAAAGAGCTATAAAAATGACTTCCCCAGCTGGCACAATAATACATATGATATCAGGTATCGTGTGGGAAAATTCCTAGGGATTTTGGCAGATAGAAACCCTCCTGCTGGGCTAAACCGGGCCATATTCTTAAATGAAATCACCATAACTATTAATATCGGAGACTTAGAGGCAAATCTATGCCAATAACCCTTTTAAAGGTATATAAAGTGGGGCAATTGCTCAGCATCCCCAAATTCTCCTTTATCATGGGCAACTGTCCTGAGGAAGCCCCTTTCCTCTGTGATGGGCGATGAGTCATGTGACTGGGAATGCAGCCCACAGCCGGCTGACCGCAGGGCTTACTAATGTCTTAACAGCAGCCTGGGATTGGTCTCGGTGCAAGGTTTCTTTATAATGGGAGGATTTGGTTACACAGGGGGTTTATTTCCCCTTTTGTTCCTTGGTTATGTGATTTCCATATGGCAGTGGGGTAGTGAAGTGATCCCCAATTTTACCTTCAATTGGTGTGGCTTTATAAAGAGGTTAGACCAAATTCTCGCAAAAGGAGTAGTAGATACAGGGATAGGCTTCCCAGATGGGATAGAGAAATATTATAGGCTCCCAGAATCCTCAGCCAGCCTTTGCTTGTTCTGTTGGCAGTGTTTGTCCAGCTTTAAGACATGCTTTAGGCATTAAGTATCATGTTTTAGGCATCAAGCTGTGATAGGCAGAGAGACAGCACCATAGATGCTCAGCTTGCCAAGCAGGGGCACTTAGAAAGAGATTTCATGATATCAGTAGGGGGAGCAAGACAGACACTGGATGTTTCTTCCAGATCCTGGGTATTTGAAAAGTAGGGATGCACCGAAATCCACTATTTTGGATTCGGCCGAACCCCCGAATTCTTCTTGAAAGATTTGGCCGAATACCGAACCGAATCCAAATCCTAATTTGCATATGCAAAAAAGTCATGCGATTTCCTTCCCGCCCCTAATTTGCATATGCAAATTAGGATTCGGATTCCGTTTGGCTGGGCGGAAGGATTCGGCCGAATCTGAATCCTGCTGAAAAAGGCTGACTCCTGAACCAA
The DNA here is from genome assembly GCF_017654675.1 of Xenopus laevis. Lineage (NCBI taxonomy): Eukaryota > Metazoa > Chordata > Amphibia > Anura > Pipidae > Xenopus > Xenopus laevis. Next base: position 12,070,446 of record NC_054385.1, read on the forward strand.
ATCCTGGATTCGGTGTATCCCTATTGAAAAGAGCCAGTATTTTATTATAGTCATTATTAAAAGGCAGTTGATAGCTTAGGTGTGCAAGAGTATCTATCTGTGTAACTCCCTTCCTCCCACACGGCTATTGACGAAATGCAACTCCCAGTGGCCCTCAGTTGTTTCGAGGCTGATGGGAGTAGTAGTGGATATTGGTATTACTAAATCAACATTTATTATGCAGATTAACATTTGCACATGAGCTGCTCAGGGCTGCCAGTGGGGTCCCATTAGACATGCATTGGCCCCGGTGGCTATGAGAAACGTGCTGGGCTTTGCTCTGTGAGGAAGTCTTGTGGTTACTTGTTCATTCTCTATGGGCACACCCTTCTCATTTCACTCCTTCCGTTACACTCCACATTTCCTCATAGCCCCCACCTTAATTCAGTTTGCTTCTCCTTTGGTTCTCAGACCCTTAACCCATACCTTAACAACTAGAATAAAACTTAAGATAGCACCCTGATGGTGTGGTCCCTCCAGCTGTTGCTATACTACAACTCCCAGCAGCCTCCAGTAGCCAGATGCAGCCCAAGAACAGCAGGGCCATTTTTGTAAAAATGCAAACATATTAAAAATACATTCATAAATTTAAGGGGAAGTATCATTTGTTATAGAAGTAAATGCACTTTACATCTTGCCCAGCCAGGGGCCCTATCATGGGGGTGAGGAATTGGACAGGCATGAGTCCTTTCAGTGCCCAGGTGAAGCAGAAAATGGGTGGTACTTCCCTAAAAGGAAGTGGAGTTAGAAAAGAGGGCGAATCAGGGGCATGAGGAGACAGGTTTATGGGGCTCTGTGAATGCTGGTGGGAACCCTGTGCTCAGCTCCCTCTAATGATGAGTCTTCTATACATAGGAGTAAAGTACTAATACATACAAAGTTTCCTCCAGGTTCCCTCAGTCTCCTCCTGGGTGTTGCCTAAGTTCCTTCAGTCTCCTCCTGGGTGTTGCCTAAGTTCCTCCAGTCTCCTCCAGGGTGTTGCCTAAGTTCCTTCAGTCTCCTCTTGGGTGTTGCCTAAGTTCCTTCAGTCTCCTCCTGAGTTTTGCCTAAGTTCCTCCAGTCTCCTCCTGGGTGTTGCCTAAGTTCCTTCAGTCTCCTCCTGGGTGTTGCCTAAGTTCCTCCAGTCTCCTCCTGGGTGTTGCCTAGGTTCCTTCAGTCTCCTCCTGGGTGTGGCCTAAGTTCCTTCAGTCTCCTCCTGGGTGTTGCCTAAGTTCCTTCAGTCTCCTCCTGGGTATTGCCTAAGTTCCTTCAGTCTCCTCCTGGGTGTTGCCTAAGTTTCTCCAGTCTCCTCCTGGGTGTTGCCTAAGTTCCTTCAGTCTCCTTCTGGGTGTGGCCTAAGTTCCTTCAGTCTCCTCCTGGGTGTGGCCTAAATTCCTTCAGTCCTTTCCTTGGTGTTGCTTAAGTTCTGTCCTTGCCTCTCTTTATGACCATACACCTTCAGACCTTTATGGGGTTTACAGACCTCCAGTCTTTATCAAATAGTGGAGTTTATATAGTATGAAGCCTGGTACCCTGTGTACATAAATGTTGTAAGCAGTAACATAATTAATGAGGATGGGGCCTGAGTGCAGGCCGTGCAACCGGGGCCACCCACCCCCCTCCGGACACAGTTTTCTGTGCACCTTCGCAACGGCGCAAGCCTGAACTGATTTATGTGCAGCCATGCATCATGCATCTAAATGAATTTCTAATTAGCCATGAAGGCTGTGGATTTCATATGTGTTCGGTTTTAAAGGGGTGAGGTGGCAACCCTAGTCCGGAGGGCCCCATGGGGGTGCAGGCCCGGGTGCGATCACACCCCCTGCACCCTGATAGTAACACCTTGTAAGATAAAATCCAGAGAGGCCCATGAGCATGCTGGGTAGCTGAAGGGACATTAAAAACAAAAGGTGATAAGTCGGAAGGGAAACAGGCTGGAGGGGTGTATTGTGTCCCTCCCCGGGGTCTGTGTTGACTTCCAATACTCCAGACTCTAGAGTAATCCTGGTATAATTACAGCCCACGCTCTGTTCTGGGCATACAAAGAAGGGTTCATAGCGATAGAACAACAACAATAGAATCTTACAAGTAAAGGTTATCTTAAGTTGTGTCAGCAGAAGTGAATTATGCACAACTACAACTCCCAGCTGCTCTTGGCACTGAGGCATTCTGGGAGTCTGAGATCCACAGCATCGGAAAGGCCTGGTGGTCAGTCCACAAGGATTTCTGTGCATATATTAAGCACTTTCTCCTTATACTGTCTAATGAGGCAGTATGGCAGCACCAACCATGTGTAAAATCAGAGATATTCTGCATGTATTAGTAACACATTCGTTTAGTCCCAACAAGGGAAACATCTGCCCAAAACACACACCCACGTCTCTCCTCCTGCGGCTCCACTGAAATAAACCAGAGTCCTGCACTGCCATCTACTGAGAGCTTCCCTGTATTTTGTACCGTGTCCAGCAATATCTGCAAAGAAATGGAGACCCTGAGGCTACGCAAGTTCATATATTCATTACATTTACCAACTAGTCTAGCACCCATATTGCCTTCACTTTGGCCAGTCAATGTCAGAGCTGTGAATAAACCACAAAATATGCACAAATCACTGCTGCCATGTTAAGTCATTTTTTAAGGCCACATCCCCTAAATAACATCCATCTTACAAAATTTGGCAGGTTATGGAAGGGTTGAACACATTTCTGGGGGTTTCAGGGTCAGGTTTTATGTGTTATTACAGTTTTGCTAATGAAGGTGAATTGTCCTTTAAGCTGCAAGTCACAGTTAAATAGTTACAATTGTTTCTTTGCTTATCTTAAATTGCTACAAATGTATCTAAAGGCAGCTGCCACATATTCTGGGCTCTCTGCCAAAAGCCTATTTAATTTTGTATCTTTTTTTCTGACTGTTCAGTGCAGGAGATCAAAGAGAAAGTCGGGAAATTTCAGTTACAATCCCGGACTGCGGGTTGAGCTGTCAAAATCAGGACTGTATCATGTGACAGTTGGGAGGTATGCATGTATAGTAGGGCAAGCTAGGGGTCAATGCTTTAGGGAAAAGAGTCTTAATGAGTCTTAATGCAGGAAGTAAAGGACTGCATCACAAAAAGCTTTGGAAAGATAAAAGCTTTTTCTCTATAATAATAAAACAGTATCATGTAGTTGATCTAAACTAAGATATAATTAATCCTTATTGGAAGCAAAACCAGCCTATTGGATTTTTTTTCTGTTTACATGATTTTCTAGTAGACTAAAGTTCTGAAGATCCAAATTACGGAAAGATCCATTATATGGAAAACCCCAGGTCCCAAGCATTCTGGACAACAGGTCCCATACATACATTTATATATATGTAGTTTTTATTTATTAAGCTCTAATCTCACATTTTGATAAATCTGCCCCTTAGTGCTGCTACACCCCTGCTGTTTCACGTCCACTGAATGAATTCTGCATCCACTTTATAATGAAGCCACAGAGGGGCAGCAGCAGTACATACAGGGCCGCACTGTGGGATTCTGGGAAAAATTAACAGTACCAGCGCCAGGGAGCAAGCAGAGTTGGGCTGTACAATAACACTGTTGCCATAGAATAAAACTGTTGCACCTCTCCCTTCTAGGAACATAACACGCTGATCATGTTTGCACACAAATATTATTACACTTCTTCTCCTGGTAAACACTTGCAAATGTGAAAGGCTCTGGATGACAGCAAATATCAACACATTTCATTGAACAATGAACCCAGCCTGTAGCTAATATGAATAAACCACATAAATTAAAAAGTAATTTAATATAATGTTTTTGGTAATGAATGCTAAAATGTGAGGTTACGTTTCTCTTTCGCATCAGGCACACAGTCACATAACATCATGAATCTGCTTTCTATTTACACTGACCCCCTCTACACCATATTTAGCCCCTGATACACTGGGGTAGTTCTTGTTTAAAGAGACAGTACATTCCCTAGTCCAACAGGGGTGCAGTGAATAGGGCTTGTGCTGTAAATACTATTTCCTACTGTTTTAATCACAAAAAATATGTTTTGTATTGTCTTGAGCTAAACAGGGATATTCCATGTTCCTTGCAAGCTCTATGTTTTATTTTTTACCCATAATGCAGCCTTTCACCCCAGAATTAAAGTAACCTTGTGGGCCTGCTAAGGTAATTCACCAAGTTGATGTATTGCATCCATTGGATCTGGACTTTGCCTTTGGCCAGTACCTTTGTGAATAATGTTTAACCATGCACAATTACAATTTTAAATGCATTTTAACTTTTTGCATGTTTGTAAATGAGTCCTCACGAGTAAGTAGTACAGATATCCAAATTAGGCTTGGCTGATACATATGTGCAAAAGCCCAGTCGCTGCAAAAGAGTTACATTAGAGTTACAATTCTTGTTCACCTTTAAATTAACATGTAGGGGCACATTTACTTTGCTCGAGTGAAGGAATAGAATAAAAAAAAACTTCGAATTTCAAATGTTTTTTTAGCTACTTCGACCTTCGACTACGACTTTGACTTCGAATGAAACGATTCAAACTAAAAAGAATATTCAACCATTCGATAGCCGAAGTACTATCTCTTTAAAAAAAACTTCGACACCCTACTTCGCCACCTAAAACCTACCGTGGTGCAATGTTAGCCTATGGGGAAGGTCCCCATAGGCTTTCCTAGGTTTTTTTGGTCCATTGATGGATTAAAATCCTTCGAATCGTTCGATTCAAAGGATTTAATCGTTCGATCGGACGTTTTTCTTTCGATCATTCAATCGAACTAATTGCGGTAAATCCTTCGACTTCGATATTGAAGTCAAAGGATTTACATTCGGCAGTCGAATATCGAGGGTTAATTAACCCTCGATATTCGACCATATGTAAATCTGCCCCTTAGTATGAAGTACAGAGTGATATTCTGAGATTTTACAATTGGTTTTCCTTTTTTTATTACTTGTAGTTTTTGAGTTATTTAGAGAGACTGCTCTGCTTCCTTTAACGCCTCTTATTAATGTCAATGGAAATTTCTCAGCAGAAAGGAAATCACTGCAAATCTCTTTGCTAAATGTCAGACACCCACAATCTCTGCCTGCCAATGCACCAGGGACTTTTGCTTCCAAATATCAGAAACGACATTAAACCGATTGATCTGTTACTTCGGGAACACGTAAGGTCAATAAAACTAGTAAATAGGAGTATACATGGTTACATGGATTCATATAAAAAATCCAAAATTATTTGTGCTCAGGATTTAATCTCATAGCTTTGTCTTTTATTAACCTCATCTACTACTTCATCTACCCAGCGTTCTCCCAAGAATGAGGGGCTCTAGTAAACGACAGAAAGGCCCTTCTCTTTCTTCTGTTCCTCACCTTTACATTGCATTTCTATTTGATTTGTATTTGTGTCCAAAAATAATGTATAATGGTAAATAAGGTAACAAAAGTTTTCTTTGATTAAAGAAGGACCTCCCCATGCTTGCATGGTTTCCTTCAGATACTTTGGTTTTCACCCACACTCCAAAAACATGCAGTTAGGTTAATTGGCTCCTGATAATGGGGCCATTAGATTGTAAGCTGCACTGGGGCAGGGCTTGAAGTAAATGCTGTCTAATTTATGTTAAAGTACTAGTGGCACTATGTAAACCAAGGGTTATACTATAAAGCCTATTTACAAACATGATATAATCCCTTTCAGAGGTAGAGATAAGATAAAAGCAAGCAAGACTATAATACCATAATCATATAATCACTGGGCGCAGTTCCGTTCTGAAAAAGAAAACTACTCAGAACTGGTTACGTCCAGGATTATGAGCGATCCTGTCCCTTTAAGCGTCTGTTTAAATTTGGCTGTAGTACGTTTGTGAGTCATGGAATTATTTCATTTGTTTGTTCAAGTGTATGTAAGCAAGACACTGGGCACGCAGGGGTATAGTGACTCAGTAGTATTGTACAGAATACAATAGGATGCCTTCTCACTAGCAAACATGCTTCCTCCACTGGCAAACATCTAGAGTTGCACTGACTTCTTTCTCTCGTTTTATCCACTGGGAAAAATAGCTACGGTACCATGTTCCCATGTGTGTGTCAGCTTGGGTATTTTCTATTTTATAATATCAGGTGACAGACATACAGACAGGCAGAAGTATTTTAATCTCTGCTGATTTTCAGATAGCAGATCACCAGCTATTGCTTCATGCAATTTACTTGCAGATACATTTGTCATTATTTGTCCGTCCTTTTCCTATTGCTACATCTCCGAGACCCTCCCTTGATCGGACCATTCACTGATCCCGAATTGTCCATTCCCCACTACAGGACCTATCAGTCCCTCCCATGTAGGTCGTGAGGTACCACTGAATAGTTGTGACCCTAACCACAAGCCATAAAGGAGACCTAAACCCTAAAAATGAATATGGTTAAAATTGCCATATTTTATATAGTGGACTTATTGCACCAGCCTAAAGTTTCAGCTTGTCAGTAGCAGAAATGATCCAGGACTTCAGACTTGTCACAGGGGGTCGCCATCTTGGAAAGTGTCTGTGACACTCACATGCTCAGTGGGCTCTGAGCAGCTGTTGAGAAGCTAAGTTTAGGGGTCGTCACTAATTATCCAGCAGAAAATGAGCTTCCCCTGTAATATAAGCTGATGCTACAGGTTTGCTGATTATTAAATTCTGATGCTAATTGCACTGGTTTCTGTGCTGCCATGTAGTAATTATCTGTATTAATTACTAATCAGCCTTATATTGTGACATTTCTATTCTATGTGTACTGTATATTGTGGGTCCCTAAGGGTCAGGGAAAACTTCCCGCCGGCTAAAATGTAAATTGACTTGGGAAAAGGAATCGCTCCAAGTGCCATCCCGCCGGCGATTTTAATTTTAGCCAGCGGAAAGGCAGTGGAGGCAGTTTGGGGTAATTAGTCTCCCCGAAGAAGAGGAGATTTGTCGCAGGGCAATTAATCTCCCAGAATCTGCCTGTGTGCCCTGACCATAAGCCATACCTCTCAACTGTCCCATTTTCAGCAGGACAGTCCCGTTTTTGATAGCTCAACTGCGTTTGTACTGAAAAGTCCCGACTTTCTCTGCACTGAACAGCCAGAAAAAGAAACAAATTTTCTAGCTTAATTGCCTTTTGGCAAAGAGCCCAGAACAGCCACCATTGTTACTTTGTAACAATTTTGAAATAAGCAAACAAGTAATAGTAACAATTTAGATAAGAAGGTCCCTTGGGAAAAGTTAGACTCACAGTTTAAGGCCAGAGACACACATGGAGATTTGGGGAGATTAGTCGCCCGGTGACAAATCACCTCTTCTTCGGGCGACTAATCTCCCTGAACTGCCTTCCCGCCAGCTAGAATCTAAATTGCCGGCAGGATGGTACTCGGAGCAATTGGTTTTCCGAAGTTGCCCGAAGTTTCCTCTTGAGATGAGTTGCACAACAAAGAAGCAATTTGTTCCGGGCGACAAATCTTCCCGAATCTCCCCATGTGTCTCTGCCCTAAAGGGCAATTCACCTTTATTAGTAAAACTGTAATAACTGGAAAAAAAACACAGCAATATGTTCAAACTTTCATAACCTGCCAAATTTTGTAAAATGAACATGGTAATTAGGGGGTGTGGTCACAAAAATGGGAGACGTCAAAACATTTCTTGATTTTTTACCTTTAGTTCAGTTATAAAGAAAAGAAAGCTTAGCAAGGCATAGGAAACAACACAGGAGCTGGCATGTTGGTGGAAAGGCATAAGAACAACCCCCAATGAACCCCACTATTGAATATCCTCAGAAACAGGAAGTGCTTAGCAGAGCAGGAAGTATGATCAGGGGTGGGGAGACACACCCATAATATAAGACCTCTGGATTGGTGTGAAAAAAAATGTTCCCATACTCAGTGAACTTGGTTGATATTTCTGTCAGATACAGATGTAGGTTTAACATATGAAGGAGGACAAGAGCACAACAGGAAGTGGCCGGTGTGGGTGGCAGAGAAGCCATTTTGCCTCAGGTTACTGGGTGGGGTCACTTGTTAGGAAACAGCTGCGGCTACTAAAGAAACAGTCCAGAAGCAGAAGCTGTCATTTCTCACTGATTTTTATTTTTATCTTTAGTTCAGTACTGGACACCCTCCCAGTAACACTGATGAAAGAGAAATATAGAGGGGCCAACCAGTCACTTATGCTCCCCACCCTGTTTACAAGCTTCTGTGTGGACGTCCAGAAACATCTAATATGACCAAGGCCTCAGTGTTCCATGCCATGTTCCAGCAGCCTGTCTTACGCTAGGCTTGTTTATATCCAAATCCTTGGGGCAGTTAGTGTTCCCCTATCTGGGCCAATCTGTTCTTCTGTCACAATCAACTGCTTATTCTCCCAGTTCATGTAAACATAGATTATAAACAGGTTTACATAGTGGACGCCCCTAGGCACACTGCCGTTTGTTACCCCTCTCCCCTAGCCTTTATTTGTGCAAATTTTGATCACCTTGGAGCAATGGGGATTGGCGCACAGGAAATTAAAAAAATTATTGTATCTCCAGCGCATTCCCCAGTGTTTTCGAACCAATTTGGGTGTGGTTGGGCAGCCTGCCGCCTTTCCACAAAACCGGGCCTGATTATAAACATTGTCGGAAACATTGCAAATATCATGTGCCACGCCAGTGGGCTTCCTGATGCAGGAACATCTTGGAAAAAGTGACAGCAAGAACAAGCCAAGCGCTGCACCAAAACATCTCCCGGACTTCCTGCAGATAATTAATGATTGCAGATGATTGACATTATTTATGAAGTATTGAGCAAGGTACAAAGTGCAAAAAGAAAAAAACCTTTTTAAGCAGTGTAAAAATGCAGTGCCGGAGTCCCAAAAAGTCGATTATTAGCGACATTGGTGAGAAGCAGTGTTGCCCAAACTCCATATGGACTGGTAAGAACCTATACAAATGGTATATAAATATAGCTACAATATATGAGGCTGCATATCCTGTACATTTTTATAATTGGTGCTTAGTGATGTCATCCGTTATAATTGATGCTTAGTGATGTCACCTGAGTGATGCACAGAACCATGTGCATTATAAAAAAAAAATAACACCCCCTATTATAAAATATGAAGATTTTAGAAGTCACCTTGGAGTTCCATGACAATAGGGGTACATTATTCAACAAACAAGTGATTGTAATGCACTCCCAATATAAATATAGAGAGACAGAGAGAGAGAGAGACAGAGAGAGAGAGAGAGAGAGAGAGAGAGAGAGAGAGAGAGAGCAATGCCGGTATATATATAGAACAATGGATGCCGGCGCTAATCGTATAGTAGGTATATCATGCCTAGATGGTTGTGGATTTTGATTTTGATAAAGGCGAAGAGTGCTAGCCAAAACGTTAGCTTTTTGCTCCAATAAACACCAGAATTTTTGCATTAAGTCCTGTAAATGCTATCCTCTGTCTACATTATATATCTATATATATGTATATAGATATATAGACAGCGCCGTTTCTGTATGTATTGCCGCCTGAGGCGGCTCCAGTAATGCCGCCCCCCCAGCCCGATTCGATTTCCGGGGGGGAGGCAGCAACGCTAGTGCGGAGAGCGCAATTGCGCTCTCTCGCCCTAGTAAAGCCGAATTTCCGGTTCAAAAACCGGAAATTCGGCTCTTAAAGGCACCAGGAGCGGCTTTTTGCCGCCCCTGGAAACCTAGCTGGCGATGCCGCCTGAGGCGAGCGCCTCAGCTCGCCTCATTGGCAGATCGCCCCTGTATATAGATATACTGTATATAAAGTCTTGGATCACCTATCACATTCCTTACAATAGGAGAATAAAGAATTGTTGAAACATTCCAACCTCTATAAAAGCCACTGCCAAACAAGGACAAAACACATTTCAGACAGGACTTTTGCTCCCGTGTTTGAAATTCATTTTAACAACACCCACTAAAATCTGGAAGCCGTAATGAAATATTTCACGCTGTTGGCCTGACGCGCTGCCCACGAGTCAATGCGGGATATCATTAGAGCATCACAACATTTCTAGCAGGGAAAGCGCTGACCTCAGAAGGGGTCAGGTCTGGGTGCAACAGAACATGGAATTTAGGGGAGGCAGCTCTGGAGAGAACATGACTGCTGAAATGTTCTCGTGGCAGCCAGGGATGAATACTATTTAAAGTTTGGACTCACTAGTGCTTATTTTTTTTCTTTTCTTTGTGGAACAATTTCACAACATTGTTCTTGCTTGTAGAACATCGATGGGAAAGCCATATCCCACCCTATTTGTTCCACACCGAAGGGAAAGATCTCATTAGAATGATATTCCTATTCTTATATAGTGAATAAAGTACCCCCTCTTGTAAATTATATAGTGAATAAAGTACCCCCTCTTGTAAAATATAAGGATATTATAAGTTACAGAGGAGTTTCATGACTATGTTTTATACAGGTCATGGAACTCCGAGGTAACTTCTAATATCCTCATATTTTACAACTGGGGGTACTTTATTTATTATAATACACAAATTTCAGTGAGTCATGTGACAGAAATGACATCAGAACTCACCGTTTAGAACTGATGACATCAGAACTCACCATTTATAAGGATATCATTTTCAAGATATTCATAGCTTTTGTGTAATATAAGGATATTATAAGTTACCGAGGAGTCTCATGACCATATAAAAACACGAGACCGAAGGCCAAGAGCTTTTATACAGGTCATGGAAATCAGAACTCACCGTTTATAAGGATATCATTTACAAGATATTCATAACTTTTGTGTATTATAAACATATACAAGCCATGAAGCTGTGCCTAGCGATGTCCTAACTGGGGCGTTATGATTTCACTTGTGTTACATGACTCACTGGGCCTCATTTATCAACACTGGGCAAATTACCCATAGCAACCAATCACTGATTAGCTCTTTAAAGCCTGCTGCAAGTAGAACAATAAATGCAACAATTAGATTGGTTGCAATGGGTTGTTGCCCATGGGCAAATTTGCCCAGTGTTGATAAATGACCCCCACTGAAACTTGTGTATAATAAGAAATAATACCCCCCCCTACTAGAAGGTACTGGAACACAGGGCAAAATGATTTTACACCATGTCTGGACTGCGATTTAAAAGAAACCTTTGCATTTTAAGTACATAGGGGCCCAAACAGCTTCCCACAGGACCAATAAATAGTGACTCTCTATGGCCCCTCTGGCATTTGCCAAAATCTATTGATTGTCATTCCAGGCCTATTTTTACACTCCCTAAACTTTAGGAACCTGTCATTTTTCATAAACATGTACTGGAATCTTTCTCACTTGGGCCCCCTCTATCTCCTGGGGCCCTCCAGAAGTCACAAGGTCTATAACTTACAAATAAAATGACATTAGCATTTAACCTTGTGCCTTGCTATTGTCACATAACTCCAGTGTGACTTCAATGATTCCTATAATACACAGCACTAGCCTTAAAAAATGCTCAGTGATGTCATCAGTTAGAATGTGATGTCACTTGTGTTACACAATTGTACTTGTGAGTAAGAAAGAAAGCACCCAACATTCCTGAAGAAAAGCAGTTTCGCAACCAGTCTAAAAGCACTGCAACCTCATGCCTATATATGGTTATGGAATTCCTTGCTGACTATTGACGTCCTTTTATTTTACAACGGGGTAGGGATACAAGTATTACTCCCACATGAAGCAGTGGGCAAGAGAGGGTTAAGGCTGCACTTAAGATCGATTACTTGTAATAATGAGGTAGGTGGATGACAGCGATGACTCTCGTCTAATTACCACTAGATGGTGCTGTGCTACTGAAGTCTATACCAAGATACACATCAGCTGTGACATCTGGTCCTCCAGCTAAAAAGTTACAGGCCCTCCAGCAAAAAAAAAAAAGTTTCCAACAAACCTTGAGGAAGATAATAATCCTGCACATACAGGTATGGAACCTGTTATCCAGAATGGTCAAGACCTAAGGTTTTCCAGATAACGGATCTTTCCATAATTTGGATCTTCATACCTTAAGTCTACTAGAAAATCATGTAAACATTAAATAAACCCAATAGGCTGGTTTTGCTTCCAATAAGGAGTAATTAATTATGTCTTACTTGGAATCAAGTACAAGGGACTGTTTTATTATTACTAAGGAAATCATTTTTTAAAATGTGGATTATTTCGATAAAATGGAGTGTTTGGGTAATTCAGAGATTTCTGGATAATGAGTTTCTGGATAACGGATCCCATATCTGTATCCAGAAACTGGCCATCAGTTGGTGGCCACCATGGGGTCCTCTTTAGCCCTTTTATACATTAATATATGCACACAATGAACTCTACATAGACAATAAACACTTCATACAATCAATGCAAGGGCTATTTCTCCTTTCATACTTCCCTGGATTTACCCTGAACATGTTAGAGGTTTCTTATTTCCAATACAAAAGCCGCTATATCTATAAATGGGGTTTAAAGGGCAGGTGATGCAGTGATTATAAACACACACTCTACAGAAAATAAATATCATATGTAACATTTTACCCACATGAGATGAAAAGAGGTATTTTATATTGGGCTGTTTTTATGGTCCCAGGCTTGACTTAATATGGGAGTTGTGTGTGCCTCCGGTGCGGTTATATGACATTTCCTGCGCTCCACATCAGACAAGTTTATGGAGCATAAACACGGCCCTTTAAAAAATAATGTTTCCTGCAAGATAAGCTTATCTGCCCCATAAAGTCTCGCTCGCAACAATAGGATGCTACTGACACAGGCAATGCCACTAATTAATAAAAGGGCTAAAGGCTTTACCATCTTTTGGAACTGGGTAGTTCTGGGTGTGTGATAGCTATTATTAACCCTTTAAGTGCCCCCAGTTGAAGCCGTAAACCTTACTGATTGTCCCTGTGTTTATAACACACAGTTATGTAAGTGGGCAGAGCCTACTATACACACAGCACATTCTTTATCTGCATAAAGAGGGCAGCCATATTGCTTTGCTCTGATGAGCAATCCTCCATAGGCTCTCATAACCAGAACATGCCTATGGTCGTGTGTTTGCAGTTATCATCAATAGGGTGGGCTAAATAACCGATATATCCTAAATATGAAGGGGCAAAAGAGTGATTTATACATTTATAATACACAAAAGCCATGAATATCTTGTAAATTATATCCTTATAAACGATGAGTTCTGATGTCATCAGTTATAAACGGTGAATTCTGATGTCATTTCTGTCACATGACTCACTGAAATTTGTGTATTATAATAAATAAAGTACCCCCGGTTGTAAAATATGAGGATATTAGAAGTTACCTCGGAGTTCCATGACCTGTATAAAAACACTCGGCCTTCGGCCTCGTGTTTTTATATGGTCATGAAACTCCTCGGTAACTTATAATATCCTTATATTTTACAAGAGGGGGTACTTTACTCACTATATATTAATAACAGAGCAGGCTAAGAGTCATAAGTTGAACGGCAAAGGCAAACAATATGGCAAATCTCATTTACATGTACATATTAGCAGATATGTTCTGAGCATGCACTAATACATACCCTCATATTTTATTGGACAATAAAAGGTAGACTATATAGTAAACGCAGAGGAGTACCTAGTGGCATATCCCAGGGTACACTGCTAAGCTATAATGCTACAGCACCAGGGGTGTAACTACAGAAGAAGCAGACCCTGCGGCTGCAGGGGGACCCAGGAGGTATAAGGGGCCCCATAAGACCCTTATTAATGAGCAATTTCAACATATATTTATGAATAAAGGACAACCCCATGATATGTTGGGGGCCCTAAAATTAATTTAACATCTAGTTACACCACTGCTTAGCACTATCTAAGTAATCAGCTGATCTGATTAAATCAATGACCTGTCAATCTTATTTCCTCATAGGTAAGAGGCTATATTGAAGTCTTGAGCATCTTAATGTCCCTGGGAGCAGCAGAGGAATTTCAATGCGTAATACACAAGAGCCATGAATGATACCCTTATAAACAGTGCTCAGTGATGTCTTCAGGTATAATTAGTGTTATTAGTAGTCATTTGTGTTGCACGACTTTTGAAACGTTTTTAGTATACAAAACACCGTACCCCTGTTGTCAAATATAAGGATATGTTGCAGCAGGAGGCACGTCATTCTGTATGGGGTTCACTCACAATGGGAAAAGATTAGGCAGGTCTATAGGAATAGACCCAGGGAGATATGCATTTGCCATATAGAGAATAAAATAGGACATTATTTATATTATCAGATTATAGAGTTGTTTACTGAGATTAAGAAAAAAAAACTGTATTTGTTTATCCTTTTCTGTTATTTTGAAACGGTTCCATATAAACCAATTCCCATTTAGGTTCGCCAGCTGAGCTGTTTGTTTTGAAAAGTAACTGCAAATTGTAGGGATTTTTCCAAGTTTGTTTGTTGTGCCCTGCAGCTTTCGTTGCCAAGCAGTACATATAGATCATCAGTGCATGCAGGCACTAGGAACAATTCCACGGCTCAATGAAACTATCCTCTGAATGCTGTTGTATCCGGCAGCCTCCACACCCCTTGTTCTTACACAAACAGCTCAGTACTAAGCTTCAGAGACACTAAAACATACACAACTATTAGGTGCAGAAATACAATATGCAGGAACTGTCCAATACTGTCTGTCCCAGCTATGAGGGGTCGAGTGGATCCAGCAATATGTAGCCCCTGCAGCAGTCACAGAACTGTCACCCGTCAAGGGTGCAACTTTTTAGGTACCTAAAAGAATCCAGTGCGTCACTGTCACAGTAATGAGCTGCAGGAGGCTCTCATATCTATGGTATAGGACAGGGGTGCCCAAAAGATAGATCGGGATCTACCAATAGACCTTTAGCTGGTGATCATTAGATCTCAAGACACTGTCAACAAACAGCTTGTCTAAATCCCCCTCCTGTTTCATGCTTTTCATTCAGATATTTATTTTGTTCAGGTTACATAAGCAATAGTTGTTAAATAGAGCAATATAAATTCTTTCAAAATTAGTAATATTTTCCATGGAACAGTGATATTATGGATGTAGACCATAATGGGACAGCATCACTAAAAGTAGACCTTGCATTAGTTAAATATGGGCACTCCTGGGATAGGATATACACCAACCCAATGCAGCAGTGAGGTTTAGTCGGCATTTACACATACACACACTCACTTGTAAACGGAGTCTCAGCAATACAGTGAACATATCTATAAAAGGCACCACAATGTTCATGCACCCTTCTATATGGAAGACACGCAAGTAGCAAACAAAAGCACCACAATGTGCAGGCATCATCCTAAATGTCAGACACACAAGTAGACAACAATGTTTAGGCATTATCCTAAATGTCAGACACACAAGTAGCAAACAATGTGCAGGCAGCCCACTCAGTGTCAGACACACACGCAGCAGCAGCACTGAGAAGGGACTACAATGTTCAGCAAGCTACACTGCACAGGTAAGCCATAGACAGACACAGGAGAGCAGCGTAACTCCCTGGGGTCCCCCCTTACCTTGTGTTGAGTGAGTCCCAAGCTATAGAGGAGAGCAGCTGTGCCTGTGTCCTGCTCTGCACAGGGGGGATGCCTGCAAGTAGTGCTGTCAATAGAATGACACCCCTTGATCTGTTTCTCCTCTCTGCCTCTCAGATTGAGAAAGCCTTAATTGGTAAAATAGCAAAGGGAAAGGGGGGTGGAGGATGAGTTTTGTTGGGAACCCCGCCTCCCCCCCCCTATAAGCTTTGGGATGAGGTCAGCCTTCATTTATTCTCAGAAGCCTGAATTTCTGCACAGCCTCAAGGCAGAGAGGGGGGAAAATGGGATGCCTGCTCCTAAGGAATTTAACCCCTTCCGCCGTGCAGAGCATAAGGGGTTAACTACAGAGTTACTACAGAGGAAGGGGCGTAACTACAGAGAAAGCAGACACTGCAGCTGCAGGGGGGGGGCAGGAGATATAGGGGCCCCATATGACCCTTATTCAGATACAATTTCAATAAATACTGCAAAAACCTCTAGACATTTTGGGGGCCTGGAAAATAATTTTCTATGGGGACCAGTATTATCTAGTTACATCACTGACCCCCCAGGTAGAACCCTTCAGTATCAGGACAGTGACTGCAGCGTTATTAGCACTGATCTCAGTTTATTTCATTCATTTTCGAGATCTCTTCCCTTGCAGAATACAGGACAGCTGCTGCAGAACATCTCAGGGTGGCCACCTAACAATCACTGCTCTGATCCAAAAAAATAGCCCTTTACATGAACAACCTTTCATCCTGGCTCCTGTGTGAAACAGCAGCACTTCCCCTTGCTCTATCGGCGTATATTTATCTTTTTTCCCTATTAATAACATTAGAATCAACCGTCATTTTTACCGGTCAGGCTGGTAAAATACCGGCCAGGTGGCAACCCTACCCAGGAGGTTAATGGTATGCACAGTTATGTACAATGTTTCTATTCGCCCCCGACACTGCGCTACACGGTAAAGGCAACCAGAAAACTGAGATCACTATCCGCAGGGGCGGGACTGTAGAGAAAGCAGACCCTGCCGCTGTTGGGGAGGAGGACGCCAAGAGATAAAATATTTTTAGTTATGTTTATTTTAAAAGGTCTAAGGGCTTGGGATGAGGACCTAAAATTATTATGTTGGGATGCCCAGCAACCACTCACGCCACTGGCTATCCGCCATCTTTATTTCCTATTATTTCCTCCTAGAATCCCAGCATAATAGCAGCGATCATATGCAGCGCACAGTTTTCCTAACAATGGCATTAGTGCCTGATACAAACGGTGTGGGTGGGTGGCAACAATGGACACAACCATTGGTGTGAGCCAGGGCCACCATTAGTGATATGTGGGCTGGCCTGAAACCCAAGTGTTCAGGGCCTTCTGGCCAACTTCCACACAACCATCTCAGGCTGCAGGCAGGTTCTGGCTGGACTTCACAACCTTACAATGCCCTGCTTCTACCTCCAGTTGGTGCTTTTTATAGACTTTTGTGACATCATAGAGGGTTGGATGCAGGTCTATAAATATTGAGGAGCGCTGGGCTAGGATTAGGGTTGCCACTTCTGCCGGTATTTTACTGGCCTGGCCGGTAAAAATGATGGTTGGTCCCAATGTTATTAATAGGGAAAAAAGATAAATAGGAAGGCTGGTATTTTTTCCAGAAAGGGTGGTAACCCTAGTAAGGATTGGGTGTGGGAAGGGAACTGGCGATTTAGGAACGCTGACCCGCACATCCCTACCCACCATATAGAGAAGCAAGAGCATTTTGCACTCTCAGCTGTGCACCAATCTCCGTGCTCACTTGAGGTGGGTGGCAAGGGATGGACGTTATGGTGGAGCCATACAGAAGACTCTGCAACCATCCAAGCCCCTGTCTCACCTGAGTGAAATGCGTCAAGAGGGAGTGGCTAACATGAGGTATGCAGACAGGGGAAAGACACTGAATTTTAGTATGTTATTATTATTACTATTATTATTAACATGTATTTATAGAGCGCCAACATATTGCGCAGAGCTGTAAAGTAAATGTGTTTATACCACTAAATCACATGAATTACATACGCAGAACATATAGAGTTACATACATCACAACCAATACAGGTACAAAAGGTGAGGAAGGCCCTGTGCAAAATAGATTCCCATCTAAAGGGAAGGGAGTAAGACACAAGGTGTGGGAGTGAGCAAGATCAGAATTAAGTTATGTTATGACGTTATGCCTGTTTTGTCACCATTTTTGATATGTTTTGCCGTGGTGCTTTGTTGCACAAATAAATGTCAGAAGTGAGGCACTGTGTATGTTTTGTTGCAAGCTCTTTTACTTTAAACACAATGCACTCCTGTTTCTAAGTCATGAAACTATGTAGCAGAAACCAGCTGTATAAAAGAACCAACTTCAGCTACAAAATGACAACCAGAGAACAGTGGAATATATATATATATATATATATATATATATATATATATATATATATATATATATATATGTCATTCATGTACACTTATATCTTAAACTATGGGAAGGCCCTAGCTCTTTAAGTGCCGGAATATTTAGATCTCTGTTTATGGTGTGGTGCTTTAAGGGTTAAAGTAACACAAACTGTGCCAATGATTTGTTGGGAACTGGCATTGCAGTCAATGCCTTCCTTTATATGTAAAGGTGTGTTCTTTCAAGCCTGTATTTTAATTGCAGTGTCTTTGCTGTGTTCAGCCATATTGTTTCGTCATGTCAACAGCCACACCCAGTTTGTTGTATGCAACGGAGCCTTAGCTCTGCATTCCCGAGGTGGATTTTTCCTGCGTTCCTTGATGTGTTTGGGGCTTGGAAACGCCTGTGTCAATTTGGGCTGATGGAGAAATCCACCGCAGGTAACGTTGCTCCTACCATGAGGCAAGGTAAGAACCTTATGTCAGATGGCAGTGAGTGGCCAGTTGCCAGCTAGTGCAATAGTGATTTCTGGCCCTTTCCATATGC
Source organism: Xenopus laevis (assembly GCF_017654675.1). Taxonomy (NCBI): domain Eukaryota; kingdom Metazoa; phylum Chordata; class Amphibia; order Anura; family Pipidae; genus Xenopus; species Xenopus laevis. The sequence continues at coordinate 12,088,935 of NC_054385.1, forward strand.
AGTTCATCACAGTACAAAATAATAGTCATGTGACTGCCGTTTGTAACAGGGTGACGACCTAATGCAGAGCGTATTGCCTGAATAGTAAGAGAGCAATCTGTCTCTCTACATGCAGCTTTGGGTCAGAGTTGGTTGGTTTGAAAGGCTCTAATACATTGTCTAAGCAAATGGACCTGTCAATCAAAAGCTGACTCTAACCCCTACATGCAGAGAAGCAGATTACTGCTTATTCCATGTGATAATGCTTTTATGTCCATTTTCATGCTCAGCCCTCTACTTCTCAACCTGCACCCAAACCAGCCAAACTCTTCTGCTTTATGAACCACAACTGGTCCTACCTCTTATGACACACATATGGTTGGGATCTATCTATCTATCCCTCTACCTGTCTGTCTGCTATCTCATATCTCTATCCATTAGTCATTTCCCTGTACTGAGGAGATAAATGGGCTGGTGCCTTTAAATGTTCCATCTGTATAAATGGTAAGAGCAGTTCTCTCTATATTTGGACATGCTGGAAGCAGTTACAGTACACAAACTTCCCAAAGATGAGCCTTTTTGCTGGTGAGGAGAGAGCGGCAGAAAGGGCAAAGGCATTTCAGAAATAAAGTATCATAGATTTGCCAAGGTTTAGGAAAGAATCAGCAATTTTGGAATGGGGACCAAATTACTAAAAAGTAGGGACCCCCATGGGGAGTGGGGTTAGGAGTAATAAACCAGGGATGTCCAAGGCATTCACCAAGTTTCCATCCAGAATTCCGTCGTTTTTTTTCTGCAGTGGGAACCCTGGAATTAACACCAGCTTGAAGGTGTAATAATCTCCAGGGTGTCAGTAGGTGCACTTGCATGCAACAGGAGCTAGAAAAGATGCACCTGAACTGATCACGTTTATAGGGTTTTGCAATGAACATCTTAGGGTGCAAGTAACTAATACCAGTGTGCTGAAAATGGTATTGGCTTTCAGCATTGTGGGTCAAATTCACTAAAAGGTGAATTTTCACCTGGAGATAGGGCGTGAAATTCGCCTGGCGATAGGGCGCGAAACTACTCTAGCAACGGTCTCTTTCACTAGCGAATTGTCCTCTACCCCTGTTAGTAAATTGGAGATGTCCCTATGGATGAGCTTTCTGGCTAATTTTCGCTAGCAACGGCCACTTTACCCTTTAGTAAATCTGCCTCCAAGTCTTGACGCAAGCAGTCTCTCTGTGGGTGCGTCATACGATTCACTATTACGGGGTCATTGTTGCTGAGCTCTGTTTTGTGCCCCCCGCAATGTGTCAAAATGAATACAATTGCGGATGTGCATCTTAACAAATTGAATGCAATTGCATCCTAAGTCTGTTGGAGTGGAGTTTGCGTCATTTACTGCCTCATTATGACCGATTTGTGCGATTCACTAGGCGCAAGTCTGCTTCACCCATTGAAGCACCCTGCAGTGAGGACCCTGCATTTATCATGTTTAAAGGGACCATATATTGGCAAGTTCTGCTTGCTAGGAGTATTTCCTCTCCGAGTGATCCTTCATTGAAGTGTTATTCCCAAGCAACCCTTGTACAATGAGTCACAAGGCAATATGGCAGTCCCACTTATTGTAAATAGGTCAGATTTTTCCTTCCCAAGTCTTTTCTTGTTGAACACACATGTTTGGGAGCAAACAATTTGCATGGTCTGATTCTTCAGCAAAACTGACAGCCGTATAAATATATTAATGTACTATGCATGTATTATTTATGTGCATAGAGGTCACTCTGACTTGTATTACATACATAACTAGATTATAACACAGGGAATTAATCTAATAGATCTAGCGTATAGAGCCAATTAGCCTATAGACATCTGACCTTAGTGTGATACATCGGTTTCATAGTTATATGGCAAGATAAAGACAGTGCTGGGATAATTGTTTCATGATGAGGGAAGGGAAATGCTGTGCCCTAAGTGATTTTCCATCTGCTTCTACATGCTTCTACATTCCATAATGTCTCACGGGGTCAGGCAAAATACACCTAGATCAGGTTATGTCCACCTACCCTCAATCTGTTTGCCGGCCACATAATGTCCCCTAATATCTGTACAAGCTAAAAAATCAACAATACATAAGAAACATTCAGCACATCACAACCTCTATCCAATTGCTTAACCTGCTCTTTCCCCATAAAAGGTATGAATATTTTGTTTAATTTAAACAGGTTTAATACATTTAATCAAACAATTGTTTTTTTTTCTGAAATTGTAAATTAATTTCCAACTGAACTTATTTGTTTCAAAAGTTGTCCTTAAGGGCCCAAGCAGGAAATATTTGTGGGATAACCTCACTGAAGCTCAAACTGATCAGTCAGCAGCACAGGTGGAAATGTTAGTGACTCAGGTGCTGATTCACTAAAAGTTTTATATTAGGGCAAGAATAGATATTGGACTGGAGTCTATGAACTTCATATTTAGCTGGACATATACCCATGTATACCAACTGGACCTGTCAGTGAATGGTACTTTTAGTAGTAGTGGGATAATAGCCTCTAAGAAGGGAGTGTGGCTGTGGGATAGCAGGTATAGTAGGGAGATATGGTGTCTATAGTAACAGTGGATAATAGTCTCTGGGAAGGGAGTGTGACTGTCGGATAGCAGGTATAGTAGGGAGAGATGGTGTCTATAGTAACAGTGGGATAATAGTCTCTGGGAAGGGAGTGTGACTGTGGGATAGCAGGTATAGTAGGGAGAGATGGTGCCTATAGTAACAGTGGGATAATAGTCGCTGGGAAGGGAGTGTGACTGTGGGATAGCAGGTATAGTAGGGAGAGATGGTGCCTATAGTAACAGTGGGATAATAGTCGCTGGGAAGGGAGTGTGACTGTGGGATAGCAGGTATAGTAGGGCGATATGGTGCCTATAGTAATAGTGGGATAATAGTCTCTGGGAAGGGAGTGTGACTGTGGGATAGCAGGTATAGTAGGGAGAGATGGTGCCTATAGTAACAGTGAATAATAGTCTCTGGGAAGGGAGTGTGACTGTGGGATAGCAGGTATAGTAGGGAGAGATGGCGCCTATAGTAACAGTGGATAATAGTCTCTGGGAAGGGAGTGTGACTGTGGGATAGCAGGTAATAGTAGGGAGAGATGGTGCCTATAGTAACAGTGGATAATAGTCTCTGGGAAGGGAGTGTGACTGTGGGATAGCAGGAATAGTAGGGAGAGATGGTGTCTATAGTAACAGTGGATAATAGTCTCTGGGAAGGGAGTGTGACTGTGGGATAGCAGGTATAGTAGGGAGAGATGGTGTCTATAGTAACAGTGGGATAATAGTCTCTGGGAAGGGAGTGTGACTGTGGGATAGCAGGTATAGTAGGGCGATATGGTGCCTATAGTAACAATGGGATAATAGTCTCTGGGAAGGGAGTGTGACTGTGGGATAGCAGGTATAGTAGGGAGAGATGGTGTCTATAGTAACAATGGATAATAGTCTCTGGGAAGGGAGTGTGACTGTGGGATAGCAGGTATAGTAGGGAGAGATGGTGCCTATAGTAACAGTGGATAATAGTCTCTGGGAAGGGAGTGTGACTGTGTGATAGCAGGTATAGTAGGGAGAGATGGTGTCTATAGTAACAGTGGATAATAGTCTCTGGGAAGGGAGTGTGACTGTGGGATAGCAGGTATAGTAGGGAGAGATGGTGCCTATAGTAACAGTGGGATAATAGTCTCTGGGAAGGGAGTGTGACTGTGGGATAGCAGGTATAGTAGGGAGAGATGGTGTCTATAGTAACAGTGGATAATAGTCTCTGGGAAGGGAGTGTGACTGTGGGATAGCAGGTATAGTAGGGAGAGATGGTGCCTATAGTAACAGTGGATAATAGTCTCTGGGAAGGGAGTGTGACTGTGGGATAGCAGGTATAGTAGGGAGAGATGGTGTCTATAGTAACAGTGGATAATAGGCTCTGGAAAGAGGGTGTGACTGTAGGATAGCAGGAATAGTAAGTATTGATGGTGCCTATAGTAAAGCTGGCCCTATACTATAAGATCCAAATGGTTGTAGAGGTCGCCAAATGAGCAGATCTTTCCCCTGATATGCCCACTCAGGTCACCCAGGGCCAAACGATCGGATTACAACAGCAGGAATAGAACCATCGCCAATGCAGTCCTTGATCTGACGGGAAAATCAAACCTTCCTGATTAACATCTGGTCGATTTTCAGCTAGAGATCGTCGGGTGAGCCCCACATATATACGGGCAGATAAGCTGCTGATTTGGTTTAAAGGACCTGAAAGGACAGCTCACATCTGCCCCAATAGGGCCACCTTTACAGACTTATAGTCATTAACATTTCAACAGAGTGATTTAAAAATAATTATTTATAGCCAGGCAAATGATTGCGCCAGTTGAAGTTACTAAGGCGTGAAACTACCCAGGAAGGGTTGTGCCCATTTCTCTTATTTCTGACCCCTAATAAACTCAGTGATGTCTGTACAGTTTGCTTTTTATGTGACATTACAGATTACGACAGATATGAGCACAAAAGATTCTAAAATTTCCTGTAGCTGAGCATTTTATTATAGCGTATGAGTTGTTTAGGTAGTAAAATCTTGTACTTCTCTATACCTCCCGTTTGTGCGGGACAGTTCCGATTTTGATAGCTCAACCACAGTCTCAGCTTGTTACTGAAATGCCTCGACTTTCTCTTTGATCTCCTGCACTGAACAGCCAGAAAAAGATACAAAGTTTCTAAAACTCAAGGCCCCCATAGACGCATAGATTTTTTTTTGATGAACGACCGATTTCAGTGCAATCCAACCAATTTGTCAAATTAACGTGAGGTTAGTGGGAATCAAACGATCTTGCATCTTAAACTGGCCATACACTATAAGATCCGCTTGTTTGGCGACATTTCCCCGATATGCCCACCAACGTCAGGGCTATATTGGGTTAATCCGAACTATTGGATTAAAACGAGGAGAAATGGGCTCCGACGGGTCGATCGCCGGAACAATTGAACCTTCCCAGGGTTGGACTGGGACAACGGCACACTGGGAAAAAACCCAGTGGGCACCGGCCCTCATGGGCCCCTGCCGGCCCAGACCCCCTCTCCCTATCTGCTGGTCCTACAAAAAAAATGCTGAGGTGCCACGCAGTGCCCTTCACGCATGAGCGCCACGCGGCTCCGCACGCGTGTGCACGCGGTTCCATTCGTCCAAATGCATTTGTAACCCAGTGGCTGGCGCGTTCACCGACGCAGGAGGGAGGTTCGGAAGGGGGCCCTGGACAGCAGTCCCAGTGGGCCCTGGGCCCCCCAGTCCGACCCTGAACCTTCCAGATCGATATTGTGGCCAGATATCGATCGGGAAGACCCGTCAGAAGCACCTATACACGGGCAGACAAGCTGCCGAATTGGTCTAAAGGACCGATATCGCCAGCTTTAATCTGCCTGTGTATGGCCACTTTCACGATTTTTCTTTCGACATTGGTCAGAAAATTGATCGGCCAGGTTAGAAAGTTTTTATCGGTTGCAGTGAAATCTATTGTCCAATAGTTTGCAGGGCCAAGCAGACAGCTACCCTCTGTTTTCCTGCCTTCAACTAGACAACATCGCTTGAAAAGGTCTTTTTAGTTGATGGACAAATCGTACATTTAAACGGTCATTTCAAGATAAGCTTGGTCTTACGATAACGAAAAGATCTTTTAAAAATCTATGGCCAGCTTAAATTGGCTTTTGGCAGAGAGCCTAGAATAGTGGCAGCTGCACTTAGATATATTTGTAACAATTTAAGATAAGGAAAGAAACAATGGTAACATTTTAAGATAAGCAGGTCTCTTGGGGAAACGGTGACTGGCAGCTTCACCTGCATTAGCCAAATTGTAATAACACATAAAAACCACAGAAATTTGTTCAAACTTTCATAACCTGCCAAACTTTGTAAAATGAACATGGTAATTAGGGGGTGTGGCCACAAAAATAGGCGGGTCAAACATTTTCTATTTTCATTTCCAAAACATTAGTAGTTTTGCTTCACTACCATGGGCAGGGTGTCCAAAGAGTCTTGCAATGTTTCCTAGAATAAGTGGGCCTGTTCCATTCAAATTCCTAATGGAAGCCAAGTGTCTGACAACTGCCCATTGGTATTGCCCTTGTGACTGACAGTTTTCCTTTTGTACAGAGAGACCTGCTGTATCAAGTGACAATAACATCCACTTTATAAGGCATTTAAATGAGTTAGGAATGCGGCTTTCCCAAAAAAAAAGATCACATTGAGGTTACAGTTTTGTAGGGAAGCCTTTGAGGTTTGATTCAGAGCCATCTGCTAGAACGCCGAGTGCAGGCAGCGAGCATTGCAGGGACTTGCAGTGGGTGTGGGAAAGGCATGAATCTTCTAGTTGGGTAAAAAGCCAAACATCCATGCACAATATACAGAAATCAGTTATTGTTATAGCTTTAACCCTGTACGTGCCAGCGAATGTAGATTTGAATGCACCGGGATCCAATGAAGGGCTGGTCTTTTATCAACCTCAGCTACTGTATAGGAGCTTTGTCTGCAATAAGTTCTACTTATTCCCCTGCATAATACAGTCAGGGTCGGACTGGGGGGCCCAGGGCCCATTGGGACTTGCTGTCCAGGGCCCCCCTCTGAACCCCCTGGCCCCCCTATGCCCACAAGAAGAGCATGGTGCGCATGCACACATGGAGCTGCACGGAATTTTGCGGCGCCCCAAATTGGTTTTTTAGGACCAGGAGATCAGGAGAGGGGGTCTGGCTCCACCGGGTTTTTTCCCGGAATCCCGCCAGGCCAGTCCGACCCTGAATACAGTACTGATCCACGTTGCATTCAGCAGGGCAGCCACAGATCTCTGAACTCCACAAAGGGGGTTTGCCCAGTGTTCATATGGGAATCTAGGGCCAATCATGGGAAATTGGCTTTGGTTGGTTCCAGGCCCAGACTAGGATTGTCACCTTTTCTGGTAAAAAAAATACCGGCCTTCCTATATATTTATCTTTATTCCCTATTAATAACATTGGGATCACTGACCTTCCTATATATTTATCTTTTTTCCCTATTAATAACATTGGGATTAGCCATCATTTTTACCTGCCAGGCCGGTAAAATACAGGCCAGGTGGCAACCCTAGCCCGGACTGACAATCTGTAGATTCTGGCAAATGCCAGAGGGGCTGCTATAATTTGCCATATACATTTCCTATTTATTGGGCTGGTGTGGGGGGTTGTTTGGACCTCTGTGTTTTTGGAATGGTAGGGCCTATTTTGACTCCCAGTCCAGTCCTGGTTGGTGCCCACCGGGGGATCCGCTGGTTCTCTGGTCAGCCAGTTCCACACTAAATCCACAATTCTTTCCAAAGCTCATTGATAGTTAAAGTAGTGACTCATTGGGGCACATCTATAAACACTGGGCACATTTGCACCTGAGCAATAACCCTTGGCAACCAATCAGGTTATTGATTTCACTGTACCTACAGCTGGCTGAAAAAAGCTAATAACTGATCTGTTGCTATTGGTTACTGCCCAGGTGCAAATTTGCCCAGTGTTTATAAATGAGCTCCATTGTCATTATGGAATTCCATAACTACAGACGTTATTGCTCTAGCATTGCTCATACTGGGTAAATATGAATGACTGGCGAAGGAATGTTCCCTCTCCATTCTTAAAGGGAAAGTGTTACCAGGAAACATTTTACAAATATTTTCATCAGTAGAGTAGCAGTCAGAGCTTGCAGGCACAAAGCCACAGCCTCGGGGCTGCAATTTATCAGTCCTCGGGAGTCACACTGGAAAGAGCCTGGAATACACAGCTATCCATTCCTAAGCATTTATATCCCAATCATTGATTCCTTAATCAATACAGATTTAAACATAGTCACCAGTGCGTTCAATCTGAGCGTGTGGCCTGACCCATAGTATGTTATAGAATGGCTAATTCTAAGCAAATTTTCATTTGGTCTTCGTTATTTATTTTCTTTAGTTTTTGAATTATTTTGCTTTCTTCTTCTGACTTTTTGCAGCATTCAATTGGGGATCACTGACCCCAACTAAAAAACAAATGTTCTGTAAGGCTACAAATGTATTGTTATTTATACTTTTTATTACTCATCTCTCTTTTCACTATTCCAATGAATGTTGCTAGGGTAATTTGGATCCTAGCAATCGGATTGCTGAAACTGCCAACTGGAGAGGCGCTGAATAAAAAACTAAATAACTCACTCACACAACTAATAAAAAATGAAAACCAATTGCAAATTATCTCAGAATATCACTCTCTACATCATAACTAAACGTTAATTCAAAGGTGAACAACCCCTTTAAAGCACCGGTTAAAATAAAGGAAGTATCCTGATGTCCCCTTCTGAATTTTTCCAATGTTGTTTTTTTTTACAGTCTTAGATGAATTCTAAGGGGCAGAAATCCACTCAATCAGTGAATTCCACCTTCCATCTCTTAGGTAGGGTTATCACCTTTTTTTGGAAAAAAATACCAGCCTTCCTATATATTTAATTTTTAATTCAATTTAATTAATAACATTGGGGGTCAAGCATAATTTTTACTGGCCAGGCTGGTAAATTACTGGGCAGGTGGCAACCCTACTCTTGGGGAACCCCCATCAGCCACGGGACCCCTGACTAGGGTACACCATGACGGTGGCCCGGATAAGGCAAGACAATACCATTTAAAAAATTGCTTTTTAAACCCAACCTGAACCCCCAAAGAGCAGTATGACTGTACCCAGGGCCGGATTTACCTAGCCCCTAGGCCCACTGCAGTTAGTCGCCCCTGCCCCCTCCCCTTTATTCGTGTAGATTAAGAGATTGGCCCTTGAGATTGGCTCAACTGACTTGTCTCTACTGTTTACCCCTAGCGTTGCCAAAGAACAATGACTGTTTTGGGCACATTAAGGGCTTTTTATAAATCAGAACAGAACAAAGACTTCTTATAAAACAATTATCTGATTAGTGGTGACTATGAGGCGTTGGGAAACTATTTTTCTGGGCTACTTCAAAATGCCGACCAGCACTTAAATGGCTCAGCACTGCCTCATGGAGCATTGCCCTAATGGCAGTTCTGGATTAACTTTTGAACCCCAATATGTCACTCCCAGAAACTGGAAGCACCACTGTCCACTGTTCGTTTGTCAGTTCTGATTAAAATGAAGCTCTATTCCCTCAATAGTCACTGCCATTGCACAGGGTTATCTTATTAGTGCATGTACGTACATTTCTCCAGTTCAGATGATCAAAGCTTGAAGCATCTGCTGTGCTTAATCCCTTCTGAGTGACACAAAGTTCCGATTGTATGAATCCTCGATTCGTACGATTTTCGGACCGTGTGTGGAGAGTCCAATCATTTTTCGTCTCACCAAGATCGGTCGTTTGGTTGATCGGCCAGGTTAAAAGATTTCTGTCTGCTGCCGATAATATCTCTGCATGTATTGCCGATCTGATGATTTTCAGTGGGAGACTGACGCCGATCGCTTCCTTTTCTGATGTCGCCTGAAGTTTCCTCGTTAGGCAGGAGGCAGTTCGGGGAGAGGCGAAGAAGAGGCGATTTATCACCGGGCGACTAAATCTCCCCAAATCTGAGCGTGTCTCTGCGCTAGGTTTTTTTTTTCCCCTCTAAAAATTAGTTTTCCCCTTTAAAACCCAACCAAAAAAAATTGAGATTTAATAAATAGGCCCCTTAATGTCAATGTTGCCCAACCTGTGGCCCTTTCTGCAGTACTTGGCTGAAGGACTATAGGCTGTACAAATGATGGGGGACCTTTGCAACAGAAAAGCAAGAACTTTATGCAGAATCTTTATTCTGGGGGTCAACTTCCCTTGGCATTAACCATAATATGGTCAAGACATTGTTCTTGAAAGCTGTACAAAGTGCAGACAAATGCAATAGACTGAGCTATTGTCCACTAACAGCTGATCTGGCCATTCGTGGTCCAGCTCATCTACACCTTCTTGGCTCAAGAGCTTGCCTTGTAACATGTAGGCATTTGTTATTATATTCCCAGTCCTAACATGCATTTAGTTCTTGCCTGGTCATTTTGACAAGCTCCATACTATCAAAACAGAGATACAAGTTGGTGCCCTAGTTGTTCCTCCCACCTTAGGATGAAGTTGGCACCATACAGGCTCTCTCAAACACTCTAGAGTCAAAAAGAAGCACCATTGTGATGCCTCCTCCTCATTCTTTCCATCTTGTACATTCTTTGGCATCACTTTGTTACAAACTAGACTAGAGATGTGACTATGTTTAGTCTCTTGCACAAGACATTTCAAACCCTGTGCCAGAATTTACTGAGAGAAAGAAGAAGACAAATGGGATATCTCCAGGTCATTGGTAAATCTAGATTTAGAATAGATCTAAGTGCTTTAGTACTGTTACATCATGAGGACATATTTGATAAGTAAACCAAGCCAAGCGCCCATTTTCCATGGTTGCTAATTTCAAAATTATGTTTAAGATGGAGATGCAACATTAAAAGAAGGAAGTACCTTCTTTTAATGCTTTCCAGGCTGAGTTGGCAGCTTATCTGTTTAATAAATTTCCGGATGGGTCTCAAAAGACAAAGATCTCATTGTTGTCCCGCATTGCAGTTATTGGATCAGCTTGATTTTATCCAGTGTGTGGGTGGCTAAAACAGGCTGAGATCTGTTTAGAAACATGTATGGTTAGATTCACAACATGCTTACATCCATGGACTGATCTGATTACTTTTCACATCACTACGTGATCATTTTGATTAACGATGCTCTATATACATTATAACTCTGATCACTGATGTCCTGTATATATTATAACTCTGATCACTGATGTCCTGTATATATTATAACTCTGATCACTGATGTCCTGTATATATTATAACTCTGATCGCTGATACTCTATATACATTATAACTCTGATCACTGATGTCCTGTATATATTATAACTCTGATCACTGATGTCCTGTATATATTATAACTCTGATCACTGATGTCCTGTATATATTATAATTCTGATCACTGATGGCCTGTATATAATAAAACGCTGATCACTGATGTCCTGTATATATTATAACTCTGATCACTGATGTCCTGTATATATTATAACTCTGATCACTGATGCTCTATAGACATTATAACTCTGATCACTGATGTCCTGTATATATTATAACTCTGATCAATAAGGCTTTGCACACACACACAGCACTTTGGAGCACTAACAAATCCCCGTTGTAGTGTAGAAATGAAGCAGCAAAGTATAAACACAGTAGATAAAAAAGGAATCGCATAGGCTACAGTGCAGTTACGGGAGTTTAGTAGGAGAGACTGATAAAGCTGCAGCGATGCCCAATGGGCGAGGCAGGAAATGAGAGTGCAGATAACATGATGACACACATTTTTCAGCTGGAAGACCTTTATATATATATATATATATATATATATATATATATATATATATATACGACAAAAAAGCTGAAGCACACCAGGATTTTCTTCAAGAAATGTAAAACTGTTTATTCCATCAACGTTTCGGCTCTCGAGTGGGATATTATAATATAATTATAATATGGGATATTAAAGAGAAAACTTTCATTTCTGCTTTATATAACTGTATAATGCCCAGAAACTTGTTTATCATGATATGAGTTTGCTGACTTTTGTCAGTTGGAATCATTTCCTGTCTCTTCCACACCCGAGCAGACGCTGCACAAATAAAGCAAAGTCAGGGGCATAAATAGAGGGGGGGTTGTGTCCACAGTAGGACGCTAGGACTTGAGGAGCTCCAAGGGTTCTACTCTGCCTATGTCTGCCATACTCCGCCTGCCCTATGCTCCCTGTGTGTGTCATACTCCGCCTGCCCTATGCTCCCTGTGTGTGTCATACTCCGCCTGCCCTATGCTCCCTGTTTATGCCATACTCTGCCTGCCCTATGTGTGCCATACTTTGTCTGCCTTATGCTCCCTGTGTGTGCCATACTCTGCCGTCCCTATACTCCCTGTGTGTGCCATACTCTGCCTTCCCTATGTCCCCTGTGCGCCATACTCTGCCTGCCCTGTGCTCCGTGTGTGCCATACTCTGCCTTCCCTTTGCTCACTGTGTGTGCCATACTCTGCATGCCCTATACTTTCTGTGTGTGCCATACTCTGCCTTCCCTTTGTCCCCTGTGTGCCATACTCTGCCTGCCCTATGCTCCCTGTGTGTGCCATACTCTGTCTGTCCTATGCTCCCTGTGTGTGCCATACTCTGCCTGCCCTATGCTCCCTGTGTGTGCCATACTCTGCCTGCCCTATGCGCCCCCTGTGTATGCCATACTCTGCCTGCCCTATGCTCCCTGTGTGTGCCATACTCTGCCTGCCCTATGCTCCTTGTGTGCCATACTCTGCCTGCCCTACTCTGCTTATATGTGCCATACTCTGTCTGCCTTGCTCTGCCTAAGTTTGCCCAAACCTAAAGTATTTATGTGCTGGGGGGTGCTGTGCTATCTACAGAGGAGGAAGCGGCGTATGGAATTAAGGGTATGTCTTAAGAAGATAAACTTTTTCACATGAGTGATATCCCTGCAGTGAGCACCAACCATTTGGTTTTTTGGTGTGTTATCACCATTGATGTGGACATGGTCTTGTGGTAACGAGTGTGGTTTAAAGTGGGTGTGGTTTATAAACAGGGAGTGGTCAACACTGGCTTTTACTATCGGCCCTCCACCACGTAGGCCAGAAAAATTCTGGCTCTCGATACCATAGAAGTTGGACAGCACTAATATAAGAGATCGTGCCCGTTGTTCACTGAACATAATGTGTTCTATACAGTAATTGGAAGGTGCCTGGTTTTAGGAGTTAAGTTGCAAGGCTGAAGCCAAAAGGCTGGTTGTGTTCAGTCAATCTAATTGCATCTTAAAGAGATACTGACATCAGAAGATAACCTTTTTTATTATCTATCATAATATTGTCTTTGAATGCTATTTATAAAAGTATTTGCCTGATGCTTTTACATTACCTTTCTTACAACCCTGTTGGTCTATGATGGGGCTGCCATATTTGTGCAGTAGTAGTCCATTGGCATTAGAAACTCTGACAGGTTGAGAAGGGACAGTCAGGTTGGCAAAACAGTCAGGTTTAGGAACTTCAAGTGACAATTACGATCAGCGAAAAACAACATGACCTGTAGGTAACTTTTGATGTAGATTAGTATTTTAAAAAGAACATTTTTAGTGTATCACTTTAAGGCAATATTAGACCTGAAGGCATTACCCTCCAGCACTTACGGCCAAGGGCTGCACTGGCGTGAACTTTTATTTTACAGTAGTAAAAGGGGATGACACATGGGAGTGTCCAATTTCCATCTCCCTTATAGGTAGAATGCCAAGGGACTTCTCCCTATTTGATTATCCTCTTTACAAGCCCGGACTGGCAATCTGTGAGTTCTGGCAAATGCCAGAGGGGGTGCTGTAGGATGACATAGACCAGGGGACCCAACCTTTTTTACCTGTGAGCCACATTCAAATGTAAAAAGAGTTGGGGAGCAACACAAGCATGAAAAAGTCCCTTGGGGTGCCAAATAAGGGCTGTGATTGGCTATTTGGTAGCCCCTATGTGGACTGACAGCCTACAATAGGCTCTACTTGGCACTATACTTAGTTTTTATTTAATTAAAACTTGTCTCCAAGCCTGGAATTAAAAAAAAAAGCATCTGCTTTGTGGACCCTGAGAGCAACATCCAAGGGGTTGGAGAGCAACATGTTGCTCACGAGCTACTGGTTGGGGATCACTGCCATAGACAATCACTGGTGGGCTGGAGGGGGACTGATTGAGCCTCTGTGTATGAAATGTCAGGGGCTATTTTGAATCCCAGTCCTGACTTGACCATGAATGGAAGACCTGAAAGATATCTGCGTGAAAATGCTTCCCAAAAGGATTACACATACAGAGATGGTTGGGCATTAAGTCCATACTGGACCAAACTGCTTGACCGCATTGCTGTGTGCATGACCACACTCCTTGCACCAGACACAAACACGAGACCTTTTACAATATTATAAGACAAATTTATTCTCATTAAGCACAAATACATTCTTCTCATACATTACAAAAAAAACACACACAATGGTTGTTACCGTAGAATTTGCGAGTTAGTTTTACAGGCGTGATATTTCAGACATAAATAATATGCATTGTATATTATATCAGTCACACCACTGTCAGAGCTGTCTTTAGAGGGTCCAGATAGGGGGCCACAGACAAGTAGGGGTTTAGACAGGCGGAGTGTGGGATAGTTTCCCCGGTGATCAGCCCCTACTAGAGACAGCAATGATCATAACGTGAATGTGGCAGTTTTCGACATCTCAGGCCTCATGGCTGTAAACTATTAAAGTAGGGATGCACCGAATCCACCGTTTTCACCGAATCCTTTGCGAAAGATTTAGCAGAATACCGAACTGAATCCTACTTAGGATGGGAAGGGGAAAACATTTTTTACTTCCTTGTTTTGTGACAAAAAGTCATGCAATTTCCCTCCCTGCACTTAATTTGCATATGCAAATTAGGATTTGCTTCGGCTGGGCAGACGGATTCTGAATCCTGCTGAAAAAGGCCAAATCCTGAATTTGGTGCATCCCTATGTAAAAGTCAGTGCAGGACTTACCCTTAAATATATCTCTATATTCCTGCAGCGACAGTGAATGAGGCACTTTGAGGGCTATAATCTGAATAGCTCATTAAAGGCACAACACCATACAATGATTATCATTTCCAGTGTCGGACTGGCCCACAGGGATACCAGGAAAACTCCTGGTGGGCCCAGGTGTCAGTGGTCCCTCATGCTGTTAAACATTTGGCCTATTTCATGGCCATTCCCTATTTCTATGAGAACAAAGAGACTAAATAGAAGGAATAATAGATTATAGTATGTAAAGAAAAGAGACGAGGAGAATAGAGGTTGAGTGAGGAGAGGAAGAATAATATTAGTGAGAGTGGGCCCCTTATCTAAGGTTTTTAAATGGGCCCCTGGTCTCAGGTTTTTGAGTGGGCCCTGGTCTAAGGTCTTTGGGTGGGCTCTGGTCTAAGGTTTTTGGGTGGGCCCTGGTCTCAGGTTTTTGGATGAGCCCCTGGTCTCAGGTTTTTGGGTGGGCCCCTGGTCTCAGGTTTTTGGATGGGCCCCTGGTATCCCAGTCCGACACTGATCATTTCCTCCATGCTCTGTGCCGGATGCAGCAGCGTTGGCAACTAAAGAGGAGTAGGCAGCGCAACAGATGCAGCATTGTGAAGCATTTCAAACACGGGCCTGTAGAGCAGCATGGCGCCGCTGCGAGGGCACAGCACATTCTCTATCAGAAACAAGCATTTCTACAGTTGTCAGTTCTCTATATAAAGTCAACAAGATTAATAATGACAGTGCTAAAGGTTTCTGCATTCCACAAACATCAGCATGAGCAGAATAAAGGGAGAATATACTTAACAAAATGGGTTTATATTTCGTTTATTTCCCTTTTATAGACAGTAATTAGCATGCTTGTTTATACACCTAAATAGAAACGGTCATATTGCTTGCCTTAGCAGAGGCATTCTTCATAGACAACAAAGCTATAAAGCCCCCCCCCCACCGTTGAGAGGGCCATGTACTAGGTACTACTATTAATAGGTACTTATTTTGCTCCAAAGTAGTTTTCGGCCTGGTGGAGATACCTTAGCACAGTGATCCCCAACCAGTAGCTCGCGAGCAACATGTTGCTCCCAGTAGCCTCAAAGCAGCTGTTTATTTTTGAATTCCAGGCTTGGAGGCAAGTTTTGGTTGGATAAAAACCGATGTACTGCCAAACCAAGCCTCAATGTAGATTGACAATCCACATAGGGGCTACCAAATGGCCAATCACAGCCCTTAGTTGGCACTCCAGGAACATTTTTCATGCTTGTGTTGCTCCCCAACTCCTTTTACTTCTGAATGTTGCTCACAGGTTGTAAAGGTTGGGGATCCCTGCCTTAGCAGAATACCTTCCAACATTTCCAGTGGGTTTTCAGCAATGCCCTGGCCACCCACAGTTATGAAGCCTTGATACACCTTACAGCCCCACTCACTTTGGGCAAGACCCAGGATCATACAGTCAATCTGTTGATTCTGATAAATGCCTGACGGGCTGCTGTAATAGAAAGTCACTATTTATTGGGCCGGTGGGGCTGTTTGGCTTGTTCCTCTGTGTCTATTTTGATTTCCAGTCTGGACCTGGTAAACCCTGACCATTTGCAGGTCCACAAACCCATAGTTACCCCCTCCCCTAAAACAGGAGCAATGCAGAAAACACAAGCAATATAGCAGCCTCCAACCATATACTCCATGCCTTACAAAAGAATTCTCTTATTATTTAATGGAATAATATAAAAACACCTACAAATGAATAAGAGTTTAGATGTCCAAGTGGGCACAGTTTTTAGAAAGTGGAAGCTACAGCAACAGGGATCACTTTGAGGGAGCTTTAGAGTTTAGTAGCCGAGACTGTATGCATGGAAGGGTTGGTGCTGTAGGGCTGCATTTTATTAGCAGGGACTGGGAAATAAAGCAAAAGTTTACTTTGCAATATATATATATTCCAAGGCTACTGCACACACTTGTAGTTCAGCCACATACCCCCGTGCTCCCAGAAGTTCCAAAATATAGATAAGTGAATGCTGGTGCACACAGGGATTTTTTTCGATTTAAACAGACTCTGATGAAAAATCCCTGTGTGCACCAGCATTCACTTATGTTATATATATATATATATATATATATAGTATATAATATATAATATATAGTATATATATAATATAGTACACATACTGGTATTTCCAGTCTGAAAATGCTCTTTGGATGTTTTTGCATTCAAATGGGAGCAGAATGTGGCATTATAAAGCTGCTGGAAACGTGTTAGGCTAAAAAGAACCACAGGTGCGGTCATGAAAAGCATGCTGATTCAGGAAATGAGTTTGCATTTCGAGATAACTGTCTTGTGGTGTACAATCTGGTAGGTGTATCACATTAATAAAAATAAAACATATTAAACCTGATCTTTAACTTACAAGCTTATACCACAATGACTTCAAAAAGTATAAAAAAAAAGCATTATTGTTAACTTGATTGGGAGTATTTAGTAGTGTACCATGAAAGGGTTGATGTATAATCTAACCCAGTCCAGGCCTGGGAGGGAGAGTTAGGGAGAAAAAATATGGGGCCAAGGCCCTAGATGTTAAATTGTTACCATTAAGCGCAGAAGCCCATAGGACAATGAATAATCCAAGTGCTCTTCTGAATACAAGCAAACTGTCTTTCTTGGATAGTCTCAATAAGCAAATGGATTGTCATTAAGGGGCCTGGAATTTAATATCAAACCACTTGGGGTGCTGGGAGGAGAAGCTGACAGAGGGCTGATGATAGTGACACCGTCCCTCGGACATGATTGCTGAAGAAGACCTTGCATTGTGAAACTCCATGATCATTTTGCACTGACCCCAACATGCTTGAGGAAAGCACAGAACTACTGGAGTTTGTCATGCGTTACATTACATCACAGATTTTCCCAATGCCCCGTGGCACGTTCCAGCATGATGCAGTTGAGCCCAACATTTTCCCCTTGCCAATGGGCTCCTTCTCACTGTCAGTGTTGGCTTTCACTCAACTCCTTTTGCACCTTCCGATAAGGTGAGCTTGGGGTTTAAATGGTTTGATATGGGTACTACCGAATCAATTCTGTAATTCTGTTCTGGTTTATTTCCCAGTTTAAACCCCTGGTTTATTTTAGCTTTGGAGTTGGAAATGAAACCCAAAAACCTAGAATCTAGGCTCAGTGGTACTTAGGTGACATTCTGGAGGAACATTTATCAAGGGTCAAATTTCAAATTTATAGGAGTTTTTTTTAAACTCATATAAATTTCAAATTCAACTAGTTGAAATTTATTATTATAATTGAAATTTTTCCAACTCGGTTGAATTGAAACGACCAGAAAACTCAAATCGGATTTGAATTGAAATCGATCAAACTTGATTCGAGTTTTTTCTATGAAAAAAAAGATGTCAGGAAGGCTGCAAACAACCATTAAATTAAACTGCAATTAGGTTTTAGTTGGCGAGTTTGGATAACTTCGTAGTCGAATTTGAAAGTTTTGACCAGGGCAGGGGGGAGTTGTAGGAGGCCCCGAGGGTAAAGGGGGCCGGCCACGCCACACTTACTTGATTAGCCGGGCCCCCCATCTTTCTGAGAGCTGCAGACTTCGGGAAGGATTTGACGTTTAAGGGGACCTGGCCACCAATTTTCTCATAATATGGGGGGGGGCCCTGGCCACCAATTTTTTTTTCTCACGTGGGGTCCTAGCCACCAATATTTTTTAATGGGGGCCCTGGACACAAATGTTTTTTTATGGGGGGCCCTGACCACCAATATCTTTTTATTTTCTATTAACATGTGGGAACCCTAGCCACCAATATTTTTTTTGTTTTTTCACTGTGTGGTGGGCGGACCTGTAGGTGGGGCTTGCGGTGGGTGCAGCCCAGGGGGCCCAGGAAATTTTGTCGTATGGGGCCCTGCGATTTCTGAAGGCGGTCCTGGTTTTGACAATAAAAAAATTTTAATTCAAATTTTCAATTCGACCCTTGATAAATCTGCCCCTAAGTATCAGTACAAGCCAGGCCTGAACCCACAATCTGTGGGTTCTGGCAAATGCCAAAGGGGCTGCTGGAAGATTCCACAGTCACTATCTAGTGGGCTGGTTAGAGGGCTGTTTGGCCTCTGTGTACCTGAAATGCCAGAGCCTATTTTGAATCCCAGTCCAGATGTGGTACAAGCTAACATATTCATTGATATCATCACACGTGGCTCAGCTTTATAGCTATATCACCACAATACTAGTTTAAGAAACATTTTAATCCCACTATAATCAGATTTCTGGTGTTCCAGAAATTCCCCCAGATTCTGCTTACTTTTGGGTATGCCGCTTCCTTGTACCTTGTTTGAGAGGCTGGGCTGTCCCATCAAAGCAGGAAATACTGGGTATAGTAAATGGCCCCTGGGTAAAAACACTAAAGCCTACCGAATAAGCTCCATATACAGTGCTGCTTATAGTTAGAAGCATTACTACAGTATATACTCACTATATTAAGGCATTTTGTGCTGCATACTATGACATACTTAAAAAACAGGGGCTAATGCATTAAAGGATAATGGCACACAAGACGGAACACAAAATGGCAATAAACGCTAAGAGTGGCTTCATGTCATAAGTAGGGTTGCCACCAGCCGGTAAAAATGATGGCGGAAAACAGATAAATATATAGGAAGGCTAGTAATTTTTTTCCAGAAAAGGTGGCAACCCTAGTTATAAGTGAAGGGTACCTATTCCTCCAGACTTTGTTGCAGAATAGTACAGGGAAATCCCTATAGTGGCACAGTTATACGGTGTATGAGCAGTAGTTATTTACAGTCCCACTTGGGCTCAACCATTCTTGCTCCGTGCAAAGGAATTAGAACACAATAGAAAGCCTATGGGAAGTTAGAAAGATGAGGCCAGCCTACACAGGCAGCTAAAATAAAGCTCAGCCACTAACGCCTTCCTTCATAGAGACTAGTTAAGAAAACTAAACACATTCACATCTTTACAGTTCCATTACTCAAGGCTTCAGGGAAAATAGATCATGAAGCTGTAGCACCCATTAATTTAGAGGTTTTATGGCCCAAGGGGGGGGGGTATCCTTTATCAAATTTTGGGGGCTTATCAGAACCACAATTGCCATACATAACCATAAAACAACGGGCGTGCCACGGCCCTTAATGATGTTATTTGTTACTATCCGATGCACTTAACCAAGTGAGAACAAGTCAGTATTTTGTTTATATGGGATAAGGCTACAATGACCTAATCCAGCTTTGTTCTTGGAATTCACAGGACTGCACGGGGGGGGGGGAATTGGGGATGGAAAATGGTTTCAATTATCTACAAGTCAAACCAGCGGAGACGGCTAACGAAGTGCTTCCATTTAACGCATCTCCATAATCGGTTTTACGGTCAGCAATCTTCTTGTCCAGAAAACGCAAATTCCAGCAGAATCTTCCCTGAGGGGATTCCGAAAAAGAAGGGGGTGTCAGCCAAGCTGCCTCGTGCTCCACCAAACCAGCCACATGGCGCCCCCGGTGATTAATCCGCCCCACAGTAGGTTGTGCAGGAAGCGCATTGGCTGAGGGGAAAAAAAAAAGAGCAAATTATATCATTTATTGATTGGCTATTAAAGTGTAGCTGAGTATTATATATGGTGTTCTTTATATCTAGGTTTGCCTTGCCTCTGCTGATGCTGTTATATCATGTGATAGAAGGTTTATATTTATTTAAGCTTCAAATGTTTAATAACTACTTCTGGAATATTCACAAAGGTCTCAGCCAAGGGGTGATTCTTCAAGCTTATAGGAAAAGATATAACTCTATTTGCCTTGAAAACAGAAGCATCTGATTGGTCTGAGACACCTTACCACTAAAGCCTGAGCCGTGCACGTTAAGGTCCCCATACATGAAAAAATATAAACTGCCGACAGATTAAGCGGCTTATTGGGCAGTGTATGGGGGGCCCTCCGACGGGCTTCCTTCCCTGATCGATATATCTGTCTGAAAGTCGATCCTGATGTTGATCGGTGGGTTTAAAAATCCCGGTGGATTGAGGACTGCATCAGTCCGTTGATGTGGTCCTCGATCTGACCACCCATATTCTTCTAATTGTTATCAGATCATTGGGCCCTAGAACTCACGATTGGATCAGCCTGATATCGCCCACCTCATATCGATCTCCCTATGTATGGCCAGCTTTAAGATCTGATCATTTGGCATTGTCGGATTTGGCCACCCACCGCCGGGCTGTTCTGGTTGTTCGGTTGCCAAGAATAGTCACCTATATTAGAGCTTTAGACAAATCAATACCCCAAACAATTGTAGGTTAATATATAAGACTTTACAGCAGGGAATCTTTTGTATTCGGCAGTGTGTTTTTAGTGATTGTTAATAAAAGTTAATTTTTATCACTGGTTAACTAGAAGTGCACAAAGGGGGTGCAAATGAAATATTTTATCCAACTTGGTAGTACTTCGGTTGTTCTTATTTTGTTCCCAAGAATAGATCACAATGTGACCTTTTGTAGACCCGTTAAAACAAGACCGTATCAACAGGCTGATGCAGTCCCTCCCCGATGGTATTTTCTAACATTTAACTTTAAGGATATACAGTATATATTGGTTGCACAGCTTCCATAGTCCAATACAATGTCGGATGTCAGGGGCCCACCAGAAAACCTTAGACCATGGGCCAACTTTTATTCCTCCTCATCCTCTTTATTCTCCTAGCCTTTTATAACTATTAACTATATTCTTCCATTATTATGGATCTTTTCCCCATAAAGAAATAGTGAATGACCATGAAATAGGCCAAATGTTTAGAAGCAAGAGGGCCCACTGACACCTGGGCCCACCGGGAGCTTTCCTGGTAGCCGCTGGGCCAGTCCGACACTGGTCCAATAAACTGTGTCTATGTATGTTCAGCTTAATATGGGGCAAGACTCAAGAGTATCTGGCTGCTGGCTGAGCTAAATGAAAGCTAAAGTGTAACATAACTGGGAAGTTGGACATCCCGTTCCTAGAGCTGAAGTCATATTGCAACACTTCCTTCCATAGGGCCATGAACCCAATTATTCCAAGTCTGACTCAGCGAATGGAACATGTCCTGCTTGTTCAATAAGGATAGCAGCGAGCCCTGATCCAGTTAAATGGCTCTCAGAAACATGATACAAGGGAAATGGAGTGTCGGTGTTTGTTTTTTCTACTCTATTGCATACCATGGAGATCATCTGACCAAGTGTCGAGAAGATTCAACATTTTTTGTGTTTCAAAGAGAGGAAATGTCGGCTCTCTAATAACTTGTGTAGTTACATATCATTCAAACCCATCTTGTTGTGTGCGTCGTAGCTGGCCACAGCTAAGACAAGGTCGATTTTGACCATATTGCACATCCCCAACAGTCTTGGCAACCTCAGGCTGAAAATTCCTACTGTCAATACAACTTTAGTATCTGCAAACAGAACAATGCTGTGGACGGCCAAAAGGCCACAGTATCTGTTCATGGGTCTGTGAGCCCAAAGTTCGGCCTAAAGTACCAAAAGGGATGCATTAAACCTGTTCAGCGTGCTCTGCTGGCCACTGCTGCAACTTCATTTTTATTTTAAAGATTATAGCAGTTTTATACTGACAACATCTGGTTGTCACATTCCTTACAGTGTCACCAGGGTTAACTGAACAGGGAAGCAGCTGCATCCCTCCGGCTGTCAGTACTCAGCACACTGCTATAGTAAGAGGGAACGATTAGGAATATGCATTGTGTGGGCGGAAGGGTTCACTTGTACAGAAGGACACTTTTTTTAAAAAAAATATGTAATTTGGCTCCTAAGAGTTGCTTGTCCAGGGACGGCTATTTCCCTCCCCTAGTAAAGAGTTGCATGAAACAATGTTCTTGCCAATAAGAGACAAGAGATATGGGATAAGAGACATAAGAAGATGAAGGGGACACAACAACCAATCAGCTCTTTGCTTTCATTCTGAATGATAATAATCCATAGTGACATATACTGCACATATCAGTCCCTGCCCGAACGGTTGTTAGTGTAATAGTGCCGGTGTTACGCTGCATTTTAATGTAAGTTTCGGATAGAGCTGCTTTATATTTAGATAATGAGTAAAAAGTAAAGAACAGCGGTGCAGAACCAGTTTCTAATGCTTAGCTGAAAAAGTCATCAATATCTGCCTGGGGACTCTCTGCGCTGTTTCCAATTATCTTTAAAAAAAAAAAAGAAAAGAAGCAGAACGAAGTGGAGCCAAGCAACTAGTCAGATCTTTATTTAAACAAGCTCCCAAAAACTAGCCCTTCCTGCAATGTTCAAAGCAAATGCTTCAAAAGGCTCATACCCACTGTAGGTTATACCACCCATCAGGCTTCCGTGCATTCTTTGTAACGTCCACATAGGGCTTAGTATTGGCTTTTAAACTACATCTGTCAATCAAACACCTCTTCCCGTGGAACCAATGAGACATTTGCTCTCATTATTTTAGCGTCACTGTAAGTATCAAAGCTTAATGTTGATTGGCTGATATGTGTTAGTAGATTGGTGTTAGCCTTATTACAGGGTTCATTTCTGAATAGGGGGCAAGGTTAAAAAAACCCAACACAATGTGCGCCCGACAGCAAATTGCTGAAAATAGCACTTGCCATGTAAGGGCAAAGACACACGTGGAGATTCGGGAAGATTATTCGCCCGGCGACAAGTTGCCTCTTCTTCTAATCGGGGAGACTAATCTTCCCGAACTGCATTCACGAGGAAACTTCAGGCGACTTTGGAAAAAAAAGTGCTCCGAGTACCATCCCACCAGTGATTAAGATTCTAGCCGGCGGGAAGGCAGTTCAGAGAGTAGGCGCCCAAAGAAGAGGCGATTTATTCGCCAGGAGACTAAATCTCCACTTATGTCTCTGCCCTAAGGAGCTGGACATGGGCCTCTCTCTGGATGCTCCTCACCTGTGTGTTATTCACAAGATGCTTATAATAAATCCCAAAGTTTATGTGAAGCAGGTCTGGACCGAAACTCAAAATGAAGCTGGCCATAGACGTTCAGATATACCTTAGATGTTGGGTGAACGATCGTGCAGTGCCATCTCCTGACCTGCCACTAACCAATCAGATCAAATAAAGTAGTAAAAGAACAGATCAGCCGATGTTCTGCCCCTACAGCAATCGTACGATAGTTATGCCCGACAAAAGCTGGTGACAGTCTCCCACTGATATCGTCAGATCGGCAATACATGCAGAGATATTATTGGTAGCCAACAGAAATTTTCTAACTAGTCCGATCGACATTGCACGAAAAATGTTGGTACACTCCACACGCGACCCTAAAATCGTACGAACACGAGGTTTGTACAATCAAATCTTTGCGTCTATGGCCAGATTAAGACCTGCCATGCAAGTATGCAGAGGCCCAACCAGTCCCCCAACAGCCCACTCCACAGTGACTGTCTATTGCATCTTACAGCAGCCCATCAGGCATTTGCCAGAACTTACAGATTGCCAGTCCGGGCCTGGCCCATACTGAGTGGAATGCCCTTCCAATTCCACCTAACAGGGGTGTATCAATAGAGGTAGCAGACCCTGGAACTGCTGGCTGGAACATGAGCAATGTTCACTATAGTTTTTGGGGGTTGTGTGCAAAAACCTTTTTTTTAAAATAGTGGACAAACTTAAAATTGGCACTGGTGTTACTGGCCCAAACAGGCCACAGATTCACTAAAGGGCGAAGTGGCCGACGCTAGCGTCAATTCGCCAGGAATCCCATCCGTAGGGATATCGCCAATTCACTAACAGGCATAGAGGACAATTCGCCATCGAACAAAACCGTCGCTAGTGTGGGTTCGCAGCCCATCGTCAGGGAATTTTGCTCTGGCGAGCCGTGATTACTGCTGCAAATTCCCTAAGGGTCCAAATTACCCTAGCAACCATGCATTGATTTGAATAAGAGACTGGAATATGAACAGGAGAGGGACTGAATAGAAAGGAGTAATAACAGGTAACAATAACAATACATTTGTAGCCTTACAGAGCATTTGTTTTTAGATGGGTCAGTGACCCCCTTTTGAAAACTGGAAAGAGTCAGAAGAAAAAGGCAAATAAAAGACAAATTGAAAAGTTGCTTAGAACTGGCCTCTCTATAACATATTAAAAGCTCATGTAAAGGTGAACCACCCCTTTAAAGATTTTTGTGTTAACGTTTTTTTTCCAGACATTTGAGGGGCATGGCACATATGTTTTAGGGTGGTCTCATGTGTAGGGCATTAGAGGATCTCTTCTGTCTTTATTATGGTTCCTTGGATATTTGTAATATGTTTAAGCATTTGCACAAACATCTCTAATAAAGACCAGGGCCGGATTTAACAAAGCGGCGCCCCAAGGCCACACGAGCCATACCCTTGCTGCTTCCGGTCGCGCCGCCCTGTGTCCGCAGGGTCCTAGCGCCGCGCTGTGGCGCTCGCTGAGGCAGAAGCGATGGGGAGCTTTAAGTCTCCAGTGCTTCAAAGACGCGGCTGGGCGGCGTGCCGCCCCAAAAATTTCGCCGCCCTAGGCCCGGGCCTATGTGGCCTCGCCACAAACTGGGCCTGATAAAGACGGCCCTTACGACTTTAATGTACCGTCCTATTCAAATTGACCTAAGCGTAAGAGTACTAAAGTTTTGCGAGGCGAAACATCACTATTAAATTCTCACACTGCCAAAGTAAAGGTAAGCGAAAATTCGGCTGCTGAGATGCAACTTTGCATTTTAGGGAATTAGCGTAGTGGTAACGAATTTGCGCCTGGCAAAGACGTGCAAAACGGTCGCTGGCGAGAATTCGCCCTTTAGTGCATATGTCCCTTCAAGTGCAGACTTTGGGTTAACCTATAATCCAACTTCAGATAACTGCCTTTTTTCCCTATATAATACTAGAAAGGGGACGACACCAGCCGAATACATGCTCCCCAGTGAAATAAAGTGCAACAAGGAGACGAGTACTTGGCTATTTCCAGCCTACTGAATAAACAGCCGAGTGCAAAGCTGATAAAGACAGTGGGAGCTGGAGAAAGATTATACAGATGTTGAATAAACCATAAACGGGCTTCATTCTTAACCTCTGAAATCATCTGTGATTCTTGCTGGATGCGCCGGGCTGGTTTCATCTCTGTTTTAAAATGTTTCCAGCTCCCTGTGCTGTGCTTACATTATGTCGGCTGCTTCCTGAGAGGCACCATACCTGCCCAAAAATCCCACTTGGAGGTTAATGGCGCTATAAAAACTACTGGCGACGACATAATCCTAAAACAAATATTTTTTTTTGTTGTAGAATGAATCATTTTCAATACTAAGAAGGAATGTGCCAAATGAATATTATCCCATTCGTTTGTCCATAAGAGAACTTGTAAGGGGTGAATAGCCAAAAAATTGCATCGTCATGTTTAATATCTTAAAACTACATGTATGGGACCGGTTATCCACAATGCTCGGGACCTCGGGTTCTCCAGATAATGGATCTTTCCGTAGTTTGGAACTTCATACCTAAAGTCTACTAGAAAATTATATAAACATTACATAAACCCAATAGGCTGGGTTTGCTTCCAATAAGGATTATTAGGGATGCACCGAATCCACTTTTTTGGATTCGGTCGAACCCCCCGAATCCTTTGTGAAAGATTCGGCCAAATACCGAACCCTAATTTGCATATGCAAATTAGGGGCGGGAAGGGGAAAGAAACCATTTTTAGTTCCTTGTTTTGTGACAAAAAGTCACATTATTTCTTTCCCTGCCCCTAATTTACATATGCAAATTAGGATTTGGCCGAATCCTGCTTAAAAAGGCCGAATCCTGGCCGAATCCCGAACCGAATCCTGGATTCGGTGCATCCATATTAATTATATCTTAGTTCAAGTACAAGCTACTGTTTTATTATTACAAATAGAAATAATTTTTTAAAAATTTCGATTATTTGAAAAAAAACCAGTCCATGGGAGACGGCTTTTCCCTTAATTTGGAGGTTTATGGAAAATGGGTTTCCGTATAACAGATCCCATATCTGTAGGTTAAAGAATGGCTAATTCTAAGCAATTTTCAATTGCTCTTCATTTTTTCTTTTTTTGAGGACAGAGACACACGGTCAGATTCAGGGAGATTAGTTGCCCGGCGACAAATCTCCCTGAACTGCCTCCCGCTAGCTAGAATGGAAATCGCAAGCGGGATGGCACTCTGAGCACTTCGTTTTCTGAAGTCGCCAGACGTTTCTTCACGAGGAAACTTCGGAAAACGAATCGCTCCCACCATCGATTTACAGTCTAGCCAGCGGGAAGTCAGTTCAGGGAGATTAGTCGCCCCGAAGAAGAGGAGATTTGTCGCCGGGCGACTAATCTCTTTGAATCGCAGCGTGTCTCTGCCCTTAGGGACCCCCGAAGGTCACAGGGAGTTGTATCAGGTCACGGAGCCGGCCTTTGATACATAACAGACTTATATGCCAAAGACAAAAGAAGTGATTACCCTCCAGGTAAACCATACAAAGGAGATTCCTGGCATTCTTGATAAAGGAATGTTGAGATTGGGAAGCGATAAAGCCAGTGGGATTCTTCTGGATATGGAATACGATTTACAAAGGTCAAATAAAGGGAACAAAGTATAAATGCTGCACATTCCCAGGAAGCAGAACAAATACACTAGTACAAGGACCTTACACAGATTTGGGAGTTATATGGGGGGAATACAGGGTTCAGAGGAAAAAATGTTTCTTCAATTTCATAAATACTAAGCTGTACAACTGGCCCGAGCTGGAACATGAATCCGGCCAAGCAATGGCTGAGAAGGAATCTGGAGTTTGTTTGCTTAGCTGTCTTTTTCCCCTGTACTTATATTCTCTTGAGATTGCACGGGCATAGAGGAGCAGGTATTGGAATGTACTGCCCTGGATGCTTGTAATACAAAACAATGCAATACTAGAATAAGCACTGCTTGGGATTTCAGTTGGTCATACCTATGCTGATAAAAGCTGCCAAATTGGCGTTTTCAGACCGAGCCAGCAGCTTATTGGCCATGTATGGGGCCCTCAGGGGGTTCTGACCAACTAATAATTGCCTAAAAATCATGTTGATCTTCATAGGACGCCAAACGTTTAACTCAACCTGATTTGGTCTAACTTGTTGGTGGCCAAACTGGGTAAAGATCCATTTATTTGATCACTTTGCAAAATGATCAGATCTTACCACGTATGGCCAGATTTACTCTGCATTTATTATAAAGTGCTAGGTGCCTATGCAACGTTTGTAGAAAAGCAGTGTCGAACTGGGCCGGCGGCACACCGGGAAAAAGCCCAGTGGCCCGGCCCTTTAAACTAAAAGTAGAATTCACACCATAAAATGAATGCTGGTGGGGCTACTGCTCAGCCCCCATAAATGTCATTGTAACTAATATAGTAACACACTGTGAGGTCTGTAGAGTAGTGATGTGCGGGTCAGTAAGTTTTGGGTTAACCCGAGCGTCACTACAATAGACGACTGTTTCTCAACTGTTCGTGTGATCGTGCAAATATCAATCCGAGTTCTTTTCTTCGTTGGTTTTGTTCCAGCATCCGCAGAGCTTTGTTGGAGAGACAATAGAAGGGAGTGGAAGAAAAAAGTATGAAAGTTCTGCTTCAGGGCATGTTTTATCCTGGCATTGCACTCCAGGGGCCATTTCTCTTCTGCAGCAAGCACGAGAGCGAAAGAAAGAACGGCATTAGCCATGCTGCTGCACAGGGTCGGACTGGGGGGCCCAGGGCTGCTGTCTCAGGAGCCCCCCTATGACCTTCCCGCCCATAATGCACACATTTGATCCAATCCAAGGACCAACAACTTGAAGTAAACAAAGTACAGCACTCAACACTGTCTACATAGCAGACCGTGAGAATAAGAGCTGGAAATCCTGATTTTCTGCTTTTATACACTGTCTACTGTACTTATTCTTTCTGGATGGCATGTGGTTATTGTTTATTAGGAAACAGAGATCACACTTATTTTATTCTATGAAATCACAGCGATGTGACTGCACAATATAGAGTATTTTTCATTTAGATGAAATGTTCGGGACCTGGGGTAACGGATCTTTCCATAATTTGGATCTCCATACTAGAAAATCATGTAAACGTTAAACAAACCCAATAGGCTGGTTTTGCTTCCAATAAGGATTAATTATATCTGAGTTGGGATCAAGTACAAGCTCCTGTTTTATTATTACAGAGAAAAGGGAAATCATTCTTAAAAAATTTGGATTATTTGGATAAAACGGAGTCTATGGGAGATGGCCTTTCCGTGATTCTGAGCTTTCTGGATAATGGGTTTCCGGATAACGGATCCCATACCTGGATAATACTTGATTGATTATATCTTAGTTGGGATCAAGTAGAAGCTACTGTTTTATTATTAAAGAGAAAAGGGAAATCGTTCTTAAAAAATTTGGATTATTTGGATAAAACGGAGTCTATGGCAGACGGCCTTTCCGTGATTCTGAGCTTTCTGGATAATGGGTTTCCGGATAACGGATCCCATACCTGGATAATACTTGAACTGGGAACTGGAACTTATATGGCAGTGTCACACTGTAACCTACAGCACTTAAAACCCCTCCGAATTGTGTCTGTAAGTTAAGCTGGCCATAGACGCAAAGATCCGATCGCACGAATCCTCGATTCGTACGCTTTTCGGAGCGTGTGGAGAGTCCTGACATTTTTCGTCCCACCGAGATCGGTCGTTTGGTCGATCGGACAGGTTAAAAAGATATCCGTCGGCTGTCGATAATATCTCTGCATGTATTTCTGATCGTATGATTTTCAGTGGGAGACTGTCACCAGCTTTTGTCGGACATAACTTTCGTACGATTGCTGTTAGGGCAGAACATCGGCGGATCTGTTCTTTTACTACTTTATTTGATCTGAATGGTTAGTGGCAGGTCGGGAGATGAGGATTTGAACGATCTGATCTTTGCATCTATGGCCAGCTTAACCCTCCCATTTAGACTGTAAGCCCTACGGGGCAGGGTCCTCCATTCTTTTGTCTCCTTGACACTGAGCACTTAATCATTATTGTGAATTGTATTTCTAATAATGCACTTGTTACTTATTATTGCAGTGACCCTTTGTTTGTTACTACAGGTATGGGACCTGTTATCAGGAATGCTCGGGACCTGAGGTTTTCCGGATAACGGATCTTTCCATTTTCTGCATCTTCATACTTTAAAGGCCCCCATACAGGGCAGCTAAAAGCTGCAGACAGACCGAGCCAGCAGCTTATTGGCCCGTGTGTGTGGCCATCCAATGGGCTTCCCTGATCGATATCTGTCCGAAAGTAGGCCAGATCTCTATCGGGCAGATTTAAAAATCCCGTTGCATCTGTTAGTTTATCTAGTCCCGCGATCCGACAGCCCGTATCAGCCCTAGGTCCCACGATCGGATCAGCCTGATTTCGCCCACTTCATGTGGGCATATCGGGGGGAGAGCTGCTCATTTGGCAACAACGCCAAACAAGCGGATCTTTACATCTATGGCCACCTTAAGTCTACTAGAAAATCATATAAACATTAAATAAACCCAATAGGCTGGTTTTGCCTCCAATAAGGATTAATTATATTTTAGTTGGGATCAAGTACAAGCTACTGTTTTATTATTACACAGAAAAAGGCAAACATCTTTTAAAAATAGGATTATTTGGATAAAACTGAGTCTTTGAGAGATGGACTTTCTGTAATTCTGAACTTTTTTCGTTTCTAGATAATGGATCCCATACCCGTACTAATTTATTGTTTTGCTGTACAGTGCTTTGCCCTCAAGGAGCGCTATACAAATAAAAATATACATACATATAAATAACCCTATCCCTCATACTCTCCAGTAAATGTAAGTGAAAATAATGAAACTCCCTATCTATAAATAGAGTAAATTTTGCATCAAATACACCTATTAAGAGAACCATCATTTCCGCCCCTTCATGCCCGACATATTCTCAGTACAGTGCTGTGGACACCGACAGTGCTATATAAGGATAAAGATATTAGAGAAGGCATTACGTCAGCTCCAAAGGAATTCCTCCTGCAAAGAGCTGAATGTGATGTGGTCACGGTTAAACTCACAATATGTCAGAAAGGAGAGGAGAAACCCAAAGTGCAGAGTAATTGATCAACAACATCTGGAGAGCAGCCAAGCAGCAGGCGAGATACAAGAGCAAACATTTTGCATTAAACTCATGAAAAGCCAAAAGGAGGAGCATGAGGAGAGGCCGCAGAAGTTGGCTCTTTCGGGGAGATATTGGAGGTGTCTCTGCTTGTTTCACCTTCCATGGACTTGTTTGCTTCTACTGGCAGAACAGGTCCTTTTTCTGTTTTAAATCAGAAGGGAATTTAGCTCATCAAAGCAGCCTTTTCTCTTGATCATTGTCTATCATTCTAGAAGTTACTTGTAACGTGAACTTTCCATTATAATACACAATGAAATATAAATTAGCAGGTATTTCTTGTAGCAGTTGGGACTTCCTCAACAAAAATGTATCATTGGTGTGTGCATCATACAGATGCAGATATCGGACTCTTCTGTCGTTGTGTTGCACAGCTGCTGACTACCCAACCCTAAGCAGCTAGTAGTTAAGAGTAAAGGAGGCCAAAGACGTTTCAATTCTGATCTTTCCTGAAAAAGATGGTTTCAATGAAAGACTGTTTGTGTCAATACACACGCGTAGAGCTGAATTGTCAGATATACAGGTAGAAACAATAGAATTCTACCTGTATCTGACGATAGAGTCCTGCAGCGGGTCAGGTACCCACAAAAAAGCGGGTACCCTGCGGAATGCGGGTAGGATTTTCAGGTCTGCGGGTCGGGTTGAGGGTCTCGTCTAAATTTCCTAGCTTATGTTATATTGTCTATATTTTAGTCCTTTTTAATATTACAAAATGTGTTCCGGTCCCTGCCCACTTTTGATGATGTCACTTCCGGTTTGTAGCAACACCACTTCCTGTTTGGTGGTGCTCAGAGGGTTGCGGGTCGGGTGGTGGATAAGGCAGTTGCGGGACTGGGTTGAGTAGCAGATCAAAGTGGGTTAATATGCGTGTTGCGGTTTCGGGTCGCAGGACTCTATCTGACGATTCAGCACTAACAATGGCCGATGTTTGGGTACTTTCAAAGGCGCCGGATCAAAATTTTCCGGCCTGCTCGATGGATGAGCCAACTGATATCCAAGTCTTCGCTGAAATAAGTCAGCTCGTCTCCCACCATAAACTCACCGAATATCTTACGAAAATTAGTTTTGTACGATATTATCGGTGCGTCTATGGCCACCTTTATTTGGGATGAAGCCATTACTGCATCCCATCTAGAAGTTACTGAACCCAAGATCAACATCTGAAATAGAAGTCAGGTAGG
The DNA here is from genome assembly GCF_017654675.1 of Xenopus laevis. Classification (NCBI taxonomy): domain Eukaryota; kingdom Metazoa; phylum Chordata; class Amphibia; order Anura; family Pipidae; genus Xenopus; species Xenopus laevis. Next base: position 12,120,880 of record NC_054385.1, read on the forward strand.
GTTTACTTGAGCAAAAGGCTGACATTGATGGATGAGCTGCCGTATTGCAGGTAAGAATATCTCAAATGATCCTGTTCCTTTATCATCAATAGGATTTACAGATGATCAGCATACTGAACTATATCATCAGGTTAAACATGATCTAAGATAGACAACCTAGAACATGATAATATTTGAAAATTGATTTGAAAAAATCTCCAGTACAGAGAAACAAATGCAGAAATTGAAGTTTGTTAGTAAGAATAAACATGCAATGTAATTTAGAAGAGAGGCCTCACTAGAAGTGAAATATTTGGATCTGACGAAAAAGTTTAGAAAGTTGGTAAAATAGAAGGGTGTTAGGCTGTAACCCAACAATTCCTTTATGCATATTTGCATTTATACATGTGAGTAAAGGCGTCCTTAGACATAACAATTACGATCTTTCCTAGAAAAGATATTTCCAAGAAAGATCGTTCGTTTCAAAACACACGTGTAGAGCTGAATTGTCGGATATACAGGTAGAAACAATAGAATTCTACCTATTTCTGATGATTCGGCACTAACAATGGCCGATGTTTGGGTGCCTTCAAAGGCATCCGATAAATTTTTTTCCGTCCAGTCGATCGAGGAGCCGACCGATATCAAAGTCTTCTGCTATCGGTCGGCTCTTTTCCCACCATACATGCACCCAATATCGTACCAAAAGAGAATTGTACGATATTATCTGTGCGTCTATGGCCACCTTAACGGTTGCTATTATAGCATGCATACAGATCACTGTGATCCTATCTGAAACCCATTGTTTATACCAAAGCAGGATTAAGGGTCAGGGCACACGCTCAGATTCGGGGAGATTAGTTGTTCCGGCAACAAATCTCCTCTTCTTCGGGGCGACTAATCTCCGGGAACTGCCTCCCACCGGCTAGAATGTAAATCGATTCAGGCGACTTCAGAAAACGAAGGGCTCCTAGTGCCTCCCACCGGCTAGAATGTAAATCCGCGGCGGAAGGCAGTTTGGGGAGATTAGTCGCCCCGAAGAAGAGGAGATGTCGCCGGGCAACTTATCTCCCCGAATCTGAGCGTGTGCCCTGACCCTTAGAGGACTAGTCTGTATTTGAGATATGAAAGCTTATATTATCTATACATGCACACAGGGCTGCCATAGGGAATCACAGGACCCCTATCCTCCAAGAGGCCCCAATTATTCATCCGTTGGACACCAAAGCAGAAGGCCCTGCCAATAAGTAGAATGGGGCCCTGATATTTATGTACTATGGATATCAATTGGGGCACCAGCTGGTTGTCGATTCAAATTGAATGAGGGGCAACATCCAAGAGTTTTAGGGCTTCAATATTCTCAAAATCATCATTACACTAAACACTGAGTTGACTTTTTTTCATAAGGGACACAAAATGATCACAAAATCTAGCAAAAACAATGTATATTCTCAAAATCTAGATCCGAAAGAAGTAGAATGCCTCTTCCATCTCCGCAGGAGAAGAAAATAAACACTGGGATTTAGAGCAACTTCACACAGAGACACAGGAATGTAGAGCTCTACATGGGGCCAGCTGCTAGATTAAACAGTGACGTAATGTCAAAGGGCAAGATCTTATCATTCTTGGAATGCAAAGGCTGGATCTGCAGGACACTGCCAAAGAACAGTCCACCGGAAGATCAAATGATAAGCAATGACCTATTCAAACATGCATGGCCTTGGGCCATAGTCTTTATCACTTGTTCACTAGCCACTAAATGATGCTTGTGTGAAGTCATCTCCTTAACGGCCCCAGGAGCACAGTACAATGATCTGTCCAGACAGGAAAAGTGTTTAGTGTCGTAAAAAGGCACATCCATTCCTCTGGCCATATGCAAGTGACCTCAGCCATTTTCATTTACATCATTTAGAATTAGTTGCCCTGAGGGCTTTCATTGTACAAGAATAAACAGTAGATTAAAGATCAGCACTCTGGTGTAAAGCTTGGCATAAACATCAAGATCTGCTTTTTAGCATATTTTAGGTTCATTTGACAATCTCTGGGTCAAGAATTTGAACGGCACGCTCATAGGGCAGAGACACAGTCTCAGATTCGGGGAGATTTAGTCCCCCGGCGATAAATCGCCTCTTCTTCAGGGCGACAAATCTTCCCGCCGGCTAGAATCGAAATCACTGGCAGGATGGCGCTCGGAACGATTCATTTTCAGAAGTCGCAGAACTTTCCTCATGAGGCAACTTTGGGTGACTTCAGAAAACGAATCGCACCGATTACCATCCAGCTGGCGTTTAGATTCTAGCCGGCGGGAGGCAGTTCGGGGAGATTAGTCGCCTGAAGAAGAGGAGATCAGTTGCTGGGCGACTAATCTCCCCGAATCTGAGCGTGTGTCTCTTGCCAATAAGGAAAGGACCATACCAATATGTTAATGTAGGCCCGTCTGCCTGATGGATACCTAGCTATTTTTTTTTTTAGCCAGATCACGAAGGCTGCATACATGGGCAGATAAGCGGCAAATTCAATCAGGTGTACTGACACCTTAAGGGCAGTGGCCAACAGGGAGATTTGTCACCCATGATTATTTATGAGCGACTACAAGTGACAAATCTCTGGAAAATGTGTCTCCATTGGAAATAACTGAAATCGCTGGTGATAAAACCACATATCGCTAAGTTGCAAGTACAAGTAATTCTAGTTTATTGTAGAATCCAGCCAACGACAGAGAATATACCGAAAGGACGTTGCTCCATCTCACCCTATTATAGGTGCACCCCATTAGGCTTCACATACAAAATCATACATATATTAACCGATAGCTATCTGTTCCTTTGTTTACTTTTGCATAGCCCAACCTTTCAAAAAAAAAAAAAAGTCATGTGACTGAACGTTTGTTGAACGATCTTATCGGATTGTCCCATCCACTGGCCGATTTCATTGTTTCTCTGCAAAATCTTTTAAACCTGTTTCATTGGATCATTCTAAGATTAGCTGTTCTGCGTGACAGATTCTGCCCGTGGATAAAATGTGGTAAATGCTGACTGGGTTTTGGCATCTTGTAGACTCATATGTGTATTAAGCCTTTGGCAATGCCACCAAAAATGCCCCTTGTTTCTGTAGCCACATGAGTAAGGGAGATAATCATTAAAAGCAGTGGCGTAACTAGATATTACTGGGCCCCACAGCAAATTTTCAGGCCATTTAAAACATTAAAAATGTTTAGTGGATGACACCCCTGATTAAAAGGCAAGCATGTACCCCATGATGTTTACTACTTACCTTGGAAATACCATGGGGAGACTAATGTTTTAAATGGCTTTAGTGCCATATAAGGGGAATAATGCTGCAGCTTTGAGCATTCATACAAATGAAATGGGCAAAGGTGGATCTGGGGGGATACCTAACCTTTAAAGTGGATCAGAGATGTGCCAATTGAGCGTCAAAATGTTTTTTTATGACATCAGTGGCCTCGGACATCAGGTCTCGATGGATTCTTGCAGTTGGAGTTCTCATTTCTTATTATGCTGTGTATGTTTTATAAATATATATAGTAACCATGTGCATTCGAACTTGTATACAGTATATAAAGCAGATTCCTATCCCCTCGGTTGGGTGGGGTGTTATTTCTTGTTTCTTTTTGAGTCTCTCTTTCTAGCTCTCTCACAGTATTTCTTTCCCACAAGGATTTATAAAAAGCAGGCTTTTTCAGTCTATGCACACACAAAATACTAGCAGACTTTATTTTGGTATAAATCTTTGAAGGGAGGCAGCTCTCACCATGCACCTCTGTTTTACAGAGACATTCCAAGGAGCGCTGTCTCCTTCCCTAGATAATGGGACCTCCCACTGCTCTGGCAGCCAGAACAATAGCCGATAACCTCAGGGGTTAATAAAGCCTTTTTGTAGAGAGGCAGGCAACAAATCAGTAGCATAGATAGATTAAATGGAGATAGTGATGTTCCACCACAAAGTCAACTAGTTTCAAGACCAGAGCTGTATTTAGGCTAGTGCAACCCAGGGGTAGGGTTGGCACCTTTTCTAGAAAAAAATACCGGCCTTCCTATATTCTTGTTTTTTCCCATTAAAGGAGAAATAAAGGCTTGCAGCACTTGGGGTACCAAATGTTAGGCACCCCCAAGTGATTGTATTATATTGACTTTCCTGGAACCCCGGGCCGGTGCTCCTATCAGCAGAAAACTGCCCTGGCCCGGGGTTATACCAGTGAGCACCACGGAGCGATCCACATCCATCTTCTTCTTTCTTCAAATTTCCAGGGGCAAACGCATGCACCGCTGAACGAAATAGCTGACTTTTTAGTTAAAGTTCGGCTTTTCGTTCCACTGCACAAGCACAGCCGTGCAAAGAAGGACTAAGAAGGAAGATCGCTCCGTGCTGCTCACTGGTATAACCCCGGGCCAGTGCAGTTTTCTGCTGATGGGAGCACCGGCCCAGGGTTCCAGGAAAGTCAATACGATCACTTGGGGGTGCCTAACATTTGGTACCCCCAAGTGCTGCAAGCCTTTCCTTCTCCTTTAATAACATTGGCATCAAGCATAATTGTTACCGGCCAGGTTGGTAAAATACCGGCCAGGTGGCAACCCTACCCAGGGACCACTTATGGTTGCCACCCGGGCAGTAATTTCCCGGCCTTGCCGGTAAACACCTGCCAAGGCCGGGGCCAGTATTCCAAATTTACCGGCAATTTAGCTGCCGGTGAATTTGTAATACCCTTAACAAGACCCCTTGGCCCGCCCCCAATACCCTGGAAACGTAGCTTTTGTCGTCCTTCTGGTGATCTCCGTGATGCGGCCAAGCCACTTTTACATCATGGACCTGCCCCCTTTTATGTCATGGGCCTGCCTCCTTTTATGTCATGGGCCTGCCCCCTTTTGTTCCCGCCCCACCACCAAAATTTTTAGGAAAAGGTGGCAACCCTAGGGCCAGTATCAGCCAGTGCCCCTACATGTGCCGAAGCCTACACTCCTTTTTGCATCCTGAACTGTTGTGTTGGCTCCGGTGCAAACACACTCAGCGGATCATGGTGAAGAAATGCAAGACTTCCAAGTGTATTTGTGCTGGAGCCCGTGTGGCACTAGCCTTAAAGGGAAGCCACCTTTATTCTCTTTAGTGCAGGGCCCTCTCTACCTCTTGTATAGGTTATTGGTTGTTTATAACCTGTATATTCAGTGTATACACCCAATTTTTGTACAGCTCTGTGAAATAAATTGTGCAATTGTAGGGAAATTCTCTATCCTGGAGATCTGTGCGTTGGATTAATAATCTAGTGATTTAACATCAATCGCCACCTGATAATGGATGGAGAGAAGCAGTAAATGCCCATGGGTTACAGTATCAATTTTCGATCCCGTGCAGGAAATACTAATGGTACAATACGCCTCCAGCCTGATCTCCCTCCACATGCACTGACAGTTCATTTAAACCAGCGACGGATTTCACTTTTGGGCGCCCCTAGGCCGCGCGGTCCGACCAGGCGGCCGCGCTGTCCTAGCGCCCGCCTTCCCAGCGCGCCGGCGAAAAAACGCTGGCGCAGCTGGTGCAGTTGAACGGGGCTGGGCGGCATGACGCCCCTATTTCTTTGCCGCCCTAGGCCCGGGCCTATGCGGCCTTGCCGCAAATCCGGGCCTGATTTAAACAGTTGCACAAATTTGACGGCGCTTGCCCCCATAGCAACATAACCGCAAACACACACAAATGCTTTTCCTAAAAATAGGCATTCATTCAAATTGGCCTGGCTTCAAGACATACAAATGTTGACTTTACACAGAAGTATACACACGAATCCCCCAACTCCATATACTGTATCTATAAATATATAATCTGTTATCCAGAAAGCTCCATTTTATCCAAATAATCCACATTTTTTAAAAATTATTTCCTTTTTCTCTGTAATAAAACAGTAGCTTGTACTTGATCCAAACTAAGATATAATTAATCCTTATTGGAAGGAAAACCAGCCTATTGGGTTTATCTAATGTTTACATGATATTCTAGTAGGTATGTAGATCCAAATTAAGAAAAGATCAGTTATCTGGAAAACTGCAGGTCCTGAGCATTCTGAATAACAGGTCCCATACCTGTTTATATATTTATTATATTTTTCTTCATATTTATAATATACACTGAGAAATTTCTAGTATGTCTCCAACCTGTGGGAAGTCGCCATAAGGGCAGAGACACGCAGTCAGATTCGGAGAGAATAGTGGCCCGGCAACCAATCTCCTCTTCTTCGGGGCAACTAATCTCCCCAAACTGCTTTGCGAAGTCGCTCGAAGTTTCCTTGTGAGGCAACTTCGGAAAACGGAGTGCTCCGAGCGCCATCCAGCTGTCGATTTAGATTCTAGACGAAGGGAAGGCTTTTCAGAGAGGTTAGTCATCCGAAATAAGAGGCAATTAGTCGCGGGGCGACTAAATCTCCCCGAATCTTCTCGTGTGTCTCTACCCTTAGCCTACCACTACATAAAAGACAGACAATACAGGTCTTGCTTCATGTGTCATAATATTTTGTGCAAAAGGAAGATCTTGAACCCTGCAGGCTTCCGAATCCTTATACATCAGCTGTCAGTACATAGCACGTCTGGCTGATAAGGAAGTCCCGACTCAGCTCTTACTGATGATAAATGGGCCGTTTCAGGTGAGAGCCAGAAAGTCAGGGCACTCCTTGCCCAGGAATTAGCACAGACATTTTTCACATTGACAAGTCCATAATTTTCCCCCTGATTTTAAAGTCAGGATATTGTGCCATTTTTTTTTTGTTTGGTTGAGCATTTGTACTGCTATGACAGGGCTGCTTTATACTGTAAGAGGTATGAACAAATGCTGTATACCATTAAATAAATTCTACCCCCACAGGCCCCATAGACTCTCGCTCACCTTCTTTCGGCCCATGCAGATTCATTCAAGTGGAACAGAGGAGAGTCTTATGACTGCTGTGCATTTGATACACCCCTACATGCTGAGCAACACCGTATTAAGCTGGGACATAATTAGTGGGGAGCCCAGTAAGGAGCCAAGCTATATCCACGAGGCAAGCAATGGCCATTCAAGACCACCCCTCATCCATTTCTTATTTGTTTTGGTGCTGGGAGGGAGGTGGCAAGCAGCTATGCCACTGAATCTGGGCATACACTGTATGAACTGCTCTACAAGATCACCATGCTGATTTGCCCACCAATATACTGGGCCAAATCATCATGATCATCTGGCCCCCAGGCCAACAATTAAATCATATTAGGGACCTATAGAGACCCCATTGGGAGAGCTTATCCTTGCCCGATGGGATTTTCTGACCTGGGCAATGGATATCTGGCAGTCAGTCAGTAGGACCCCCTACATAGGCCCAGTGTCAGGACACTGGAAAAAACAAACGACGGGCCCCAGCCGGTCCAAACCTGTGCCCCCGGCTGCCCCATAAAGAAATGAACCTGTGCATGGTGGGCCTGGGAATTGGAGGTCTGAGGGGGCCCCAGGGGACTGCCAGGAGGGCCGTTTGTTTGCAGCTCCAGTTGGCCCCCAAGGCTCCAGTCCGACCCTGCATAGACCAATAAGCTGCAAACTTGGTCTGGAGAGGTTGGACCACCTTGAGAGTCTGGCCACAAAGGAAGATTAGTCGCCAGGCGACATCTCCTCTTTTTCGTGGCAACTAATTTCCCCGATCTGCCTTCCGCGGCTAAAACGTAAATCGCATGGGGACAAGCACACGGGGCACTCCGTTTTCCGGAGTCGCCCGAAATTGCCTCATTAGGAAACTTCGGATGACTTTGGAAAACGAAGCGCTCCGTGTGCCTGCCCCCAGGCGATTTATATTTTACCCGGCAGAAGGCAGGGGAAAGCAGATTGGGGAGATTAGTCGCTGCAAAGAAGAGGAGATCTGTTGCCTGGCGACTTATCTACCCCAATCTGCCCGTGTGGCCAGACCCTTAGTCTAATACAGGCCCGGACTGGCAATCTGTGGGTTCTGGCAAATGCCAGAGGGGCTGCTATAAGGTCCCATAGAAAGTCAGTATTTAGTGGGCTGGTGGGGCTGTTTGGGCTTCTATATGGGCTGATTGGGCCTCTGTGTACCTGAAATGCCAGGGCCTATTTTAATTCTCAGTCCGGACCTGGTCTAATGGCTATTAATTCTGAAAAGTAGGCTCTCTCTACCTGTCCACATATGGAAAGGGGCCTTTGCAATCAGGTTATTTGGTTAGCCTGCTTCACTGTGGACTGTCCAATTGAATGTCACTTAAAATAAATGATTTTTGAACGTCATGGCATACCAGGGGTTAATTGGAAAGAAGAAGAAGAAGAGAGTTTGCAAGGTTGGAAAAAGAAATATGTACAGAAGGCTAAAATCTACACAGCTTCCAACAAATGCCCTAATATAGTAAAACAAAAAAAAAGGGAGTGGATTTGGTTTGATAACTAACAAAAATGTCAAACAATTGTTCACTGGCTCTTTGGCAAGATGGCCCTTAGTGTGTAAAAGATCTGTGTTTGAAAACAAAAACAGTGATTGCCGTCTCTGCTCACGCAAATGGAATTTTACTCAGAGACACTGGGCTGTGATCAGCGCTGCTTAGGGAACACGAGGGAACCGGAATTTAGGGGAGAAAAGTGGCTCCTGCACAACTGAACCTTTAGGGCAGTGGCAGACGGGGGGAGATTAGTCGCCCTGTGACAAATTCTCTCTACTTCGGGCAACTATGCCTTCCCACTGGCAAGAATACGAATTGCTGGCGGGATGGCATATAAATTGCTTCAGGTTTCTGAAGCCCCCTCAAGTTTCCTCGTGAGGCAACTTTGGGCAACTTCAGAAATCCGAAGCAATTCGTTTTCTTGCCGGCAGGAAGGCATTTGGGAAGATTAGTCATCCGAAGTAGTGAAGATTTGTCGATGGGCGACTTATCTCCCCGTCTGCCACCACCCTCAGCCTATGGTAACATAGAGAGTGTAACTGAAGTGTTTATTTAGACAGAAAGTGTATTTATATATACAGAAAGTAGCTAATGGGAAAAACGGAGAGCCAAATTAGCAAGTGTCCAGAGACGATCCCACGTGAACGCTGCAGGCAATGATTCTGCAGCAACTTTTCTCTGCTGTACTGTGCTGAATATATATATATATATTATATATATATATATATACACACACACTCAGGACCTGGGGTTTTCTGGGCAATGGATTGGATCTTTCATACCTTTAAGTCTACTAGGAAATGATGTAAACATTAAATAACCCAATAGGCTGGTTTTTGCTTCCAATAAGGATTAATTATATCTTAGTTGGGATCAAGTCCAAGCTAGTGTTTTATTATTACAGAGAAAAGGAAAATCATTTTTAAAAATTTAGATTATTTGGATAAAATGGGAGTCTATGGGAGATGGCCTTTCCATAATTCTGAGCTTTCTGGATAACGGATATCATACCTGTATATGTGTATTTACAACCCCCGCCCTAGGCCAGTAGTGGATTTCAGCTAGAATCCCCAAATAACCTAATATAAATTTACACTACACTTATGGCAATGTAGAGGCTTTGCGCCCAGAAAAAAAGGAGTAGGGAAATCGCTCACTGAAGTTTGCCCCCATACAATAAAAGCCTGCCTGCTGCCCCTTACCTCATTGCTTGAATCACTTCCACCCCTGGTTATATTCCCTTCTACAAAGATTTTCTATCACACGTCGCCTGTTTAAAGCATACCCTGTGATCTCGCCCGTAGGTGATTACGTATTGATCAGGGCTTACACCAGTCCATGTGCACTTTAGCAATTGTCTAGTTAAAATGCGCACAGTTCTGTGCAAGAAGCAATCAAGGCAGAAAGCTTGTAAGTCAGTCTTCCGATCCTGAGCAACTGGCATTATAAAAAGAGTGGAGTGGGGCTTTGGTTTGCTCTGCCTTAAATTTTTTATTATTTTTATCTTTACCACGCTTCTACTTGATAATAAGTAATGCCATATAAACGACAGAAAACCAGTCTTTCAGAATGACGGTCAGTGGTTCTTTGGTGATTTAATCCTGTTAAATCCCAGTTACATTTTAACCTACACTGCTCTACTTCTACTACTCAGGAAATGATTTTAATGAGATCATCTACTTTGCCTTATCAGTACATCCTCCCCCAGCAAGGGGCAAGATATATTCATGTGCCCTCCCCTGGGTCTAGTCTAGGCCTAAGTCAGCAGGAGGGGATCATAACAACACATTTGTATCCCTTGTCAGGAATTCACTCAACTGCCATCTTTCAGCATATTTAGACTTTTTCAAGAGGGGTTACCGTGTACCAGATGTGCGCTGACAGCACGTCTTTCTTCCTCTGCCGCCTTCCATCAGCAGGGAATATATTGCCCAGGTCATTTTCCTTTGGCAATTACATCAATTATATAAGGCATAAGAGGGGCCCTTTCACTTTTGATGATGACGTGCGTAGATTAGTCACATTGCCTGCTGTACAGAAGTTGCGGTTTTTATCCCCTTTATACATTTACGGGTCTATTATGCCGAGAACAAAGCTTTCCACGCAATTACTACTGGTCGGCCTCAAGATTTCCAATAAACTGAGGGGCCTAGGGCCAGTGTCCTCCAAAATGCTTCACCGGAGGTCATCCATTTTTTTTTCTAGCAAGCACCATGGAACGATCCTCTCCCTGCTTCTTCGGGACTTCACGCGGGTGCACATGCAAGTAGAGCGAAAAGCTAAACTTTAACGAAGAAGCAGGCTATTTCACTCTACTGAACATTCGTCTGCCCCAGGAAATTTGAAAACCGAAGAAGCAGATTGCTCCGTGGTGCTCGCTAGAAGAACCCCGGCCGGTGCACCGGCCCTGGGTGTCCGGTTAGAAAAAGGAATCACTTAGGGGTGCCTAACTTTTGGCACCCCAAGTGTAAAATGGTATACCTTCTCCTTTAACAGTTTGTGATGCAGTTAGGCAGCCATATTGCATTTGACCTAACCCATGAATGCAATATTATTGCTTATATAAATGAGCAGCAACTCAGACAGTGGTTATGTCTGTGGATCAATCGTGGAAACGTGATAAATTGGAGTGAAGTCGAATGGGAAGTACAGAACTCGAAACTTTCTGGAGAAGTCACGACATTGGACAGTAGGAGTAAAAATCCACCACATTTCCACTTCACAGTGGTCAACAAATCAGGAAATACAGAAATCCCCTGCAGCAAGTCTGCACCTCGTCAGGATTCATTTGACGGCAAACGCTACAAAATAGCAGATGTCGTCTAAGAATCTTACTTGGCTTTGTAAAGCAAAATACAGGGCAATGAAAGAAATGTAGTTATAGGTGGGTTTGCACGACTAGACTTCATCTTCTTGGCCTTCACAGCAGGGAGGGATGTCAAAATAGAGAAAGAACAAGAAGTTGCATAAGCCAGGTGCTATGTCTTTTACTTTGCTAAATCTTTGTCTTTTAGTGGCCCCTGTGATGGTGATACTCCTAGAGTAGATCCAGATCCTAAAACTGTTATGTTCTAGGTAGGGATGCACCAAATCCAGGATTTGGTTCAGCATTTTTCAGCAGGATTTCGCCAAATCGAAGTGCCTGCCCAAACCGAACCTGGATGCTTAAGATCATGTGACTTTGCATCACACACAAACAAGGGAGTGAAACATTTTCACTCTTTGGCCCTCATTTGCAAATGAAAATTAGGGTTCAGCTTCTGTTCAAGATTTGTCTGAATCTATCATATGGCTGGTGAGCTGCACAAAGTGTTTGGGTGTGAGTAAGTACAGTTATAAATCTCAGAATAAGAATGTTTTTTGACTATGTGGGAAAAGCTGAAGGTAAGTTGAGAAACAGAGCATGCTGGGATATAATAGTCATTCCGCACATTGTCTCTAAGCCATGCAACAACCCCATCCCTAATCGTATTACAACCACTAGCTGCCTATTCACAGACCAAACCACAGTGAAAAAAATAGACCAAGTTCAAGAGTTTATGCTGATCTTTTGTTTTCTTGAATCCCAGATGGCTGAAAGATGAGCTTAAATGTATTTATTTAGTAGGGACATGCCTAGAATCCTTAAAGGAGAACTACATCTTAACTAAAGAAGTAGGTGAGAAATGTTGTACATTATGTTTTGGGTTTCTGTATAAGCCCAAGGCAACCACAGCCCTTTAACAGTAAAGATCTGTGTCCCCAAAGATGCCCCAGTAGCTCCCCATCTTCTTTTCTGCTGATTCACTGCACATGCTCTGTGCTGCTGTCACTTACTGAGCTTAGGGACCCACTCACAATATACAGTACACATAGAATAGAAATGTCACAATATAAGGCTGATTAGTAATTAATACACATAATTACTACATGGCAGCACAGAAACCAGTGCAATTAACATCAGAATTTAATAATCAGCCCTGTAGCATCAGTTTATATTACAGGGGAAGCTAATTTTCTGCTGGATAATTAGTGACGAGCCCTAAGCTTAGCTTCTCAACAGCTGCTCAGAGCCCACTGAGCATGTGAGTGTCACAGACACTTTCCAAGATGGTGACCCCCTGTGACAAGTTTGAAGTCCTGGATCATTGCTGCTATTGACAAGCTGAAACTTTAGCCTTGTGCAATAAGTTCAGTATATAAAATATGTCATTTTTGCCCATAATAATTTTTAGGGTTTAGTTTTCCTTTAACCCATTCCTTGATAGCTGACTGGGTGAAATCAGCCCACAGCTTATGATCTACAGCGCTGGCGCCTCCATGTCAGCAACATAGATCCTATGATTCATGGCACAGAAAATGTTATTTAAGTATTTTTTAGCTTGATTTTCTAATAGTGGGCATAGTGCTAAAATCCAAACACTGTTTGCCATGTTTTTAACAAACAATGCTTAAATCTGGGTGTGTAATGGTCCCAAATGATGTAAAGTATGGTCCCAAATAATATTGGAATGCTTTATTCGACCAGAAGCAGCTTTTATTAGTGCGTATATTACCAGCTCACCGGACATATTCTCTAATGGCAGATTCCATTCACCAAATTCAGGTTCTTCTCCATTGGCTAAATAACACCAGAGAAGACTCTATCCCATGGGCCAATATAACGCAATAGGGGTTATAATTTCACATGGTTATTTCTAGAACAGAGGCACTTAAAGGATCTGTTTCAAGGCTGGGTTTCCCAGGCAATATCTTCATAGCCTGGAGCACAGACATTGGGCTCTGAATCTATTACTCCCCTGACATACTACATTCCACTAACCAAATATGGACACAAAGGACTGGGAGAAGGCAGGAAACGAGGGCTGGGCACTGAAGTCATGCCAGGCTTCCACCCCTGCTCTTTCTAAAGCCATAAGACAACATATACACACCATGAAAATGCTAGGAGATTTTTTCATAAGTAACGTGAATATTCAACCTTAGGTTTGTCTATATTCCAACAGTCCTCTATGTAGAGCAGTTCAACAACAGCTAAAGGAATGGCAGGCTGGGCATATGTAGGGCTCCCTAGTCGTCTCTACACGGAGCCAACATACACATTCAGCTTAAGAGTACACACAGGAATTATTAGGTCAAAACGGCTTCCATGCGATATGGGGTGGCTGCTAATTTGTGCCCTGGGTACCCCTGGAACTATAGCAGTGTGACTGTTACCCCAATATTAACATATACTTGTGTGTGTATAATCTTGTTATGAGCGAAGAGGGTCCAGCCTGAAGGCCAGTTAGGGTGAGATTTGGGGCGAGTGCTTATTTGTGCCCTGGGTACCCCTGGAACTATAGCAGGGGGACACCCCAATGTTTCTATATATCTGTAACCTTATTATGAGCTAAGGGGGCCCAGTCTGAAGGCCAGTTAGGGGGAGATTTGGGGTGAGTGCTTATTTGTGCCCTGGGTACCCCTGGAACTATAGCAGGGTGACTGTTACCCCAATGTTTCTATATATCTGTAACCTTGTTATGAGCTAAGGGGGCCCAGCCTGAAGGTCAGTTAGGGGGAGATTTGGGGTGAGTGCTTATTTGTGCCCTGGGTACCCCTGGAACTGTAGCAGGGTGACTGTTACCCCAATGTTTCTATATATCTGTAACCTTGTTATGAGCTAAGGGGGCCCAGCTTGAAGGTCAGTTAGGAGGAGATTTGGGGTGAGTGCTTATTTGTGCCCTGGGTACCCCATGAACTATAGCAGGGTGACTGTCACACAAATGCTTCTATATATCTATAACCTACAGGAGACTAGCATAAAGGGAAAGCCCTTAAATAAACCATCACCAAGTGAAATAAATAAAATACTCTTGCCATCATAATACAAAACTATCAAGCCTCACATATCTCAGGCCCTTCCTGACCAAGCCATGTTTATACAGTACGTCATACTGGAACACTCAGACTTCAAGAGAGACGTATACATATGCTGAAATAAACATCTGTAAAGTGCTGCAGGCAAATCCTACTTTTCTGACATTTTTACAAATACACACAAGTCACAGTTTACAGCATGGATTCTCAGCGTATTAACACGCCAAAAATATATGTATATTTATTGAGAAATACTAACATCTCTTATGTCAGTGTTTGGAGTGTACTCATAATTCAAAGCCACTCGAATACATTATTGTTTTAATGAAATGTTAAATGATACATGAACTAAAACATTTGCAACTGTATTATATACCAAGGATGTACAAGTTAGTATAGATATGGGTGTATATAATTTATGTGAGGGTATGGAGGGCTGTGTGTATGGATGCTGGGTTTTCAAATGGAGGAGTTGAACTTGATGGACTTTGTATTTTTTTCAACCTGATTTAACTATGTAAATAACTATGTAAGTGGATGCTAAATGGGCACATTCAGTGCTCAGAGGGATTTTATTGTCCCCAGTTAATTCAATCAACCCACCATATGTGCCTTTCCTATGGTGCTTCACACTTGTCCTCTGCTCCCTTCAAGTATTACACTGAGCATTCTCCAGGCTGGCAGTCAGACGAGGACATCAAGAGGTGTGAGATGGTGCCCACCAAACCCGCATGGCTACTCTGCTTTTTACAACCAGTTACAGCAAACAGGCAGTATTCCGGGTTGATACCAACAACACAGTGCTAAGGGTGGGGGGCAGATTGGCCATAGTTTTTGGCAGTCAGGCCAGTCAGTCTTCCGATGAGCCCACTGGTCCCGGGACAGCTTGAGCCCTGCAACTAGAACAACCCCATGAATTTAGCAATGTGTCAAAAGGAAGAGTGGACTCCTTATAGGATATATAGTGAATAAAGTACCCCCTCTTGTAAAATATAAGGATATTATAAGTTACTGAGGAGTTTCATGACCATATAAAAACACGAGGCCGAAGGCCGAGTGTTTTTATACAGGTCATGGAACTCCGAGGCAACTTCTAATATCCTCATATTTTACAACTGGGGTTACTTTATTAATTATAATACACAAGTTTCAATGAGTCATGTGACATCAGAACTCACCGTTTATAACTGATGACATCAGAACTCACCGTTTATAAGGATATAATTTCCAAGATATTCATGGCTTTTGTGTATTATATGTCCATATAAACCAAGGACCGGGATAAAGGGCCTCCGTCCCACTCCCCAAACATAGGGGTATATATATCAAAAGAGTGAAGTTAGAGATCACCACAGTCCACTAGAGTGAAATACCCCCTCTCTCCATTTATTTCTATAGGATTTTTAGAAGTATTTATCAATGGGTGAAAGTGAAAGTTCCCCCTTTGATAAATACGTCTTTAAAAATGCCATAAGAATGAATGGAGAGAGGCGGGATTTCACTGTAGCGGACTGCGGTGATCTTTAACTTCACTCTTGGATAAATATACCCCAGAGTCCTGCAGTGGGTCAGGCACCCATGGAATACATGCCAAAAACTATGGCAAATCCCTGATGCTCCGTGTGTACACAGCATAGTAAATTAAGTAGGCTGTGGCCAGCTATAAAGTTTGTTTCAGCGCATACGTGTAGCCATGGGGGCAGCCATTCACGCACAGGATACACAGTAGATTGCAGGTAAGCTCTATAGAACCCCATTGTATGCTACAGAGCTTATCTGTTATCTGCTGTGTGTCCTGTGCCTTTTCTCCTTCTTCAGCTTTAAATGGCTGCCCCCATCGCTACACAGCAGCTTGTTTATATAAACTATAGTAGTACTTATCTGTTATCTACTGTGTATCCAGTGCTTGAATGGCTGCCCCCATGGCTACATGGCAGCTTGTTTATATAAACTATAGTAGTACTTATCTGTTATCTACTGTGTATCCTGTGCTTGAATGGCTGCCCCCATGGCTACACGGCAGCTTGTTTATATAAACTATAGTAGTACTTATCTGTTATCTACTGTGTATCCTGTGCTTGAATGGCTGCCCCCATGGCTACACAGCAGCTTGTTTATATAAACTATAGTAGTACTTATCTGTAATCTGCTGTGTATCCTGTGCTTGAATGGCTGTCCCCATGGCTACACAGCAGCTTGTTTATATAAACTATAGTAGTACTTATCTGTAATCTACTGTGTATCCTGTGCTTGAATGGCTGCCCCCATGGCTACACAGCAGCTTGTTTATATAAACTATAGTAGTACTTATCTGTTATCTACTGTGTATCCTGTGCTTGAATGGCTGCCCCCATGGCTACACAGCAGCTTGTTTATATAAACTATAGTAGTACTTATTTGTTATCTACTGTGTATCCTGTGTTTGAATGGCTGCCCCCATGGCTACACGGCAGCTTGTTTATATAAACTATAGTAGTACTTATCTGTTATCTACTGTGTATCCTGTGCTTGAATGGCTGCCCCCATGGCTACACGGCAGCTTATTTATATAAACTATAGTAGTCTTTCTGAAGCAAATACACCGGTCATACAAGTGCAGGGCAACACTACATTATATTTTCATTCTTTTCAAACACTTTAATTTTTTGGTGTTACTGTTCCTTTAGCCGTGGTGGTAAAAGATCATAAGCACACTGTATATTGTATATGGACAATAAACAATTTTACAAGATTTGGAAAGATAGGGGACTTTCACATGGTATTGTCTAATCTTTGCAAGGGGAGCTCCACCCACTTTTATTTGCATAGTCAAAGAAATACAAACTGTTCCTTTAAGATGTACTATAAAAAAGAACCATAAAACTCTCCCCTTACATATCAAAGCTTCTTCCTGAATTACCCACCACTTTCCTACATTATATTTCTCCCGTTCTCTTTAGCTGCTGATACACCAGCGACATACATCCCCCAACTCCACAGAATGACGCTGCTCAGCTCCTGGCTGGTAAGTTGTAGTAGTGAGCAGTAAGGGAAGAGTTAAGGGGCACTGCCAAGATAAACATGATCTGCTGCTGGATGTGCCAGCTGCCCGAGGAGCAGAGATTTACTTTCTGGGACAGTTTTTGTCCTTTTATTGACTACGAGAGGAGAGGGCGCTCAATTTTTTTTCATCATTATGATGGAAGGATCTATATTAAAACATCTGGCTCGTCTCCAACAAGCGCAGCAGACTTGCTTGGTGATCTTACTTTGCAAAAATGCCAAAGACCTGTCTGCACAAGGAGAGGGGAAAAGAACATGGGTTGGAAATCGAGATCAATGGCAGAGACATTACGTTAAAAACCTACAGATCCCAGCAATCTCAGCAAGCCAAGTGCCAGATCCTACAGCAGGCAAAAGAGGCGTATTGCTGCTTGTAAGCTCTGCCTGGGTGTTTGTATTCTCTGCACTACTGGTTCTGACTCCAGAAAGAATGGTGCAAAAGCCAGCTGATCTTGTGGAAAACGGACTTCTGCCACATTGTTTCAAGAGGAAGAACCAGAGATTGTGTGTGTGTGTGTGTATGTGTGTGTGTTTATATATATATATAATATATATATATATATATATATATATATATATATATATATATATATATATATATATAGATAGATAGATAAAGATATATAGATATATATAGATAGATGTATCTCTATCTATATATAATGTGTATCCATTCTCAAATATGGTTACTACTCAATATGCCCAATACACACCAGACCAGACGTGACCTCTAAATTGGCACTGTACCTTCACAGAGAATGACTTTAAATTTATCATATATTAAGAACTCAGTAGGAGTCCTTTTAATACATTTCCTTTTTCTGCATTATGACAGACTGTACCACGTCTTCATTAAGGCCAAGAACATTGGTTTTAAAGCTAAACTAGTACAGGTATGGGATCCGTTATCCAGAAAGCTCTGAATTACAGAATGCTCATCTCCCATAGACTCCATTTGATCCAACTTCCCTTTTCATAATAATAATAATAATAATAATAATAATAATAATAATAAACAGTAGCTTGTACTTGATCCCACCTAAGATATAATTCATCCTTATTGGAAGCAAAACCAGCCTATTGGATGTATTTAATGTTTACATGATTTTCTAGTACACTTAATGTACGAAGATCAAAATTACAGAAATATCCCTTATCCAGAAACCCCCAGGTCCCGAGCATTCTGTACCAGGTCCCATACCTGTATATATTGTAACCAATTCTGTACCTACAGCTTGGTTTTAATTCATGGGCAGGCTTCTCTGTATGAAGTATACACAGTATGCTCTCTCTCTCTCTATATATATATATACTCCCTCCCCATTTCCTTCCTACCTATGCAATGTGTAAGCTCCAGAAGGTACCTTTTTCCATGTGCTACCTGCTCCAGAAAAACATCAATATGATAATTGAGGAGTATATAGCACATTTTTGGTTATTCTACATGTTGGGGTATTCTATGCATGTTGTTAAATATCCATTTACATTGCCTGTTGCAGACCTCCCATGTAACATGGTGACACAACTGGAAGAGCACCAAAGCAGGATAATGTATTCCACATGGTGTCTCTGCGTAAAGGGGAGGGTTGGCGGCCTTGAACAAAATGTCTTAAGTGAGCCTTAATCTTAAGCAAGAAAACCCCCAACAGTGAACCACCAGGACTCATAATCGAAGTATACACAAATAGATCTGCTGCTTGGGCAAGATTAGCAAATGAGCCCTGATTTCGCCATCCACATGGTGGGCCCAATAAAGGGGATTCCTCTCTTGGTTACGGTACTAGGCCAATGATTGGATCTCAACAGAAGCAGAACTAGTGGGAGAGGACCTTTTGAAGGCGTCCTTGCACAGCAGGATTTTCAAACCTGGCCATAAATCAGTTGGGCAGGTCAGGCTTTTGGTCTGAGTAAGCTGCTAACATCAGCCTTGGTATGGCCAGATTATATTGTCTTGCTACAAAATGCAGTTGAGCTTGGTTTCCTAAAGGAGATGAATATATTTTCCAGCTTCTATGAAGCCATTACTAACTGAGCTTGCAGTTTCCATCCTCCCTAAGACTAAGTCAGACCACAGCATTTATTATCTTCCACCGCCCTTCTGTAGTTGAATAATTCCCCTTTAAAATGCCTAGAGGCCAGAAGGATTTAGCATGTCCCAGTGTGACGAAACCATCACTTACCTTGCTCTTCACCTCTGGATGGCATTTTAATTGATGCTGGAGAGAATTGAGTTCCCTCATCACCTCAGGCGCTTCTTTCCTCAGAAACTCAAACTTTTTGCTTAAAACTCTCAGTTGATCATTTTCCTAAGTATGATAGGAAATAAAAAACCATCAGATAAAGTGTGGTTGGCAAGTCTCTTATAATGTAGGAATGCCTTTGTAATTAAAGTAAAGTAAAGACGACCCAGGTATCCTGGAGTTCAGCAACTGATAAGACTGGGCATTCCTACAAAGCAAGATGCTCTTACTTTTATAGTTAATTTATGTATTATGAGTATTTGCGTCTCCAATCGTCAGTTTTCATCATCAGTGTCTACATGGCTTTTTATTTAGCCATGATGATAAAACGGTATACGGAAAAGAAAAGCGGCGCACTGAATGATGTGTAACCATACCTTGGTAAGGAGCTTGGGCTGACTGTCCTGTTTATTGGCTTTGCTGGTTAGTGTTTTCTCTTTTCTCTGATGAATCTCACTTGCATTCAGAGATTCTCTGGAGCCTCTCGTAGTCCTGTATGAACCTTCTCCCATTGGCTGCCTGGGAATTTAAATAGTATTAGCCTCTTTATAAAGACACAGCTCAAAAAGATAAAATCATTCCCTTTCCAAGGTGTATACTATCTAATTTCCCAAATCGAATTCCTTCAGAAGCCCTGAAATCTAGCAGCAAAGGTGGTTATATGCTACCACGTTGGCCATGCTCATGGGTGACCTATTTGGCAACCTCACCAAACAAGCAGATCAGGCCATCCATGCGATTTGCAAAGTCATGCAGATCCAATCGTTGTCATATCATATACTAAAGTATACGGAGGCCATTGGAAAAGGGCCGCATCAATGAGCTGATGCACTCCTCATCCAACTGGATTTTTAAACCTGTCCAGTTGATATCAGCCTATTCTTTTAGTCATATAACAGTTGGGCACACTTGTTGGTGGCCTCATACACTGACCAATAAAGGTGGCCATAAACGTTAACAATTACGATCTTTCTTGGAAAAGATCTTTCCAAAAAAGATTGTTCATTTCAATACACACGTGTAGAGCTGAATCATCAGATATGCTGGTAGAAACAATAAGGGATGCACCTAATCCACTATTTTGGATTCGACCGAACTCCTGAATCCTTCGCGAAAGATTAGGTCGAACTGAATCCTAATTTGCAATTAGGGGTGGGAAGGGGAAAACATTTTTTACTTCTTTGTTTTGTGACAAAAAGTCATCTGCTTTCCCTCCCCACCCCTATTTTGCATATACAAATTAGGATTCAGCTCGGCAGAAGGATTCAGCCGAATCCGAATCCTACTGAAAAAGGCTGAATCTTGGAGGAATCCCGAAACAAATCCTGGATTCGGTGCATCCCTAGAAACAATAGAATTCTCCCTGTATCTGATGATTCACAGCACAACAATGGACGATGTTTAAGTGCCTTCAAAGGCACCCAATCAAAATTTTCCATCCAGCCCTTCTGCCGATACTGGTCGGCTCTTTTACCACCAAACACGCACAGAATATCGTATGAAAATTAGTTTTGTGCAATATTATCTGTGCGTCTATGGCCACCTTAAGCAGCCAAGTAGGTCTCAAGGGAACAAGTCAGCAGCTTTTATTAACTTGTGTTATCCACTGTAGGAGGAAACTGACATACCCAGAGGATTCCTATCTAAACACAGGGAGAACACATCAACTCCAAGCTGATCTTCATTTGATCGTAGAGATGTCGCACTTATATAACATGGGAATATCAGCAATAAATTTTCAAGGTAAACATTAGCCCTACTCTCAGGACAAAAAAAGCCATCCCAAAATGTCTTATTTACCAATCAAAACAGTGCAACTGCCTCAATATATATTGAGGGATTATAACCATAGTGTGTTTGTGGTACTTCCTACCTTTGCAATGCCCCCTGCTGGCTGATCATGGACAAGACTTCGGCTGCTTCTTTAGAGAGAGACTTGCACTCATTTCTTAACTCTTTGCTTTGCTTCCACAAGAGCTCAGCTTCAGCTGCATAGAGAAAATATATGTATATATTAAATTAATACAGGTCTAATTTTTATCAGCAAAATGAAAACAGCTTCTCCTGGAGCAGAGGTTCAAGTGCAACCATGACTACTTTTGCCTAGGAATGTACTGAATATACTGAATGCATGCATAGTAAGATTCACTTGTTTGGCAAGGTTGCTAAATGAGATTAAAGCTCATCTTCGCTTCCTGTTGTTTTGATCATTTGGGCTGGTTATATATGGACCCAGATACCCCAGTTCGTCATTGATCAGCTTGTGTATGGCTGCCTTAAAGGAGAACTAAACCCCCAAACTAATGAAAACCCCTACCCTCCATAGTCCCACCTCCCTGTTCCCCTCCGCAATGGTGTTAATAGCTACTGTATAAATGACCCTAAGTCTTAAATTAACCCTCGATGCAGAGTCTGGGGAGGTCAGGGGCGACCATCTTCAGATTTTCGGGAATATTTGGGTCCCTTCGCCAATTTCCGTGGCTGACGGTGCATGCGCAGTTGTTCGAGACTGAACAATTGCTAGAACTGTGCATGCGCCGATACGCTGCTTGCTTACTGAAGACTCCCGAAGCGGTGAAGATGGCGCCTGTGAGCTCCGCTGCTCTGACTCTGCATCAAGGGGTAATTAAATACTTAGGGGTATTTACAGGTCTTAAGACCTGTGCGGGGGGGGGGTAGGGGTTTTCATTAGTTTGGGGGTTTAGTTCTCCATTAAGGAGGCAATCTTGTTTGTTGTGATTGGCTAGGAAGAAAAACTGGCAGTATCTGAAGCTTGGAAGCTGTACAAAAAAAAGTGATCGGAGGTCCTCAAATTTCCCTTGGAGGGCCACTTCCAAACAATGGCCCTTGAGGTTGACAGCCTTAATCTAGAGCAATGCTACTCAACTGTTAAAATATGGTAGGTTGAATATTTACTATACTACACGTTCAGGGGGCCAGATTACAATGAAATAATGACGCCATTCAAAATCTCTTAGCGTTGAGCTTAACAGCCCTGACTATAGACAAGACTATATCCAGACTACACCCACTCAGGCACAGGTGCCAACATATACTTAGGCATGACATCGGGGCAACTGTGAAAAAAACTCACGTAGGTGGTTAATAATTATGACTCAAAGAAGCCATATGTAAGAACAAGCGGTTTTCGTAATTTGATGTTTGTTTGGTACTTTCCCCTATCTAGACCCAATCACTGGTGCTTCTACTGAAGGGTCCGGCCATCATCATGGAGAAAAATAGCAATCAGGCCCAATGTCTTGGATCAAACTAATACCATGACTTCTTCAGCCTTGTTAATTATACACCAGTTGCTCCCGAGAAAAAGTACCTTGCATTATTTCTTTGCAAATTTGGCAGTGAAATCGTTTATTAAATAAGAAAATCCTCAGTGATCCTTGGAACAAGTGGTTTATTTATGAAAGCAGAAATAGAAGTGTCAAGTACAATTCATTAGCCTTACATTATGCATGTGCAATATTAATAAGGTTATTCTTCCTACAGAACATCTGTATTAAATACAGACTTTGGGTCTAGAGACTGTCCCACAAATAGAGGGTAAGTGAATTCCTGAATCTCCGACATGTGATGACCATAATGACACAGTCACAGCCATTTACATTAAAGTATGTGGTTCATCATAGAAAAAAAAAAAACCAGGGGAGTAAGTTTTCAAGATTTTAACAGGTCCTGTGACCTGCACCACATTTTTACCAGCTTGGACCCGCTAAGATCCACAAACGCCATATCAACAAGACAACATTACCTGCAGGCCTTAATGATGTCACCACAAGCTATATGTGACATTAAAGGGCAACTCCACAAAAACATAACTTGAGCTTTTTGAAAAGTAAACATAATTTCAAGCAACTTTGCAATATATTATTATTTTCATGATTTTTAATGGTTTGGAACAGTTCCCTAAGTCTAGCCCCCTGCTCTTCTGCTGAGCTGGCTGACTACTTTGCTGAGCTGGCTGACTACTTTGCTGAGCTGGCTGGCTACTGTTACTTTGTATCAATAGCCAGCTGTACGGAATGCATTTTAGGACATCCTCCGGGGAAATCCCTGTCCTCCATGCGATCTCCTATGGCTTTGGATTGCTGCATCGGGTGTTTTTACTGTCAGTCATCCTGAAATGCTGCAGTCACACCTCCGTCCTCTACCCTCCCTTCTCAACCATCAGCCACACAAACTCCCTCCTCAGCCCTCCACCTTCCGCCCTCAGTCCTCCGCCTTCTGGCCTCCCTGCTCAGCCCTCCACCCTCTTTCCTCAGCACTCAGCCTTCCGCTTTCCCTTTTCAGCCGTCCGCACTTCGCCCTCCGCTAAATGACATCACATAAAGAAACGGAAGTTTAAAAAAAAAAAAACACTCAAAAAGACCACCCAGGACGGATGGCTGAGGAGGGAGGACCCAGGACCCATGTCAGATGGCTGAGGAGGGAGGAGTGAGGACCCAAGTTGGATGACTGAGGAGCAGGAGCTGACAGCCGAGGAGGGAGGAGCGAGGTGTGACTTCTGCTTTGAGGGAGGGGTGAGTTGAAAAGCAGGAGATGTTGCATTCCTCTAGCATAGGAGATTGCATACAGGACAGGAATTTCCTCGGAGTATGTCCTAAAATGCGTTCCGTACAGCTGTCCCCAGCCTGCATCCTCCAAACCCCACAATTCCCTGCACATGTGATTTCAATAAGGAAAGGAACATCACAGTGCAATGAATTGTGGGTGATGTAGTTCCTGCATGCTGTCTGTAAGCTGTAGAGAAGTTGTTATAACTTGTAACATCAGTGTTTAGTCCTTCCTTCCCTGCCAGGATTTCAAATGATGCAGAAAGAGAAGAACTGTTAAACTGTTGGATTTCAGCATAGAAAATGCTATTTATTGATACTTTTTGAAGAAACAGTTAACTGTTATGGGTATATTAGGGGTTTCTGTGTTATGTGGGCCTCTTTAATAGAGTTCCCCTAGAAGATAGAGAAGTATAAGTATAATTTGCTTATATTGAAAAAAAGAAGAAGTAGAATTTGGGTTAAGTCCTACCCACAAAATACTAGCTTTTTTTGCAGGAAACCCACAGGTACCTAACCTGACATAGGACTCTAGCCTTGGGGTAGGGTTCCTGAACTGTGGCCTCTTAGGTGGTGAAGTCGTTGATACGATGCCAAGCTGGCCAATTAAGCTGGGGTTCCTTTGAATACTTGGTATCCTAGATCTCTCTGGCCTAGAAGCTCAGCTCATACTGAAGGCCTTGGGTGAATGCTACATTACCGTCCAAGACATCCCTGGAATCCTAGCCTGAAGGCCAGTTAGGGTGGGATCAATATCCATTGATCTAAGAGAAATATGTTTTTGTGATTTGGCTGAATCCTGAATTTTTGACCAAATCCTTAACAGAATTAGAACTCTAATTTACATATTCATGTAAGCATTAGGATTGGGGGAAAAAAAGAAAGCGTGTGTATTCCATGTTCCAATAATTGTCAAATATGCAACAATTAGATTTGGGTTCGGTTTGGTTAGTACTTGCCTTCACCTTAATCGAATCCGGTTGAAAAAGTCTGAGATTCAGGTGAATCCTGGATCCCTAGCATTTATTATGTGAGCAATTAGAGCTATAGGCCCAGGCACTGGCAATACTGTTTTATTATGTATAAAGTAAAAGCTGTTGTTGCACAGGTCACCATAGGGATTCCAAATAATTACAGGACCCCAGTTATACTATGTTATTACATAAGGCGGAACATATGCAAAGTTATGCATATACAAAGCAAAGTTTATGTTACACTCTCACCATGGCGACTCCAAAACAACATTCAAACGGGAGGTGAAAACCAATGAAAACTCATTTTAAAAATCAAGGCGAACCTTTTCCCTAAATCCTTACTGGGTCATCCAGTCGAGGGATCACAGGCAGATTACTCTTTCGTACGGCTGTGTATTCTCTGAATTCTTCTCCTCATAAGGAAGCGTGTTCAAAGAGGAGATGTCAACCTCACACCGGGAGGAGAGACTACATTTCTGTGTTTATAGTACGAGGGTCTGACTAAGGACTTCAGCAGCCTTTATGGCATTCCGCATGCAAAGCCAAGAGCTGGAATTTAGCAGCGAAAAACCAGTTGCAAAAGACAAAAAAAAAACAAAACAACATTTGGCTTTTTAATGAGCTCCCTGAATATTAGAAGTGGAAAATGGGTTAATGCTAGGGATGTGGTTCGGGATTCTGCCTTTTTCAGCAAGATTCGGATTTGGCCGAAACCTTCCTCCCGGCTGAACCGAATCCTAATTTGCACATGCAGGGAGGGAAATTGCGTGACTTTTTGTCACAAAACAAGGAAGTAAAAAAATGTTTTCCCCTTCCCACCCCTAAATTCGGATTCGGTTCGGTATTTGGATGAATCTTTTGCAAAAGATTCGGGGGTTCAGCCAAATCCAAAATAGTGTATTCAGTGCATCCCTAGTTAATGCTGAACAATTTTGAGTCTTCAAAACATGTCCTGCTAACATTCATCTGCTGATTGCTAGGGATGCACCGAATCCAGGATTCAGTTCGGGATTCGGCCTTTTTCAGCAGGATTTGGCCGAATCCTTCTGCCCAGTCGAACCGAATCCTAATTTGCATATCCAAATTAGGGGCAGGGAGGGAAATAGAGAGACTTTTTGTCACAAAACAAGGAAGTAAAAAATGTTTTCCCATTCCCACCCCTAATTAGCATATGCAAATTAGGGTTCGGGTTCGGTATTCGGCCGAATCTTTCGCAAAGGATTCGGGGGTTTGGCCGAATCCAAAATAGTGGATTAGGTGCATCCCTACTGATTGCATGTTATCTATTTCCACTGCTTATGTCTTCTAGCAGAAATTTCCCAGGCCAAAGCGTCATATATCCCTTCTTTGAAGGGCCAATTTGCCTCAGGTTCTTCCCATACCGGTATGGGACCTGTTGTCCAGAATCCAGATATTTCTGTAATTTGGATCTTCATACCTTAAGTCTACTAGAGAACGATGTAAACATTACATAAACCCAATAGGCTGGGTTTGCTTCCAATAAGGATTAATTATATCTTAGTTGGGATCAAGTACAAGCTACTGTTTTATTATTATAGAAAAAAAGGAAATCAATTGTAAAAAAGTGGATTTCTTTATCATAATGGAGTCTGTGGGAGACGGCCTTTCCGTAATTCGGAGCTTTCTGGATAACGGGTTATCCTGCTCTACAGGAAAACAAACAAAGCTGCTTGAGTTCTGCATGGCTGGGAAGTAAGGCGGGGGCTCCCCCTGCTGTTCATAAGTATGATTGTTTCCCTGCCCAGCAGTTAGGGACCGTCTGACAATTCCTATCCACAGCACTAAATGAAGGGAGAATTTCACCGCAGACAGTCAGGTTTCTTATAAAAACGGTACACATTTTTAATTCAAGTGTATTGGAGATAGGTTTCTTTTTCATTAAAGAAAGTAAAAATTGGATTTTATTTTTTTTGCCTTTACATGCCCTTCAACCTCTCTAGTTTTGACAGGGCAAACAATGGTACAGTCGTTTTACTACATACACGAGCGAGTGTACTGCACGCTGATGAGAACATGTACTGTACCTCAACATAAAAGTTACCATACGAATGTATTTACCTTGCAGATGGGAGGATCTACAGTCCACGGCATGTGCCTTTTCTAATACGGCTAACATCTTCTCCTTCAGATCCATATTCAGTGTGCTCAATTCACTGGCCACGAGGAAGGGCTGGTCTGACAGATGGGTTTCTGGTGCAGCACTACAGTTTGCCTTTATAAAAGGAGAAAGCAAATAGCCATATAATAACCATCACAAGTAGCTTATATCAGTGGTCAACAAAAAGAGCCCCCCACTGGCCTATAAGAGACTGACTTGGTTACCCACTAAATGTCCTATAAGAGAAAGACAGGGTTATCTTTGCCTTGTGTCTTTATTTGGTCACGTAACTCCTCCGTGACTTATAATTAGGGATGCACTGACTCCACTATTTTGGATTCGGCCGAACCCCGGAATCCTTCGCGAAAGATACGGCCGAATACCGAACCGGATCTTAATTTGCATATGCCAATTAGGGGTGGAAAGGGGACAACATTTTTACTTACTTGTTTTGTGACAAAAAGTCATGTGTTTTCCCTCCCCGTCCTTAATTAATGCAAATTAGGATTTGGATTGGCCAGGCAAAAGGATTCGGCCGAGAGGAGTCACAGAGGAGTTCCATGACCATAGAAAAACACGAGGCCAAAGGAGCACAGGTTACTTCTAATATCCTCATATTTTCCAACAAGGGGGATTATATTTATTATAATACACAAGTTTTAGTGAGTCATGTGACAAAAATGATATCACTTGGCACCGTTTATAAGGATATCATTTACAAGATATTCATGGCTTTCGTGTATTATATATATATATATATATATATATATATATATATATATATATATTATGTGTGTGTGTGTGTGTGCTAGATGTAAATATGTTGATTACCAGTCCTTAAAGAATCTGCAAATACTGGCAGCAAATAGGAAGGGACTAAGTAAATCCCCGACCCACCTACCCAGTGAATAACACTTTATAAGCTCGATATAATGAGCCCCATCCTCTTTACCGCTGCCTGTAATTCAGGCTTACGGGTAAGGAGCTTGGAATAGCATGGGATCAAGTGTTAAAGGAACAGTAACATCAAGAAAAGAAAGTTTTAAAGTAATAATGCAGCTGTTGCCCTGCACTGGTAAAACGGGTGTGTTTGATTCAGAAACACTACTATAGTTCATATAAACTGCTGTGTAGCAATGGGGGCAGCCATTCAAAGGAGAAAAGGCTCAGGTTACACAGCAGATAAACTCTGTAGAACATAATTTTATCTGTTATCCACTATTTAACCTGTGCCATATAGTATTTTTTTCAATTTCCACCATTGCTACTCAGCAGCTTGTTTATATGAACTATAGTAGTGTTTCTGAAGCAAACACATCAGTTTTACCAGTACAGGGCAACACTACATAATATTTTCATTTACTTTTTTTGGTGTTACTGTTCCTTTATAATAAGTTCCCAATTTGCTCTTCATCTTCATGGATTGCTGCCTAGAACATTCTGACTTCACTTCTGCTCCAAGATTAGCAGCACAACTTTGATAGAAGAGAGGGCAAGCAAACCCATGATAGAAGTGGAAAGTGAGAGAAGTGTAAAAAATGTTACTCATTGTCTGCAACATATCGGAAGCCTGAAATTATATTAGCAGTCTAATCGTACACATCTTTTACAAAATGAATGTAAAAGTGCTCATAAAACCATCAGAGCAATTTTACATTAAGTTAGACGGTAGGGTATAGGTCACTCTTAATTCTTAAAACGTTCACATCTGGAACAGGATACGCACTTCATCTAGAAATATATCCACAAACAGGGTCGGACTGGGCTGGAGGGACATTGGGAAAAAACCCGGTGGGCCCCGGCTCTCGTGGGCCCCTCTCCCTACACCTTGGCTCTCCTTACCTCCCTCCCTGGCTCTGTCCCGACCTCCCTCCCTCCCTGGCCCAGGTCGCAGCTGCATGTGGAGGAATAGGTGAGCGCAGGGGGGCCACAGTGTGTTGTGGCTAGGATGGGGGACAGAGAGTGCTTGCAGCTGGGGGGCCCGGTGAGTCCTGGGAAACCGCAGTCCGACACGGTCTACAAAAGACCTCTCAGGCAAACTTGTCACCACAAATACAAAATGATCTTTCCGCCACCTTATAATGGTTTGAAGCTTGTTTTGAAATTGGCTCCTAATTTACATACCGTGCAACTGCCATGAATCTAACTACACCGCCTGATATTAGTTCCTGGCTTGCAACTAGGTGCAGTGTAATATAGTAACAGGCAATGGTTCTATTAGGGCATGGTTACATGGAATGTTGGTTTCACTGCTCTCTGCCTGCGGTTTTTAATCAGGCGGAGAGAAGCGGATACACGCACCTTTCTGTAGCTGCACTGACAATAAACAGCTCCCCCCTGCGTGGAGTGGAGATGGACCCAAAAATATCTGCTTTCGCATTTTTGGCCATTTTGGCTCCATGTAGCTATATGCAGAAGCTATGATTGCCAGGGAGAAGCCGATTAGAGTAGATCTACTTCTCTGCACCCAATTAGATATTGCAGACGAGCAATGGCCCTTCCCAGACATTCACCAGCAACATTTTGGTCAATGGAGGGGTAATGCTTAGTTTTTTGCCGCACACCTGCTGAGCAGCAATTCACAAGTCAATTGCTTTCCAGCAACAAATAACATAAAAATCAGCTCTAAAGAGAACAAAAAGGCGTGACCCAAACAAAAAGGAATCCATTTATATTGACTTTGTAGGACATTTAACCCATTTATTGGGAAGTGCAATGCAATGTTTGCTATGAATGGTGGCTGAAATGCATCTAGCAGCGGCCTTGCACACATCTACATTGCAATAAGCAGAGTAAATGATACATATAATTCAGCTGAGTTTAAAGGAGTTATTTATCTTACTCTATGAACTCCTGGCATGTTTTGGAAGCCTAAAAGGAGATACCAGATTGTGCTCATCTTAAATTGTGTTGGCCTAGTGCAGGGGTCCCCACCTTTTTCACCGGGGAGCAACATTCAGATGTAAAAAGAGCGTGGGAGCAACACAAGCATGAAACAAGTTCCTGAGGTACCAAATAAGGGCTGTGATTGGATATTTGGTAGCCCATATGTGGAATGGTAGCTTATGGGAGGCTCTGTTTGCCAGTATATCTGGTTTTTCTGCAACCAAAACTTGCCTCCAATCCTGGAATTCAAAAATAAGCCCCTGCTTTGAGGCCACTGGAAGCAACATCCAAGGGTGTGGGGATGTTGGGGTTTGCGCATGAGCTACTGGTTGGGGATCACTAGTCTAGAGTCTTGGTCAACACCAAGACCAGCTCATACATATTATAAAAGACACTCCAATAACATAAATTCTAACCTTAGTTATTGTAGAAGGGTCTGTCAACCTGCTCTCCTCAGAGACCAAAGTTTCTCCCACACCATCAAAACGGTCTACTGACTGACTTCCAGCAATGGAAGAACTATCATCCACCAGGAATGGTTTTTCACCCCTTTGTACCAAATCGGATTGTTCAGCCAGTGGCTCGAGAGACGAGTCCTCAGATGGCAATTTAGTGGCTTCATTAAATGGACACAACACACCCTTCTCATCTCGAGAGTCTTCTGGCTGTTCAGTCTTTATATAATCTGACCCATATTGAGCTGTATCCTCAGAGTCATTTTCACTATATTGCGCTGTTTTGGGAATCAACTCAATAGCCATAAAACTTGGGCCTTGCCATGGGTTACTGTCCGTTTGCTGTATATGTGTATCAGTATCTATTTTCTGGTTACTCAACTGAGGACAAGGCTGTAATGATCTCTCTAAAGTGACTGGTTCCAGTACAGTGAGCTGCCCTTCATCGGTCTGTTCTGATAGCTTTAAGCCGTCTGTATTGCTCTGCTGTGCACACTCATCAAGTTCACATTTGAAATCTGTGTCCAATACAACGGTGCCATCATCTGAGGTAGGAACATTGCTCACATTTGTCGTTTGATTATCACCGTGCTCAATATGAAGTTTTAGGTCACCTTTTACTTGTTCTTTTTCTTGTACAAAAGGGTCCATACTTGTTCTTTGAAAGATTGTGGCTATCTCCTGCTCGTCTATCTTGTCAGTTTTACTCATTAAATCATGCTGAAGAGACTCTATCAAACCTTTTTCCATGGTGTAGATATTACTGCTGTCGTCGGAGTCTATTTCCGATGGGGTTTTGCTGCCTTCTTCAAAACTATCGCCTGTGTTCTCCAACTCTGGTTCCTCTAAAACGATGTCTAAGACCTGTGGGATATTCCTTAAACCCTTGAAAGATTCTGTGCGTGGTCTTTCTATATTGATGTGCATATCTACCAGTTCCTCTTCTCCTTCTTCCTTGATATCTACTAGCTGTTGTTTCTGGAGGTGCTTTTCAAGGAGCTGCAAAACATCTGCGTCTAAACTATCCGAGACATAGCGATGTCTCTCTTGCCTTGGATCAAGTCTATCTTGCGAGCTGCTATAAGGAAGAAAGTCCTCGTGGTCTTCTCGGTCTATATTTTCTTCATCGTCGTAGTCATCATCATCGATTTCCTTATCAGAATTTGAGTTTGGCTCTTCTGGAATATCATCAATATTATCAACTGCTATTGATCTCCGTACTGACAGGTCATCAAACGGCCAGATTTCTGCTCTTGCCTTGTATTTTTCACCTCTAACCTCAGAATGTCTTTGCATATGCTTGGGTGATCTAGCTATGGAGGGACCTCTACTGGCATGTTTCACTTGATACGGTGACCTATTTATTAATATATCAAGATTGTCTGAAATACTCTTTTGACTGTGCTCTTCACCCTCATTTTCTGGTGAGGAGCATGTACCTGATTCGCAGTGCAATACTTTCTTTATCTCCTTGTCTGGCTCATGGCCAGTGGAATGAAAATTATTACATTGATTTTCCAGTTTTTCTTCTGCTCCCAATGACATTTGAAAACGGTTCCCTTGGGCATCACGAGGCAACATTATACCACTGTCCACACTGCCTTGTGAGGGCCTACTGTTTTTTAGAGCAGAGGTTGAGCCAAATGCTTCTGACCCCACTTCAGTTGATTTTTCTAAGACAGTCAAAATATTATTAAAAGGTCCATTATCTCCTTCCAGCAATGCATAATCTTCTTGCCTTTGCCCTGAATAAGCCTCCAGTCTGCTTGTCTCCTCCTGATCCCCAATAATTCCCTGTAGCCTTGACAAATAATTCCCACAAAGCACATTTAGCTCAGAGTCAAGAGCCTTTGATTTCTCAAACAACACGCCACAGCTTTGTTGATCCTCAGATCTCACTGTTTCATTACCGCTTAAAACATCAGCTTTGGTTTTATTATTGTATGTGGATACATCCTCTATTAATTCCACATTTTCCTGGTCTTGGTGTGAACATGTAACAATTGAATGATGTGCTCCATGGAATGCATCTTGGTCGTTCGCCTCTAATTTAGGATCATCTGCAAATGAATGCTGGATTTGGGTCACTGAGGAAACTCCAAAAACCGCCGTTGTAGATTTTTGGTTAGCAAACATTTCCAGCTCAAATACGTCTTTGTTGTTGTTTAATAGGTCCTCTGGTTCCAAGTTCTCCTCCATTTTTAAATGTTCACATGCCTTTGCCCCTTCCGTAACGTCAGCATCCAGGTCACACCCATTTAATATCCTCCCAGCAACGGTACAAAAGTCCTCTGAAGTACCTAATGCTTCTGCATGCAGATCCTGATGGATATCTGAAACACAACAAATGAGTAGCACTCATAATTACCGTCAAAGATTTGAAACAAAGAACTAGAAATTACAGACTGTGATGTGGCTTACCCAGGGCCAGTTGGATAGCCAGTAAGTGAAGTGAACATTTGGCTTTAGCAATGTATACAGCAGGTATTGCAAACGAAGCAAAGAAAAAAAAAATAGCTACACAACTGAACATATTTGTGTGAACACCAACAGCATTGGAGATTTTTTGAAGGACTTTTTGCATTTGCTCCTATCAAAATCACTCATCTTAAATCAGTTGGTCTGAATGCATAAAAGAACCGGTCAGCGGCAATAGGGGGTCTGATAATGTGATGTCTCAGACCAGACAGTGGCCAATAAAACGGCCAATCCCAGGCAACCCACTACGCACTGATTCAACCATATAATAAGGTCGATTGTGTGGGGAAAGTGGGTAAATATCCAGAATATAAAAGGATTTTCTGTCAACCGCTCAGCTATAAAGAATCCACTCAGCGTGGAGACTGGACATAGATGTCAATACTTGAGATCCTGTGTTCCGGACGATGACGCTTAATATAAACATTCGGCAGAGTTTAAGACCAAGGACAGGGCTTGCCACGGGTCGGACGAATGTCATATCAAGGAAATATTTAAAAAAAAACTGCATGGTGAAGAACACGGGTTCCATTCAAAGCATAGGAACAAACTTTAACATATATATATTTATTTTTGGGATGCATTGAATCCACTATTTACCATTTGCCTGTATCCCCGAATCCTTTGTGAAAGATTCAGTCGAATACTGAACCAAAACCTAACTGTCATATGTAAATTAGGTCTGGAAAAGGGAAAAAAATGTTTGTTTTGTGATGAAAAGTCTTGTGATTTCCCTTTCTGCCCCAAATTTACATATGCAAATTCTGATTCGGTTCGGCCAGGTACAAGGATTCGGCTGAATCTGAATCCTGCTGAAAAAGGCAGAATCCAGGCCCGAACTGAATCCTAGATTCGGTGCATCCCAATTATACTGTAAATATAGGCACATTTTGTGCTTCAGTTCTCATCAAAGTCATCTTCAAACATTGCCACTGGCCCAGTTTAGCAAAAGTTGCATAATGTATAACAGTGCCTGAATGAATAACCTCATACAACTTACTGATATGTAGTAGTACCTTGCAGAGAAATGGGCAAGCAGCTTCAACTTGCTTTTATAGAAGATACTGCCCATGCTGAGCAACAGGAAAGTAGATTTATTTATTTTATACCCAAATTAAATGCAGTCACAGACAAATGTGTGTACACACACAAATTCAAGTTGTTTGTGAACTTAAGGGCTGGGGGGCAGTACAGTGGCTTTTTGGGGGAGCAGCGTGAACGGAGAGATATGGGAATAATGCTCACTTGGTCTTAAGATACTCCCAGAACCCCAGCCTGAAGTTCAATTGAGATTTTATACCCTAAATATTCTTGCAACTACAGCTAAATAGCTAATAATTATGCATTTTTATATATCGTTAACCTTATTAAGCGATCAGGGAGTCCCTGGCCAAATACTAGATTTCAAATGGGGGGAAAAATTATGTGTGTGCATTATTATTATACTACCATCCAAGGAGGGTAGTATAGTTGGTTTGGATGGTGGGGCCTATGATGAGAGCTCATCACTTGCAGACGTCCCTGAATATTAAGGTGTACATCAAAAGTATTACATACAATGCAGCTAATAAAGGCTGTCTGAAATGATAACCTTCAGGATACATGTAAACTTGGATATTAGGCACAATAAATGCGAAATCTTTTTTTTGTAATACAGAAGCAAAAAGTCTGAAATGTGTCATTTACCTTCTAAAGCGGTTTCACTTGAGGGTGCAGAAGACATTTCTACATTAGTGCCCTACAGGGGAGAAAAAATATATTTTTAGCAGTAATAATGATATTTGCTGGGAATTGTTATTAATGTTTTGGTCATGTTGGGTAAAAGGAAGCAGTGACTCTCTACCAGGCTGGTGTTTGTGAAGGAATCTCTATGAATGCTCTGATCTGCCAGTTTTATTTCTCCATGGACACCCTGTTTTGCTATACAGTCCACAATGAAATTAGCGACTGGTTGTGGATATACCAACTACAAAGACATTGAACTATGGGAAATAGTAAATAGCAATTAGAAGCAAACACTGGTGCACCATCCATTCCTCATTTAATATATCCTACACTCACTGCATGCTCAAGGTGCACCAGCTTTCCAATAATAGCAATTAGAAGCAAACACTGGTGCACCATCCATTCCTCATTTAATATATCCTACACTCACTGCATGCTCAAGGTGCACCAGCTTTCCAATAATAGCAATTAGAAGCAAACACTGGTGCAACATACATTTCTCTTCTAATAGATCTTATAGTCACAACATGCTCATGTGCATCATCCATTCTCCAACCTAAAGATCCTACACTCACTGAATGGTCAAGGTGTGCCATTCCCTATCATAACTAATAGCTCCTACACTCACAGCATGCTTAATGTGCAGCATCCAGTGCCCATTCTAACTAATAGCTCCTACACTCACTGAATGCTCAAGGTGCACCATCCATTCCATATCATAACTAATAGATCCTACTCGCATGCGCATAGTGATTATGTGCCACAAATTGCTCATTATGCACATGCGAGTGACACAACATGGCTGCTCGCACCAGGAGCTCCCTCCCTCTACTGTTATCCACAACCGGAATGCGGGCTCTATTAGCCCACACCTTTGGTTGGGGATAACATCTTTACCCAACAGGTCCCCTTTAAAAATGTAAGCTCTAACATGGTACTTAATCTCTATGTATTTATACTTTTTGTATGTACAGTATTTTGTAAGATTGTACAGCAGTACTTTTCATTGTAAAGTTATATATGCATACAACAGCTCCTACTTATTGCAAGCTCCAGCCTAACTCATAGTTCCTACACTCACTGCACAATCTAAGTGCACCATCCATTCTCCATCCTAACTCATAGCTCCTGAACTCACTGCACGGACCAGTTGCACCATCCATTCTCCATCCTAACTCATAGCTCCTACACTCACTTCATGATCTAGGTGCACCATCCATTCCCCATCCTGACTCAGAGCTCCAACACTCACTGCACGGTCTAGGTGCATCATCCATTCTCCATCTTAAATCATAGCTCCTACACTCACTGCAAAATCTAGGTGCACCATCCATTCTCCATCCTAACTCATAGCTCCTACACTCACTGCATGATCTAGGTGCACCATCTATTCTCCATCCTAACTCATAGTTCCTACACTCACTACATGGTCTAGGTGCACCATCCATTCCCCATACTAATCATCAGAACTTACAATAGCTGCAGTGCATTGTACTGTGCATATACAACATTGACATGAAGTACATTATGGCTCAAGGAAGCAGAATGGAGATGCTAAAGGTACATAAATGTCCCATTTCCCCTGTTATCATTTTTGCAATTTAGGAAAATGATGTAGTAGATTTCCAACCTGTAGGACAAAAAAATGTGGTTCAAACATTTTTTTTCCAAGCATGAATCTAAAGTACAGAATGTCTCCCCAACAACCTCCTTTAATGTATTTTGTCAGCAATATGAATCCCAGGGAGCGGGAATGTGCAGGGAATCTCTGCTGCTTGTGTAATAGGTCATAGAAACTCTCTCAAGCCTTCTGTCTGCATGGAAGTGACCTCAGACTGTAATGAGCGAGGTACAATGGAGCCTGTTAGAGAGGTACAATGGAGCCTGTCTCTGTAGCTCTCTATACATCTTCCCTAGCTGTTCCTTTACGTTACTGTGTGTATCATGTGTGTAACGTGCCAGAGCCATTACCTGCAGAGCAAGCGGGAAGCTGGCCGGGAATGATGGACAGAAAAGTTTTATCAGCAGCCTGGAAGCAAGAAACCCGCCGCAGCATCATTTGGACGTGTACGGGTGGAAGAGCTCAATGCTGCCTGGGGATGGGGGTGATGATTAGGATGCGCACTAAAGCCTGGCCTTACTGAGGGTAATAATGACTCCCATACCTCCCAGATAAAGAGAAATGACCGTGTATGTGTCTAGGTGCGTGTTGGTGGCAATGACAGAATGACAAGCGTCAGGGCGTTTAGCGCCTTATTTCCTGCTCACCCTCTCGCAATGGCTTTTGTTTCGGCAGCGAACATTTCCTTCCTGGCCGAGCGGCACTCAGGCGGATCACGTGACGCGCACTGCCAGTGACCTCATCCGCTTCCCAAGGCTTTTATTGTTATGATCCCGCTCAGCCTGCGGCATTTACTTCCGGTCAGCTCTGTCATTCCAGTTATTACACTAAAACGCACATTAACGAGGGACTTTAGGCCACACTGATTGTACGAGTTCTTTAAAGAGGTTGTTCCCCTTCCAACACTTATATTCAGTTCAGGTTCACCAGAAATAAAGATTTTTTTTCCAATGACTTTATAAGTTCTATGTGTCATCATTTTTCTAATGTCGTGAAGTGTCTACTTCTAAAGCTGCTCTGGGAAAGGGGGTCGCCGACCCTGTAACTGTTCTAAATTGATACATTTAGTTGATACATTTCTTATCTCTGTCCCTGCTAAGCAGAATCCCTGAGTTTCATTACAGGCAGCTGTTAGAATTGATACAATAATTGCTGATACTCCAGAGATGATGCTGAGAAATGTATCAACTAAATGTTGCAAATCTGAAAATAGTGCAGAATCTGCACCTGAATTACTGAGCTGCGCCTGAATTACTGAGCTGCGCCTGAATTACTGAGCTGCCCCTGAATTTCTGAGCCGCCCCTGAATCACTGAGCCGCCCCTGAATCACTGAGCTGCCCCTGAATCACTGAGCTGCCCCTGAATTACTGAGCTGCTCCTGAATCACTGAGCTGCTCCTGAATCACTGAGCTGCCCCTGAATCACTGAGCTGCCCCTGAATCACTGAGCTGTGCCTGAATCACTGAGCTGCCCCTGAATCACTGAGCTGCCCCTGAATTACTGATCTGCCCCTGAATTACTGAGCTGCCCCTGAATCACTGAGCTGCCCCTGAATTACTGATCTGCCCCTGAATTACTGAGCTGCCCCTGAGTTACTGAGCTGCCCCCTGAATTACTGAGCTGCCCCCTGAATTACTGAGCTGCCCCTGAATTACTGATCTGCCCCTGAATTACTGAGCTGCCCCTGAATTACTGAGCTGCCCCTGAGTTACTGAGCTGCCCCCTGAATTACTGAGCTGCCCCTGAATAACTAAGCTGCCCCTGAATTACTGAGCTGCCCCTGAATAACTGAGCTGCCCCTGAATTACTGAGCTGCCTCTGAATTACTGAGCTGCACCTGAATTACTGAGCTGCCCCCGAATTACTGAGCCACCCCTGAATTACTGAGCTGCCCCTGAATTACTGAGCTGCCCCCTGAATTACTGAGCTGCCCCTGAGTTACTGAGCTGCCCCTGAATAACTGAGCTGCCCCTGAATTACTAAACTGCCCCTGAATCACTGAGCTGCCCCTGAATTACTGAGCCACCCCTGAATTACTGAGCTGCCCCTGAATTACTGAGCTGCCCTGAATTACTTAGCTGCCCCTGAATCACTGAGGTGCGCCTGAATTACTGAGCTGCCGCTGAATTACTGAGCTGCCCCTGAATTACTGAACTGCCCTGAATCACTGAGCTGCCCCTGAATTACTTAGCCGCCCCTGAATCACTGAGGTGCGCCTGAATTACTGAGCTGTCCCTGAATTACTGAGCTGCCCCTGAATTACTGAGCTGCCCCCGAATTACTGAGCTGCCCCTGAATTACTAAACTGCGCCTGTTGCCACCTTTTCTGGAAAAAAATACCGGCCTTTCTATATATTTATCTTTTTTCTGTATTAATAACATAGGGAAGGTTTAATTTTTCCCGCAACCGACCAGTCGGAGCCCATTGCTCCTCGTTGTAATCCGATCAGCTATATCGATTACTCCGATATAGCCCTGCCATTGGTTGGCATATCCCCGGAAAGATCCGCTCGTTTGGCGATGTCTCTAGAAGAGCGGATCTCTTCGTGTATGGCCAGCATAGTCCCAAAGTTAGGGGGACCCTAAAATGATTTTACTGTAGAGCCTAATCATTTTTTAAATAATGTCCATGATTGTGAGATATCATGTATAGTGATTTATGATGGTCATGGTTTGCTCCACCAGTGAGTGATTTACAGGATAGCCTCGATCTGGAATTGGGGATAAATTATTATTGTCCTTTAGGGCAGAGACACACGGTCAGATTTGGGGAGATTAGTTGCTTTGTTTTCCAAAGTCGCCCGAAGTTTCCTCGTGAGGCAACTTCGGAAAATTAAGCACTCTGAGTGCCATCCTGCCGGAGATTTTCATTCTAGACGGCGGGAAGGCAGTTTAGGGAGATTAGTTGCCCCGAAGAAGAGATTTGTCACCGGGCGACTAATCTCCCCGAATCTGATTGTGTGTGTCTGCCCTTACTTGTAAGAGCTATCACTCTTTAACTGCATGCTCTAATGTGACATGTATCCTGGCACATTTAAGGAACTTTGTTCCAAGTAAAGAAACACCCATCCCCTCTTAAATGGGGAACTCCACCCTGAAAACGAATTTCTAATGAAAGAAAACATCATACTATATATTATATGATAATATAATATAAATGTAATGGCTATTCTCTGCTCTACTGGTGTGGGTTCCTGAAAGAGAATAGCAGAAGGCGGCTAATTAACAGACCAAGAGGGGATCTGACTTCTGCTACATTGCTTCACAAGTCAGAACCAGGGGACACTGCTTTCAATTGCAATCGTAGTTACAAATAACTTTAAAACCAATGTTAATGTGTAATGAATGTATAAGGGAAAGCTGTTCAGATTGATATTTTTGTTCATTTTTTGGGTAAAGGATCAAACACCCCTGTACATCATATTTGTATCTGTTTGAATGGTTGCTATGCTGCTGCCTGAGAACCGAAACTCTTTAAAGAGTGCTCATTGTAACTGTGGTTTCCCCTACATATTAAAGTCTACCAGACTAGACTCTTGCTAAATTCCAGTGACTGCATAAGGGGCGAATCACACCCCTCAAGTCTGCCATTAGATGCAGCTGTTTTTTTTAATATAAAAAAGGGATTGTAAAAAAAAAAAAATGTAATGCTTTCAATTATTCTATTACAGCTTCAACAACTCATAAACTTCTTTTTCTGGTTTTTAATGCAGACGTTTGTTTTCCTATGTTCCCCATGGTTTGTTTTTGTATTCACGTTAAAGACGTAGGCATAACTTAGAGAGGAAACACACGCTGCAATTGCTTGGGGGGCCCAGGAAGTAAAGGGGAGATAAACAGTTTCAATATATTTGTATAAAGATTCTAAAACATGTAATGGCCCCTAAACTGATTTCATAGTAACGTCCAAGTAGCTTCTACTTCCACCACTGATGATAAGGGTCAAACATGAAAGTAAAGCAGTACAGGTATCCATTATCCGGAAACCCGTTATCCTAAAAGCTCCAAAAAACGGAAAGGCTGTCTCCCATTTTATCCAAATAATCCAAATTTTCAAACATGATTTCCCTTTTCTCTGTAATAATAAAACAGTAGCTTGTACTTGATCCCAACTAAGATTGAATTAATCCTTATTGGAGGCAAAACCAGCCTATTGGGTTTATTTCATGTTTACATGATTTTTTAGTAGATTTAAGGTGTGAAGATCCAAATTACGGAAAGATCCGTTATCCGGAAAACCACTGGTCCCGAACATTCTGGATAACAGGTTCCATACCTGTACCATGTTTTTTTGTTCTTCTTCCAAAAGTATGTGCCTGATGCAATTATTAGTGATGGGCGAATTTATTCACCAGGCGCGAATTTGCAGCGATTGTGCGCAATTCGTCGCCGGCGAATAAATTCGCGAAACGGGCGCAAAAATTTGCTGCCGAAAAATTCACCAGCGTCCAAAAAAACGCACGCCGGCGTCAAAACGAGATGCTGGCGCAAATTCGCCCATCACTAGCAATTATGCCAATAATTAAAACATGTGTTAAAGCGGTTGTTCACTAACTTTTAGTATGATGTAGAGAGTGATGATCTGAGACAATTTGCAGTTGGTTTTCATTTTTTATTTGTGGTTTTTGAGTTTTTTAGCTTTTTATTCAGCAGCTCTCCAGTTTGTAATTTCAGCAATTTGGTTGTTAGTGTCTAAATGACCCTTGCAAGGATTTGAGTAGCAATAACAATACATTTGTTGCCTTACAGAGCATTTGTTTTTTAAATGGGGTCAGTGACCATCATTTGAAAGCTCAAAAGAGTCACAAGAAAAAGGCAAATCAAAGTGAAGATGTGATAGCGTTCAATTCTGCCTAGCGCAACTTCGTTAGAGGTCTTCGCTCAGGCTAATTTACATACGGCAGGAAATTATAAAGTTGAATGGACGTATATGTTGCAGCAAATACATTACATTACACAAGTCCAGGGAACCTTAATAAAGAAAATAGAGTTGTTATATTGCCCTACACATGAGCCCAGTGTTTAGTTTATGTTCCATATGTTAGAAAATGTATGAGGGAACCTGTTTACCCAAAAAAACATTTTAAGGACTTTTGCAGGCTATCATTCTGAAAAAACGCCAGTGTTTTTTGGGACTTTTTCCACTAAAAATATGATGTAAGTAACAGAAGATTGAGTGCATAGATATGCACTCCAATGAACTTCGCTGGGGAAGGCAAGTCTGGCGAAAGAGGTAAAATCCGTATCTTAGTCCATTTGCCAGAGCGAAAATTCGCCTGGTGATAGAGTTCGAATGAGCGCTAGCGTCTGTCTCTTTCACTAGCGAAGTTACGCCTGTGCCCGTTAGTAAATAGGCAAAGTACCTGAAAGCGGTAACGTTGGCGAATCGTCACCAGCGTTAGTCACTTCGCCCTTTAGTAAAACTGCCCCATAGAATTACAGTATATACAACCTCTGCAGGTCTGAGATGGCGGATTTTCGGATTCAGACTTTTTGCAGCCTCGGGGTATTATAAATCTTGAAAATTAAGAGGTTTTTATCCACTAAAAATTTGGATTCTATAGCAAATATACTCGATTTGTTTAATGTTTTTAGCATTCAGACTTTAATAAATAACCCCCTTAATGTACATGTATTAGTATAAATACAGTATATACTGTATAATGGAGTATATTTCCCTAATAACTAACCCACCAGGTTTGAATGATGCTAACCCTGCATGTATTCTTTAGTGTACTTTGTATCTTTCAAGTGTATATTTCTTAGTTCGAATTCATTTAAAGGATAACTTCTTCTTTAAATTCAAATTCAGGAACAGTGTCCCAGTGTAAGAAAAACAATGCTCTGACAGCAGCTCATTACAAAACAACAACTCTGTTTATTTTACATAGACCTATAGTGTTTGCACAGAACGTTTTCCATGCCCCAACCAAATAAATACACATATGCGTAACTGTTGTGCAAACATGTGTTGTGTATTTTCATTGCTTGAGAAACTGACACATAGGAAGGAAATTAAAACGACTTTATCCTAAATATTCTCTATACTAGTCTACTGTATATTCTTCTATACTCCATGTAAAAACATTATACTGCTTGGGCAGAAACTGTTTCATAGTGTATATATGAAATATATACATACATACATATGTAGAAAATTATGGCACTCGTGGGATCTTTTTCAGTTGAAGCAAAAGCAATCTTTATTAGGCCTAACATTTCAAACCCTCACAGGGTTCTTCGTCTATAGTATACATATATATATATCTATACGGGTATGGGACCTGTTATCCAGAATGCTCGGGACCTGAGGTTTTTTTAAGACAATGGATCATTCTGTACTTTGGATCTTCACACCTTAAGTCTACTAGAAAATCATGTAAACTTTAAATAAACCCAATAGGCTGGTTTTTCTTCCAATAAGTATTAATTATATCTCAGTTGGGATCAAGTACAAGCTACTGTTTTATTATTAGTGAAAAAATAAATTATTTTTAAAAAATGTGGATTCTTTGGATAAAATGAAGTCTATGGGAGACGGCCTTTCCGTAATTTGGATCTTTCTGGATAACGGAGCCAAGACCTGTATGTGTGTGTATGTGTATATTTATCAGACCTGTTTTTTTAAATGCATTAAATAAAAATTGAACTTTTTTAACTATTTGAAAAACGTTCCTGGTGTGCACCTCATTCCTTTGTTTTTTTGCATAACGCTATTGAGAGTAGCACCTGGGTCATTCTCTACTTAATGGTGTGCTGAACGCTCATGGACTATGTGTATGTGTGTATATATATAAATATATATATATATATATATATATATATATATATACACACACACACACACAACAGTCCAGAAGGTCCCCGCACTCTATCCACGTCATCCACTTTGTGGGTGTTGGTCAAATAATCAGACGCGATCCAGGCTGTTTTGCCGTCTGAGGCAGCGCATCGCTAGAGCAGTGAGCGTAATTGCACTCTCCGCGCTAGAAAAGCCGAATTTCCGGTTTAAAAACCAGAAATTCGGCTCTTAAAGTTACAAGGAGCAGCTTTTTGCCCCCCCTTGTAACTTCTGGGGAGATGCCGCCTGAGGCATGGTACTCACCTTGCCTCATGGCAGAAACGCCCCTGCAAATATATAACAGTTCAATATGGACCAGCACACCGATTTCTTGAATCAATGTTTCGCCCACAAGGATAAAGGCCTCAATTTGCTGCTGAACGGTCTCCATACATCTCAGATCAGAGTACAGACAAGCACAGAGCTTTTAGTAGCACCAACCCAATTCTGTTATTACAGCACCACTTTCCATTCCTCTCTGCGATTTTATCTTCTGAAACCCAACCAGTGGCGTAACTAGATATTACTGGGCCCCACAGCAAGTTATTTTTCAGGCCCCCAAATTGTCTTGAGGTTGATCTGTTTTACCAATATGTATTAAAATTGTACATGAATTAGGGCCTCATATACCTGCTGGACCCCCCTGCAGTTGCAGAGTCTGCTTCCTCTGTAGTTACACCCCTAAACCCAACACTGAAAAGACTGAAAAAAATGACTGATTTCAAGGTTTCTTTGCACATGCCGTGTAAATGTTCTGATTTTGGGCATCCTGTGCAGATGTAAATGACAAGCTGGCACGGAATAAGGTTAACCACAGCATTTTATACTTAGTAATTCAGACCCTCTTTTATTATCGGTTGGTACTTGGAAATCACACATGAAACGTATCCAGGAACATCAGACGTCAACTTCTGTGAAATGAAACATGAATCATGATGCCAAAATGACTCCTGGTTATTGTTACAGTCTCCAATACACAGAGCCGGGCCACACCAGCCAGGCGCCCTAGGCAACCTGGCCGGGTGCGGTGATGCCGGCGCGCGGTGACGCCGGCGTGCATGTGCAGAAGCGCCAATAGGTGCACACATGTGTGCCGGCACAAGAAAAAGCCGGGGAGTAGGGGACTGGATGTGGGGTAGGCGATAGAGCAGGTACGTGCCTGGTGCCCACCAGCTTTGCACCCTAGGCACGTGCCTACTCTGCCTACCCCTTTGCCCGGCCCTGCCAATACATGTATTATACTGTAATGACATTTTAAAATACATTTCTCAGTTATCTCATTCCTGCTCATCCACTCCTCCCAGTAAAAATGATGACTGATCCCAATGTTATTAATAGGGAAAAAAGATAAATACATAGGAAGGCTGGTATTTTTTTTCCAG
The DNA here is from genome assembly GCF_017654675.1 of Xenopus laevis. NCBI lineage: Eukaryota > Metazoa > Chordata > Amphibia > Anura > Pipidae > Xenopus > Xenopus laevis. Next base: position 12,165,440 of record NC_054385.1, read on the forward strand.
AAAAGGTGGCAAGCCTACTTGTGAGTTATGCAGGGTTTTGGGGAGGAAAAACTCATTAGTTGAGGTATTTTTCCAAAGTGGACTTTCTTAAATAAGAAAAAAAAACAGCACCTAAAACCTGTCAAACTTTATCTTATTTATGTAAAAATATCTTAAGTAATGAGTACTTTTTCCCCATGGGGTTTCCTTCATGATTGCTTGAGCTGATAGGCTCAGTGACATAACCATGGGCAGCTAAGATAAGTGCTCTTAGATGACCGTAGTGCGCATTCCCCTTTAAATAAAACCAATAGCACAGGCTTAAATGGTTGGTTTAAAACACAGCAGGGCTGGAACTAAGGGTAGGCAAAAGGGGGAGCAACCAAAAGGGGGGCATAATTGCACTGGTTTCTTTGCTGCCATGTAGTAACTATCTGTATGAATTTCTAATCAGCCTTATATTGTGACATTTCTATTCTGTGTGTACTGTATATTGTGAGTGGGTCCCTAAGCTCAGTAAGTGACAGCAGCACAGAGCATGTGCAGTGAATCAGTAGAAAAGAAGACGGGGTTGCTACTGGGGCATCTTTGGAGACACAGATCTTTACTGCTAAAGGGCTGTGGTTGCCTTGGGCTGGTACAGAAGCACAAAACATAATGTACAGCATTTCTAGCTACTTCTTTAGTTAAGCTTTAGTTCTTCTTTAAGGTATGGAGATCCAAATTAAGCAAATATCCCTTACCCAGAAAAAGTCCAGAGACTTCTTATTAAAAGGACATTACAACAATAACAGATCACAGTAAGACAAACAGCAACAGAGAGTGTAAAACACTTTAATTCAGCAGGTGAAAAAAAAAAAAATAAGATTAAGTACAAACGGGTTCTACTGTATAAATTAAAACACAGTCCAACCCCCCCGCCTCAAGTGAACAGGAAATCCAAGGACAACAAAACTCTCTTTTACGCCCCCTTTAAAGGAACAGTTCAGTGTAAAAATAAAAAACTGGGTAAATAGATAGGCTGTGCAAAATAAAAAATGTTTCTAATATAGATAGTTAGCCAGAAATGTAATGTATAAAGGCTGGAGTGACTGGATGTGTAACATAATAGCCAGAACACTACTTCCTGCTTTTCAGCTCTCTAACTCTGAGTTAGTCAATAACTTGACCCTCAGCATGCAGCTCAGACTCAAAAGCAACAGTTATGACCCCCCCTTAAGTCACTGATTGGTTACTGCCTGGTAACCAATCAGTGGAAACCAAGAGAGCTGAAAAGCAGGAAGTAGTGTTCTGGCTATTATGTTACACATTCAGTCACTCCAGCCTTTATACATTACATTTCTGGCTAACTAACTATATTAGAAAAGATTTTATTTTGCATATCCTATTTATTTACCTAGTTTTTATTTTTACACTAAACTGTTCCTTTAACATACTAAACTGTAAAGTCTCTCTTTTAGTTTTTGCAAAGATTAGCCCCACTTATATGGTTTAGTGTGTAACCAGCTTCCCACACAGAGAACTACAGTGGCCACTCCCCCCATTACAAGAATTTGCATATTAGGTAAATTAATCTCTGAGAAAATGACTGGTATCAGTGTCTAAGAGCACAATAAATAGCATGATGCAAAATTTTTTCGCTTTTAGCCATTCACACGGTAGTTCAAATGGATTTCAGGCTTGATATCACACACAAAGGAAAGCAGGTTCTCCAGAACTGTCTCCCTGTTCTTTGCATAGTTCTGCTGGATGATTGACATCTTGTCAGTGGTCTCTTTTTCCACCTCATCTAAGCAGCTGCCGTGCGAGCCGAGAGCCTGCAGGAAAATAGCAGCCACGTCAGAAATGCTGAGCACTAAAAGGTGATGCAAAATGTCTGCCCTATGCTCCCTGTGTGTGCCATACTCTGCCTGCCCTATGCTCCCTGTGTGTGCCATACTCTGCCTGTCCTATGCTCCCTGTGTGTGCCATACTCTGCCTGCCCTATGCTCCCTGTGTGTGCCATACTCTGCCTGCCCTATGCTCCTTGTGTGTCATACTCTGCCTGCCCTATGCTCCCTGTGTGTGCCATACTCTGCCTGCCCTATGCTCTCTGTGTGTACCATACTCTGCCTGCCCTATGCTCCCTGTGTGTGCCATACTCTGCCTGCCCTATGCTCCTTGTGTGTGCCATACTCTGCCTGCCCTATGCTCCCTGTGCGTCATACTCTGCCTGCCCTATGCTCCCTGTGTGCCATACTCTGCCTGTCCTATGCTCCCTGTGTGTGCCATACTCTGCCTGCCCTATGCTCCCTGTGTGTGTCATACTCTGCCTGCCCTATGCTCCCTGTGTGTTCCATACTCTGCCTGCCCTATGCTCCCTGTGTGTGCCATACTCTGCCTGCCCTATGCTCTCTGTGTGTGTCATACTCTGCCTGCCCTATGCTCCCTGTGTGTTCCATGCTCTGCCTGCCTATGCTCTCTGTGTGTGCCATACTCTGCCTGCCCTATGCTCCGTGTGACATGAGCCTGGTAGGGTTTGTTAATAGTTTTGTAAATAGTTGTTAGGGGCCCATAAGGTGTTAAATCATGTGCTGATGCAGGGGAGGGGGGGGGAGGACATATGGATTTAAGGGTATGTTTAAATATGACTTAAATTCTTCACATAGGAGATGGGTATCCCTGCAGTGAGCACCAACCATTGGTTTTCTGGTGTGCTACCACAATTGATGTGGACGTGGTCTTGTGATAACATGGGTGTGGTTTAAAGTGGGTGTGGTTTAAAAACAAGTAGTGCTCCGCCCCTCAGCGCCAAAGGAGTTTGACAGCACCGGTCTATAGGAACAGCTTGTTCTGCAGAGTTTGCAGCCTGCTTCTAGAATTAGAAACAGTAAAAATAACTTTTTTAACTTCAATTCTAGTGGGATATGAAGTATGAAACTGAACGATTGGCAATACAAGACAGTTATTCTCTGCCTGCTTATGAGACAGCATGCACCTTGCCGTTCTGATGATACCATCATACATCCCCTTTTTTTTTAGCTTGCCTAGGGACATTCCCTCCCCCCACCTGAAAGTCACAGGACAGATCTTACTTCCCCTTTGTAGTAAATGATAGCTCAGTTGTAATGGCTTGCATTTGCAGCAGTGCAGCGTGGAAAGGCTAGAACAGGATTAATTAGAAGTGACAAAGCAAAAAGAACAAGCCGTTCCTTTTGGCTAAAGGCACACATAGAAGGCTAAAATATTTCATCAATTATCCATGATTGTAATGGGAACTTCCTGATACTGAATAAGTGAATATTGGCCTAAAAACAACAGCAACTATATGGACAATCAATCACTGGATTGTATTGGTTCTGCCCTAATGGCCTTCAGCTTCTCTTTGTGGGCAAAGGTTTTGCCTGCAGCTCTGACTTCTCTCTGCCCTGCAGGGTACAGGGCAAGCAAAGGGACATTATCAGTGGCCCCATGTCTGTTTTAACAGCCAAAAAAGACTGCCAACGAATGCCCTCTAAATCAAGTACAGGTATGGGACCGGTTATCCAGAATGCTCAGAACCTGGGGTTTTCCAGAGAACGGATCTTTCCATAATTTGGATCTTCATACCTTAAAGGAATAGTTCAGTGTGAAAATAAAAACTGTGTAAATAGATAGGCTATGCAAAATAAAAAATGTTTCTAATATAGTTAGTTAGCCAAAAATGTAATATATAAAGGCTGGAGTGAACAGATGTCTAATAAAACAGCCAGAATCCAACTTCCTGCTTTTCAGCTCTATAACTCTGAGTTAGTCAGCGACTTGAAGGGGGGCCACATGGTACATTTCTGTTCAGTGAGTTTGTAATTGATCCTCAGCATTCAGCTCAGATTCAAGAGCAACAGAAATGACCCATGTGGCCCCCCCTCAAGTCTCTGATTGGTTACTGCCTGGTAACCAGGGCAACCAGTCAGTGTAAACCAAGAGAGCTGAAAAGTAGTGCTCTGACTGACTTGTTATACATCAAATCACTCCAGCCTTTATACATTACATTTTTGGCTAACTAACTATATTAGAAACATTTTTTATTTTGCACAGCCTATCTATTTACCCAGTTTTTATTTTTACACTGAACAATTCCTTTAAGTCTACTAGAAAATCATGTAAACATTAATTAAACCCAATAGGCTGGTTTTGCTTCCAAGGATTAATTAAGGATTAATTATTTCTTAGTTGGGATCAAGTACAAGAAACGGTTTTATTATTATATGGTAAAAAGGAAATCATTTTTAAAAAGTGGATTATTTGGATCAAATGGAGTCGATGGGAGACGGCCTCTGTAATTCAGAGCTTTCCGCATAACGGGTTTCTGAATAACAGATCTCAAACCTGTACTTCTAGAAATGAAGTTATCGTGTAAAATTGTCCATAATGCTTGTATAACGTAACTGGTGCAAGCTATATATATATATATATATATATATATATATATATATATATATATATATATATATATATATCAGGAGCATGATATATGATCTAATACATACAGCAGCCTCTTTGGCTTTGAATTCTTTCTCTCGCTGAAGACGGTACTGCTCGATTTCAGCTTGGGCCTCCTCTTTAGCCTGTTTCAGGCGTCTGTTCTTTCCTAGTAAAAAATAAAAGAGGGTTAGTACAGGTAGGGGACCAGTTATCCAGAATGCTCTGGACCTGGGGGGGTTTCTGGATAATGGATCTTTCTGTAATTTTGTTTCTTCATACCTTAAGTCTACTAGAAAATCAATTAAACATTAAATAAACCCAATAGGCTGGTTTTGTTTCCAGTAATCAAATATTGAATATGGGAGATAGCCTTTCTTTAATCCAGAGCTTTCTGGATACCAGATCTTTCTGTAATTTGGATCTTCATCCCTTAAATCTACTAGAAAATCATGTAAACATGAAATAAACCCAATAGGCTGGTTTTGTTTCCAGTAATCAAATATTGAATATGGGAGATAGCCTTTCTTTAATCCAGAGCTTTCTGGATACCAGATCTTTCTGTAATTTGGATCTTCATCCCTTAAATCTACTAGAAAATCATGTAAACATGAAATAAACCCAATAGGCTGGTTTTGCTTCCAATAAGGATTAATTATATCTTAGTTGGGATCAAGTACAAGCGACTGTTTTATTATTACAGAGAAAATTGAGTCAATGGGAGTCGGCCTTTCCGTAATTTGGATAATTGGTTTCCGGATAATGGATCCCATACCTGCAAAAGGGGCTTTTTCCCTCAGAGGGCCCCAATTATTAACCCCCTGGTTAAGGTCTCTGGAAGTAAGTAGAATGGGGCACCAAGAGGGGAAAAAAGTATTGTAAACACATGACCATGCCCCATGTCTCCCCCCAAATCAGTCACGCCTTATTATACTGAAATCCCACCCATGATTGGCCCACATCCTGTCCACTCACCTGTCAGCTCCACTTATCTATCTCTTAGAAGCCTCTCTGCCATGGCAAACCAGGTGCATTTTGGGGCAATTGTAAAGTAGCTGGAAGCCAGTCCTGAACTACAGAGATTGCAAAGGCGGATATGGGAGGATTTATTACATTTTGGGAAAGGGATGGATACAACAGACTGTACCAAAGTGAAACTCAGAGGGGGAGAAGTGTCAGCATCCTGGTCTGACAGGGGAAGGCACAGACCAGACAGGGGTGGGATCACCCCCTACCCTACAAGTGTATCAGTCCTAGCAGCCATTATTAATATCACACTTACTTTTCCGCGCTTCCGCCACTCGCTCGGCTGCTCTCTTTTCCGCCTGCAGCAGTTGCTGGATTCCGGCTGATTGACTCGCCATGACAGCCCAGCCGGCACTACGGAACCTTCTCCGAACTCGCAGAGTCAGCTGACGTGTACACGTCACAAAACCCCGCATCACGTGAACACTCACTTCTAGGAACGCCCAGCACACGTCACATGATCTCCGGCCATATTATAATCATACAGTATATTGCTTGTGTATAACCAGTTCAGTAGTTTTACTGTGGATGCTGGGCCCACACAATGCAGCTTTATGTACAGCCAGTGTCAGCAGTACAGTACATTACTCACACATAGGGGTTTTGTGTAATATCAGGAGCAAACTTTGCTTCAATTCTTATCACCATAGCAACCTGTCAGTTCATCACAAGTGTATAAATGTATATATACATATTTAGGATGAGCTGGAGGCCTGAACTGAGAGTCAAAATAGGCCCTGACTTTCCAACAGAGACTCCAACAGCCCCTCCAGCCCACTAAATAGTGACAGTCTATGGAATCTTACAAGAGACCCTCAGGCATTTGCCAGAATCCACAGCTTGCCAGCCCAGGCTTGATGACCGGCATTATTGCTGAGTGTATATATATAACACGCAGGAGCCATGTATATCCTGTAATAATATTCTTATAATACACAAAAGCCATGAATATCTTGTAAATTATATCCTTATAAACGGTGAGTAGTGATGTAATTTCTGTCACATGACTCACTAAAATTTGTGTATTATAATTAATAAAGTACCCCCAGTTGTAAAATATGAGGATATTATAAGTTACTTCGGAGTTCCATGACCTGTATAAAAACACTCGGCCTTCGGCCTCGTGTTTTTATATGGTCATGAAACTCCTCGGTAACTTATAATATCCTTATATTTTACAAGAGGGGGTACTTTATTCACTATATAAACGGTGAGTTCTGATGTCATCGTTTAGAATTGGAGCTTAGTGATGTCATTACTGTCACATGACTGAAACCTGTATATTGTAATAAATAAAATAGCTCCTGTTGCAAAATATGAGGATATTAGAAGAAGGGATGCAACAAATCCACTATTTTGGATCCCCGAATCCTTCGCGAAAGATTCAGCTGAATCCTAATTTTCATATGCAAATTAGTAGGGATGCACAGAATCCAGGATTCGGTTCGGGATTCGGCCTTTTTCAGCAGGATTCAGATTCGGCCGAATCCTTCTGTCCGGCCGAACCAAATCCGAATCCTGATTTGCATATGCAAATTTGGGGCGGGGAGGGAAATTGCGTGACTTTTTGTCAGAAAACAAGGAAGTAAAAAATGTTTTCCCCTTCCCACCCCTAATTTGTATATGCAAATTAGTATTTGGATTCGGTTCGGTATTCCGGCAAATCTTTCGTGAAGGATTCGGGGGTTCGGCCGAATCCAAAAAAGTGGATTCAGTGCATACCTACAAATTAGCGGTGGGATGGGGAAAACCTTTTTTACTTCCTTGTTTTGTGACAAAAAAATGTCACGCATTTCCAGCCCTGCCCCTGATTTGCATATGCAAATTCAGATTCAGTTTGGCAGGGCAGAAGGATTTGGCAGAATCTGAATCCTGCTGAAAAAGGCCGAATCCTCGCCGAATCCCGAGCCAAATTCTGGATTCACCCTTGTCTATCTATATGGTCATGAAACTCCTCGGTAATTTATAATCTCCATATTTATTCACTATATCATCCCTCCCAACTGTCCTGTTTTTCACAGGATAGTCCCGATTTTGATAGCTCAACCTGCAGATTGTTACTGAAATATCCCGCCTTTCTCTTTGATCTCTTGCTCTGACCAGCCAGAAAAAGATACAAAGTTTCTAAAACTTAATTAGCGGAACTACCGTGGGAGAAGGGGGTGCGATTTGGCCAGGGCCCGCACCTACTCGCAGCCCCCTGGCAGCTCGCGCACCGCTGATTCCGGGTGGAAAATTGTGTACAGAGGGGGATGGGGGGCCCGGCTGCAAGTCCTGCACCAGGGCCCGTCCTCCTCTAGTTAGGCTACTGCAGAGAGCCCAGCATACATGGCAGGTGCACTTAGATACTTTTGTAACAATCAAAGATAAGCAAAGAAACAATGGTAACAGTTTGAGATAAGCAAAGAAGTAATTATAACAATTTAAGATAAGCAAAAAAAACAATTGTTTAATATAAGCAAGTCTCTTAGGAAACTGTGACTTGCAGCTTAAAGGGCAATTCACCTTCATTAGCAAAATTGTAATAACACAAAAACCTCATAAATGTGTTCAAACTTTCATAACCTGCCAAATTTTGTAAAATTAACATGGAAATAATTTTTTTGGGGAGATTTCAGATTTTGGGCTCGGTCACCTGGTTTCCCGTCACTCTTAACCATTCCCCTGATTTCTGATGATTTTCCGGGATTTTGGACGATTTGCAGGCAAAAACGTAACGTTCGCATGCGCAGAACATTTCGGTGACGTCAGCGGAGCGATGTGCACATGTGCAGCGCACAGCACGAAATCCATGGCTTCAGGAGAGGTTGTGCACATACACGTGACATCAATTCCGTTGACGTTACTTCTGGCCCGGGAAAATTTTGGAAACATGCTCACACAGGTCTCCCGAAAACCAGGTTTTGAAAGTCGACAGCTATGCATTTCTGTGTGTGTGAAGTTGTTTGGGCCTCTGAGTACTCGAAATGCCAGGGCCTATTTTGGATCTCAGTCTGGACCTGCGGGGGCCCCATGGGGCACTGACTGATTAAATGTCTTATTTTACAAGTCAAGGGACTTTAAATCACTTTGCTGTGGGGCCCCCGAAACCAATAATTCTGATATAGCTATAATAACCTTGTGTGTAGCACGGAGTACCACGTAGAGTCAGGTATAAAAAATCCAATACTTTATTAATCCATTAAAATCAGTACAAAAATTTGCCTATAGTGCAAGGAACCATTACGCATGACGCATTTCGTAGCCCTTTCTCAAAAGCGTAATGGTTCCTACTCAATCAAGATTTTTAAATCCTAAAAGGTACCCTCTTATAAAATCATTAACCCTTGAACAACTACACTATACCATTAGGGCTCTTACACACGGGTGTTTTTTTTTTGCTGCGCTCCCCTGCGTTCTGCCTTTCATTCAGCCGCAGGGGAGCGTAGGAGTAAATGCACTCAATTATTGTCAAGGGGGCTTTTCTCAAACAGACGCATGTATGCACCGAATGCAGGTGAAATGCAACATGCTGCGTCCCACCTGCGTTTGGAGCTGACATGCATCTGTGTGAGTACAGCCCCCTTCACAATAATTAAGTGCATTTACTCCTGTGCTCCCCTGCGGCTGAACAGAAGAAGGAACGCAGGGGCACGCAGCAAAAAACGCCCGTGTGTAAGAGCCCTTAGGGTTAAAAGAAAAGCACGTAGGGTGCGTATCAAGAAATCATATACAATGTATCAATTAGTTAGACACCTCAAAAATACATTTAGTATCACAATGTTGCAATAGCTCAAATTCAGAATAATCAGCATTACAATGTTTCAATTTATTGGACATCTCAAAAAATACATTTAACGCCATAATGTTGCAGATAGTTCAAATCCAAAATTATAAGAAAGGATAAAGCAAAATATATACATAAAAAATATCAAAATTAATAGCTGTCACAACACAGCAAAAGGACACCAGTCTATCAATCTCAGGGACCCTATTCATATTTATTTTGATCCAGAGAAATGCTCTCATAGCTATCATCGGCTTTATTTGCTTTGAAACCATAATCGCAGGTTCACGAGGCGTTCTCAGGAAAAAAAATAGGAACTAATTTGTTCAATTGACTTGTGAGTGTAGCGCATTACATACAGTACATTTTCTGCTTTGGTGACTTATTCATCAAAATCTCCTGGAAACACATTCCCCTTTATCCTCTGACAATATACAGCAGTATTTATTGTGGTGAATGTATAAAAAAAAAAAAAAGGATAATTTTCTTCTCCGTATGATTAACATTTCTCCTGCGGGGAGGCAGAGCTCTTTAAAGTTGTCATTCAGCCGTTTTCCAAAGAGAACCGGAATTATAACAATAACCGCCTTTAGAGGTGTTCTAGTTCTAGAAGCATGGGCGCAACAGGGGGTAGGAGAGCGACAATAGCGAAGGCATTTGAGAGCCAAGGGATCTGCACAGAAACGAACTGGAGTGGTTTAACTATTAAACTATTTTTTTTTTATTCTGAAGAGTACAATCACTCAGTAATGGGAGTAAATAGCTTCCTTGTGATTGAATAAGGGTATGTTTTAAGAACTAGCATCAATCCAGATGAACAAAACAGGCATGTATGGTCATGTAGCTGAAGTGATGTAATGGACCCCACAGCAAAATCATTTGGATTTTGAGTTCTTGAGGATGATGACCTGTTTTTTTTTTTTTTAGATATGTGCTGCTATTAACCGCCTAGTGGGTTCTTGGGCATCATAGCAGTGATAATTGTCTGACTCTTGGGTGCTCTATCAGGGTGATTACTACAAATATGTACCATTATTGCATATTTTTCAGCAATTTCCCACTTTCCTGTGAGCTAGAAATCATATGGGAAGTAGAATGCTGTGTGTGCTCTTATCCTGAGACAGAGAAGGACTCTATAGAGCAGTGATCCCCAACCAGTAGCTTGGGAGCAACATGTTGCTCTTCGACCCCTTGGTTGTTGCTCGCAGTGGCCTCAAAGCAGCTGCTTCTTTTTGTATTTCTGGCTTAAAGACAAGCTTTAGTTGCATAAAAAACATGTATACTGTCAAACAGTGCCTTCTGTTGGCTGCAAGTACACATAGGAGCTACCAATACCCAATCACAGCCCTTATTTGGAAGCCCTGGGAACTTTTTGCATGTTTTTGTTGTTCTCCAAAATTATTTTATAATTCAGTGTGGCTCATAGGCTAAAAAAAGGTTGGGGGGCCCCTGCTATAGAGGCACATTCCTTTATGAAATTTCCTCTGGGACCAGCAATTGGTCATTGTCTGCTTTCTAATGAAATAAGTGAAAGTTGTCAGTTCTAAAATTGTGTCGTCTACACTAGAAAGCCCATGTGACACCTACCTGCACACTTGACAGTTTGCAATAGTCAGATGCATCTTGGTGGGCCTTTAGGAGAGAAACTTTAGGAGAGAAATGCTTTCTGGCAGGTTGCTGTTTTTCCTTCTCAATGTAACTGAATGTGTCTCAGTGGGACCTGGATTTTACTATTGAGTGTTGTTCTTAGATCTACCAGGCAGCTGTTATCTTGTGTTAGGGAGGTGCTATCTGGTTACCTTCCCATTGTTCTTTTGTTTGGCTGCTGGGGGGAAAAAGGGAGGGGGGTGATATCACTCCAACTTGCAGTACAGCAGTAAAGAGTGATTGAAGTTTATCAGAGCACAAGTCACATGACTTGGGGCAGCTGGGAAATTGACAATATGTCGAGCCCCATGTCAGTTTTCAAAATTGAATATAAAAAAATCTGTTTGCTCTTTTGAGAAACAGATTTCAGTGCAGAATTCTGCTGGAGCAGCACTATTAACTGATTTATTTTGAAATGGTTTTTTTTCCCATGACAGTATCCCTTTAAAGGAGACATTTTGAGTAAGAAATAAGAACGTACCAGTGCATTATTATTATTTGAATATAGAAGAATTGTGCTTAAAAAAGTAGTTTTTCAGGCTAATTTATTGAATATTTCTGCAAAAACCCTAATAATTCCTCATTTCTCCTGCTCCCTGAATTCCCAGGCTGTACAGGGGAGCCAGCAGGTATCAGCTCACTGTATTGTGGGGCAGGAACCAATCAGCAACTAGCAGGACCTGATAGGGAACTGAAGCCTGTGTGACTGCAGGGCTGTGATTGGCTGTCAACCTCCTACTGTGCTTCTAGCAGGGACCATAAAGACACGCCCAGGACATGGACCAGTAAACATCTATAGGGAGCTCTAATGAAGGGGCTATTTTTAAAGATAATCTTAATTTTAACACCATGTAAGAGCAACACCATATATTACTCATAATTGCCTACAAAGTTAGGGTTTTTTCATTTATCCTATATGTCTCCTTTAATGGTAAATATGCCGTACAGCAGAGATCTAGATAGACAGATAGACAGACAGACAGACAGACAGATAGATAGATAGATAGATGATGGATAGATGGATATAGATAGATAGATAGATAGATAGAAGGTCACTTTTTATTTATGTAGCAGTCGATTGAGAATGGCCAACATGTGTGCAACCACCTAGAACCCTACATACAGTAACTAGATGTTATTGGGCCCCACAGCAAAATTAATTTTAGGGCCCCTGCCATGTCCTGTTTTACCAGTAGATGTTGAAATTGAGCATTATTTGGGTCTCATGGGGCACTCTATATCTCATGGGCGCCTCTGCAGCCGCAGGGTCTGCCTCCTCTGTAGTTGTGCCCATGCCTACATATTAAGTACAACATTCCAGTTGGTTGCACACAAAGCCTAGAGATGTTAACTCGTTGCATGCTGGGCTAAGCAAGAAAAGCAGTTGGCAGATAGGATGGGTCTGGCTTGCTAAAGGTGGGCATAGACGTAAAGATCCGCTCATTTGACAACATCGCCAAACGAGCGGATCTTTCCCCGATATGCCATTAACGAGCATGGCTATATCGGGGGTAATCTGATCGTTCGGGCGTATGGCCGAACGATCCGATTACGATGTACCGTGGGCTCCGGCGGGAACGGTCGGGTCAAAATCAAACCTGACCGATCGATGAAACGGCTGATCTCCGCCGGACGAAAGATGTCGGCACACGCCACACACGATCCGAAAATCGTATGAATCCTCGATTCGTACGATAAGATCTGTGTGTCTATGGCCAGCTTAAGTCATGTATAAATGTATCTAGGTGTACCTTGCATTATTTTTGTGTAGCAGAGCCGGCAGAGTGTTTCCTAAAATAGCTGGACAGTCTTGTGACCTGTGGAAAATCTGCATATTGCAGTGCCATTTTTATGACCTCTCTGCTGCCTTCAAGGGCATACGAATCTCCCAACATCTTATATACAAAAATGACTCTCCTGTGGACGAAATGACACTGAGATCCGTTTTGCTAATAGCCCTGCTTAAGGTGGAGGGGGGGGGATGAATTTCTGGGGTATAATTAGCAATGTTCTGCAAAGCAATCTTTAATCTCGTCACTAAATGGTTTCCTGCAAAAGGCTACCATCGTCTTAATTGAATATAATCCCTGCTCTGTTGGTTTCTGCAGAGGAGCCTCAGAGAGTTGGGGAGACGAGACAAGATATTGCGACACACACAAGAGTGATGTGAAGATGCACTTAGGTAAGTCTCATATTAACACAGCATTAATTGGATTGCTGATAGGGGATCATGATTGGCAGGAAATACAGATGCCACTGGACACATAAATTACATTTGAAGATGGAAGCCGTCGATGTAAGATCTGTTAGTGAAAAAGAGTGTCCTGGAAGAACCAACCTTATCAGAAGTCACCTTTCTGCCTTTATTAACAAAGGAATTGTTCCTAAACTCTGTTATAGTGCATAGAATTTATAGACATTTAGTTGTTGGGAGTTGTATCACGGTGGCAACTGGAGGCCACAGGTTTGTCAGTTGTAGAAGAATGGTAGAAGAAAGTAGTACAATAATTTTTTAGGCGGGCCGAACCCAACCAACTGTTGGGTAAAGAAAACATTTATTTAGCAGATTGAGTGTGGGTGGTGAGCCTGACTCTGGACTGGAGCCATCAACCCGAACCCAGCTACCCCATCATTCCTCCTTCTGCCCCTCTGTTTACTTATACACTACTCCGGTGATAAGGGATAACGGCACAGTTTGGGAATTGTAGAATACTTGAATACTGAGAATACGCTTAAGTATTAGTCACCTGAAATGGCAGACCTAATGCCATCCTACTACACCCTCTATTTACCTCTCCTGCTCTCCTGGACAGGGGTGGGAAGATTTCTAAATATTCAGAAACCAATGCTTTTTAGTGCAAACAGTAATGAAGGTTGTTTGAGTTTTCTGAAGTTTCCCCCATCTGTTGATTATTTTATGTTCTGCATGGTCAGGCCTGTGCCTGAACTACAGATTTATTGGCAGCTGCCAACTCTTAAGGCGCCATTCACAGGCCGGTCCTCTTTGGTATCCAGCCAGCTGGCCCATGGGTTGAATGGACGGATACCATTAGAGGGACCATACAATTAGTTCTAATAGTTTAGGGAGAAAGCTACAATAATAGGAAGGCTGGAACTGAAGAGGAACTACATATCATCTACTGATACACAATACATTGGCAGATATAGTATACTGGAGGATACTATTCCCAGAATTGATCAGTATACATGGATATCAGTTAGGATTGGCACTCGTTATACGTGTAGTGAACCTCATACTTGTCAAGGGTGAGGTTAGGCGGTGGAAAGGTGAGTTCTTCAGGCAAGAACTGGCTGTGCCCATGGGACACAGAAAGGGAAAGGGCAGGAACAGGGTGATGAGGGTGTAGTCTCTCTCAGGGTGGAACGGGTGCAAAACGGAACAGGACAGAGTGGGTGTAGATCAGGACAGGATGGAGCGGGAGTAGTAGAGTCTTGAGCAGGAGGACTGGAGCAGGAACAGTAGGGCAAGGCAAAGCAAGATTCAGGAAAGTACCACAATAGTTGTTGATTATCAAAAGTACAAAAATATTTATTTGGACATAGTAAAAAAAACGGACTAACGCATTTAGGCTAATGGGCACACTCCGGTACAGCTCTTATATAGGGGTGTGACCAATCAGAACAACATACATCACAGCCAATCACCAAAGTGGGGAGCCAATTTACCAATTTGAATACCTATTTACAAACAGACAATGGGTTACAAAAAAACTTGCATCAAAAACAAAAGAAATTATTAACTATATAACTATATAACACAAGCAGACAAGATTCAGGAAAGGACAAGGAAAGATTTAAGGCAATGAGTGAAGTACAAGGTATAAGGCAAGGCAGGTTTAAGGCAGGAGCAGGAAAACGCGAGACATGGTCAAGCCACAGTGCTAGACCAATGCTCAGGCATCAAGGGTGAGGAGGGCTGGCCTTATATAGGGCAGGGTCAGCCCTGATTGGCTGATCCCATCCACCAATCAGGATGTTGGGGAAAGATAGGACCCAGCAGAAGTATAAATAGAAACTTGCTGGCTGCTCCCCTGGCCTGGTGCTTAGAGTGAGCAGTAAATAACCAGGAGGTCCTAGGAACAAACCCCAGCAGAGCCTGACAGTACTGTATGTTGACAAAGTTGAAACTGTGTAAAATCATGAAAAAAGTGCAAATTTTTTCTTGGTGTTTAGTGCTTTTAGTTTAAATTGTTTGGCCTCTTTTGTTGGTATGCACGGGATGGTCTCTTACGTCTTGCCTCTCCATATTTAACCCTTTACAGTCAGCCTTGCTACTGCTCAGGGATTCAGTTCAATGTCAGTAGGCTTCCCAAATTTGTAAAGCAATTGATAAGCTCAATTATGCTACCTTAAAGGAGAAGAAAAGCCTAACTAAAGAAGTAGGCTGGAAATGTTGTACATTATGTTTTGTGCTTCTGTACCAGCCCACAGCAGTAAAGTTCTGTGTCTCCAAAGATGCCCCAGTAGCTCCCCATCTTCTTTTCTTCTGATTCACTTCACATGCTCTGTGTTGCTGTCACTTACTGAGTTTAGGGAGCCACTCACAATATACAGTACACATAGAATAGAAATGTCACAAGGCTGATTATTAATTAATACAGATAATTACTTCATGGCAGCACAGAAACTAGTGCAATTAGCATCAGAATTTAATAATCAGCCCTGTAGCATCAGCTTATATTACAGGGGAAGCTAATTTTCTGCTGGATAATTAGTGACGAGCCCTAAGCTTAGCTTCTCAACAGCTGCTCAGAGCCCACTGAGCATGTGAGTGTCACAGACACTTTCCAAGATGGTGACCCCCTGTGACAAGTTTGAAGTCCTGGATCATTGCTGCTATTGACAAGCTGAAACTTTAGGTTGGTGCAATAAGCAGCATGTAAAATATGACATTTTTCAGCCATATTTATTTTTAGGGTTTTGTTCTCCTTTAAGCTGGCATGCATTCATTCTAATCAATAAACAGCCATGATATAGTAAAAGGAGGGGGTGGGGGCTTGTCCAACATATGGAAGGCACCTGCAATGTATAGAAAGACTATTCCAGAAACTGTCCAATCAACTTCCCTTATCAGCTTTGCATGGCGCTGTCCAATTAGATAGAACTGGAACCCAAAGCTATGCAGAAACCCTTTCCTTCCAGTGATGGTTTAAATATAGTTTTTCTAATTTTTTCTACCCCTGTAACCTGAACAAACCTCTGGGCAGGAAGAGAGAGTAAAGAGAGGAATAAAATGGGTATGTAATGGAAAACCGATGATAAGGATGAGAATGGCTATACTGTAATCAGTTAGTTACCAGCGGCTGAGCAAATGGTCAATGGATAACAGGCCACATTATCTACCCTCCAACCTGCACTCAGTTCAAGCAATCTGTCGCACCAGCCTTCCAAGGAGAAATAATTACCCCGTCAATCCTATCCCTTGCTGAGTGGTCTGTTCCATTCTTATGATTTAGAGCTGACCTTATCAAATGGGGCCAGCAATATATTTCTGCACCTTTCCTCGTAATCAATTCATGCCTGTCTTTATATGTAATATTCTTATAGGTAGCGCCGCATATTCCTGCTAGTGTATAATGTTAAAGAGAAAGTATACACACAGTGCTGATCTGCCATATTTGTTGTACTTTATGGTTTCCCATTAAAGAGGATGAATAGGTTGACGATTGCATATTTATATCTATTCAATGTATTTTAAGAAATAAAAAGATTCAGGTTAGCATATGTTAGTGTTTGTCTCATGTTTATTACATATAGGGTGGTTCTATAGCAGGTATTTTGAGTGCACAGGGATGCTGAAAACTACACAAGTGCCTTGAGGTTCCTACCCAGACAGGCTGTGTGAGTCAACTCAGAACATCTGACATAACCCCACAAGTGCATTAAAGCCTACAGGGAGATATAAATAAGGGGATTACTGCTGGGATTTAAGGTGGCCATAGATGTAACAATTACGATCTTTCTTGGAAAAGATCTTACCACGAAAGATCGTTCGTTTCAATGCACACGTGTAGAGCTGAATCGTCAGATATACAGATAGAAACTATAGAATTCTACCTGTATCTGACGATTCATTACTAACACTGGCTGATGTTTGGGTCCCTTCAAAGGCACCCAATCAAAATTATCCGTCCAGCCCGATCGACGAGCCGACCGATATCCAAGTCTTCTGCCGATATCGGTCGGCTCTTTTTCCACCATAGACGCAACGAATATCGGACGAAAATTAGTTTCGTACGATATTATCTGTGCGTCTATGGCCACTTTTACAGGTTGGAGCCTAACTGGCTATGGAACTGTTGCTCCCAGGTAAAAGGCCTGTTATGCATATAAACATTCAGTGCTATGCACCCAGAATAAAAGCAAGGGATCATCTTCACATTCAGGACAAGGTCAACGACTACTTTTTGTTTACAAGACTTTGGTTCCCCCTCCATAAATCCCCAGCATTCTCTCTGCCCAATCGGCATTTCATGGGGTACAACCAACTGTAACAAAAACCTGCACCTGGGCTTTTGCAAACGATGTGGAGCTTCAATGTACCAGAATTACACCTGGGCCAACCTATCCAATCCATTTTATTAATTAACTACTAAACAGACCATTAAGGGAAATGACAAACCATGCATCTAGGAGTGTTCAAGGGTGCAGAGCTTCAGTCCAAAATCCGACCAATGAAACTGTACCTTGCCATAGTATTGGAAAACTACTGAGCAGCTGCAAAGGAGAAACCAGAAACCCAGGGGGTTTCAAAGTTGCTGAGTTTGGTAATTTTCCTGAAACTGTGACTGGTTTACCAGTCAATACTGAATGCAGGTCTTCCTACCAATCCGACCAATAATTCCAAGATTTCTGGAGCCTTTGCAGCAATGGCATTTTCCAACAGTTTTAGCAGAGCTGTTCCCTTCTGGGTAGTTTTGTCCTCATGCTCCACCGAGTGGCAGAATGTAGAATCTATGGTGAAATCTGTCCATTTTGATTTGTCAAAAAATACACCCACTATTTTAGGACAGAAGTGTCCTCTGCCTCAGTGATGCTGGAATTGTGCAGAAAAAGCATTACAGGTAAAATACATGGTGATTGGTGCACAAAATTGTGCTTTGCACTCTTCACTTTGAGGGAACTTACTACTCCACAGATATAAATTATTGCCTGTTAGTGGCGGGTTACATTTACAACATGCTGCAGTTTCATTTACCACTTTCAGTTAAAATTGCTAGTCTGGACTGCATCAGATGCAGCAATCTGGTTGCTAGGGTCCACATTACCCTAGCAACCCTAACCAACCTCCCCTATTCATATTCCAGTCTATTATTCAAAATATGAATAGGAGAGGGCCTGAATAGAAAGATGAGCAATACAAAGTACATTTGTAGCTTTACAGAGCATTTGCTTTTTTAGAGGGGGTCTATGACGCCCATTTGAAAGCTGGAAAGAATCAGAAGAAAAATGCAGCAGCCTGTCAGTGCAGGGTTAATCACACTGTACCCTAGAGGGAGACCCATTCAGTGTAGCAGCCTGTCATTGCAGGGTTAAGCCCAGCGTACAGCAGGAGGTGATATCCTCAGCCTGTCAGAGCAGTGCAAATAGGAGCCGTGCATATGAGAGAGAGCGGTGCATATGAGAGAGAGCGGTGCATAGAAGAGAGAGCGGTGCAATGTATGCATCAGCCTTTTAGTTCAGGGCTAAGAACAGTGTAAAGCACTGGGCAGACTGTAATCTTAGGCTTAAGCACCGAGTACATTAGTGTTTTCTCCCTGGTCTCCAGGCAACGCTGACATTTCAGGGGAACGTCAGATCCGGGAGAGACTGAGATGCAGTAAGAGACACCTGTGACTGCTGACACCAGCCTAGGTAAGAGGAGCCGGGGGAACCTACATGAGGCCGGGGAAGAAATTGGAATCAGAGAACTTTCATCCTTAGGAGAGTGGGAGCTGAACTCAGGGGCATGAGTGTATGTTTAGTAGTGGGTGGTAAGTACAAAGGTATATATATGTGTGTGTTGGAAGTGTAAGGTGCCACTGACATCTGTGTTTAAATAAAAGAGACAGGCTAGGACATACAGAAGGCTAGGGGTATCTAGGAGACACAGAAAAAGAAAGGGTTTAAAGCTTCTGCAGATAAAGTGTCGGGCTGCATGCAAAGAGACAGTCTGAGGCTAAGGGGCACCTGTTAGACCACAGAGCGGCGAGACATACAGAGATAGTTCATTAGAGAAAGGCCAAAGTTAAAGGACTGGAGACATGCTAGAATTCAGAGAGACTTCTAGAAAACTTAAAGAAGCATAGTGGTAGAGGGACTCGCTAGAGACAGTAAGTCAATTCCCTGTTTGTGCAGGAGAGACTGCCGGGACCCTGAGACCAGATGAATCACCTTGACAAAGGAAGAAACCAGGTGATGGGGGAGGAAGTGCTCTGAAAAGAAGCAGAGAAATTTGTGATGATATCATAGATCAGGAACCAAGGACTTTCGAGCTGTACTAGAACATCAGGTGTAGTATAGCAATATACAAGGCATACATTCTCATGTTCATAAGGCCAGTTGCATTCAACAGGGGCGTTGGGAGATAAAATAAATGGTTGCTATGGGTTATTGCACCTTTTCACCTATAATATTTAACTCTTCCTTATCAGGGCAACTTGGGAAGAGCATTGGGTGAAGGCTTTTGTCATGTGCGGATCTCCCATGAGAAGACAACGCTCCCCAGAGGGTACTCCCAAGATACCCTAGCACCTCCTCCAGCCTTTGGGCAATGAATTCAGAGTCGGGACCTGTTCACCGCTCCCCAGGGGGCTCCATAAGCCAGTCTTTTAGGGGTTCCATTCATTCCTCATCTTCTGGCTCCATCAGCTCAGATGCCGGACGTGTTTTATCTATGAACGTCCGCAGGCTGCACGGAGCCCTAAATCGACTCTTAACTGACCCGGAAAGGGAGCAACTTTTGCACTGCTTACGCCTCTACCACTCCCGCAGGAACGTGTGCGACCTGGTAAGGACCTTGCGCCTTATACTGCGACCCCAAGACCAGAGGCAACTTTTTCCCATGCTGCGCCTGGTCATCCCACGTTCTGACCAGCTTTTATTTGACCAGTATACCTCTGAGGGGCTCTACCTAAAGGATATTCCTCTGGGGTCTTCTGGTTACAATAATGCGCTTTCTGACAAAGTGTTGGGATTCAGCACCCAACTCCAAGGCACAGCTCCTCTGTTCAGTACATCTGTACCAGGAACAGCTCCAGGATTCAGCAACTCAGTACCAGGGACAGCTCCAGCCTTCAGCAACTCAGTACCAGGGACAGCTCCAGCCTTCAGCACTCCTGTACCTGGAACTGCACCTGCCTTTAGCCCTTCTATAACTGGAATCCCATCTTCCTTTAGTTCCCCAGTACTTCGGACACCTTTAATGCCCAAAGCCCCTTATCCAGTGGCTCCTCCAGGATTTAGCAACTCACCACCCAAAGCAAACCCTACAGAGATCCGCCAGGTGACTCTAAAAAGGAACCGAAACCAGGAAGGTCTGGGTTTCAGTATCCGCGGGGGTGTGGAGCATGGGACTGGCATCTATGTGTCATTGGTAGAACCTGGTTCTCTGGCAGAACAAGAAGGACTGAAAGTTGGGGATCAGATCCTTAAAGCGAATGGCCGGCCGTTGGATAGAGTGACCCATGCAGAGGCAGTGAAGGTAAGTGCTTCTCTTGTTTGATTAAAAATCTGAAGTGGCCTCTAAACTTTTTGCCACCCATATTCTGAATGTGTGCTTCAGAAAAAGGCCTTCACCAATAGTAGGGAAATGTCACCCTGTGTAATCTTTACAAAGACAACCTTTGGTAATGAGAGAACCAACACTTGCTGTTAGTAAAGTGTAATGTTTGCTTACTCACAGGCTGGTATTTAACATTAGGGGTAATTTATATGACCACATGGTGCAGGTGCAAGAGGAGATAAACTGCACTCTGCTCTTTCAATCCGGCACGTGGGCAAGAGGAGGCAGAATCCCATTGCAGGATGTCTCCGATAAAGAGTCTGTCCCCTAATACTTCTACATTGTGCATGGTACACCTTCAATTGGGCACCTTGTGTGTCATTCACCTAAAATAGCAACTTTGCCATCATCAGCTCCAGTATACTGTATATCTACCACTAGCAACTACTGTGTGTGCTCTTATCAAGTTACATGTCAGTAGGTAGTGGAAATATCTCTGCTGCTTCTGTTTGTCCTATATAATATACATTCTGCTGGATCAATATTCATACCAGTGCAAAATCATTCAGCATACTCATTTGTTTCCATTTCTATACTGACAATGAGAAGCAAAGCACAAATAGACATTTGTTTTATTTATATTACAAGCTGTGTAGCACTTAACAGGGATTTTGTCTCATCCCCAGATCAGTCTCATTCCCAGTAAAGCCTCCAATATTAGGTCCCTATCATATATTTTTGTTGTGGGTTGACTTGCATGGCTCCCTTTCTTTTGTGGCTTTGTTTGGGCAGACAGTCCAAGTGATCGGATCTGCTGGTGCACCATACACTGATTAACCTGGTGCATCGGCAGCTGAAATCTCCAAACATGCCGGACCACAGAGACAGTATTTATCAATGGTACAAGCAATCATTTTAAAAAAAAATGTTATCTGTATTTGTATAGAACTGTTTCTTTGCTGTGACAGCTTGGTGCCACCAACCAGTGTGTCAATCAATAGGAGCTGCAGCCACAGAGCGCTGTCCATGGTACTGAATGGAAAAGGAAGTATAAGCTTCCCTCAATGGCTGCATTAGTGATTGCAGTATATGTACCATAAGTCACATGTTAGATATGTACTTATTATAGCAAATGTTGTCTATGTATTGGGCACACTTCCCATATTAGGTGCTCTCTTACCATAAAGGTGACCATAGATGCACCGATAATTTTCAAGTTTCATATGATATTCGGTGTGTGTTTGGTGGGAGACAAGATGACTGATGTCAGCAGAAGACTTGGATATTGGTTAACTTATTCAACCATCTGGAAAGTTTGAAGGTTGTTATATCTATGGCCACTGTGACTCCTGTATTAAGGCCCCTATACACGGCCGATAAAAGCTGCCGTCAGACCGAGTCGGCAGCTTATTGGTCCGTGTGTGCGGCCATCCAACCGTCTTTCCTGATCGATATCTGCCCGAAAGTTGGCCAGATCTCGATCGGGCAGGTTAAAAAATCCCATCAGATTGTGTGTGTATACGGTCCCGTGATCTGACCGCCCGTATCTGATGCATTATGATCCGATCCTTGGGCCCCAGGGCCCACGATCATATCAGCCCAATATCGCCCACTTCAATCCCGAGTCAGAAGCTTATTGGCCCATGTGGGGCCATCCAGTGGGATTTCCCTAACGATATCTGGCTGAAAGTCAGCCAGATCTCGATCGGGCAGGTTAAAAAATCCCATCGGATCGCGGCCGCATCTGTGCGTGTATGCGGTCCTGCGATCCGACCACCTGTATTGGACGCCTCATGATCCGATTGTTGGGCCCTAGGGCCCATGATTGAATCAGCCTGATATTGCCCATTTTAATGTGGACATATTGGGGAGAGATCTCTACGTCTATGGCCCCCTTTAGATGCATTCCCTTTCTGAAGTACTGAATATTTTTTGCTTTTTTTTGTACTTTACTTATTTTTGTACTTTTACCCTAAATCATGTGTTAGACACACTCTTACCATAGTTCCCATTTAGATGTTCTCTTACTATAACTCATGTATTAGATGTGTACTTACTACAACTCCTGTATTTAAGTTTATATGTTTCAGTTTATAGTTTGTTTATATGAGTTGAGGGTGGTTTTGCTTTGTTATTGTGGCGCTTGTGGTTGCAGGCCAGCGTTCTTACTGACCCTAGTAACATGTCGTGAGTCACTGTTTCTAACCCCACATGGCAACTATGTTATATCCATTACCCTCTGTGCCGTAATGTATGGCTGATATATACAGATAAATCACTTATTCAGGACAGTGCAGATCCGTTGATGGCTGGAGGGCTCCCTAGGCTTGCCAATAGTTTCTGCAGGAGGCAGAGGGCAGCCTTATGGCATAATGCAGTCCTTTGGCAGTGCAGTGGCTCTGCTATCATTGATTTCCCTCTAATGAACAGACTCAGTTTATCAGAAAACTAGATACAACTCTTGCATATTCTATTCACTTGGCACAGTTTGCCTGGGGCTTGTTCTATCCTACAGACTTTTAGCAATCATCTATGACAAAAGGAGTCTTTGGGTAAAAGATAAGGAGTTACCGGAGGAAGTGGGTCTTTTCCCAAAAAGCTTGTGTGTCCAGACTCTCCACAATAAATGTAGAAGGGCTGTGTACCCCTATGCCTGTGTGTATTGGTCTTTTTTTCTCATAGTCTATTTAACATCCATGCACAGTCAGCAGTAAGGAACGTCCTTGAGGGTCACAACACTTCAGAATGATATTGAGGCTGATGATGATGATGAAGAGCCACTCAGGGGATCAATGTAGTTATGGTGGAATGTTTTCCAATTGCATGCTGGGAACTCTTAGCACAATGATTATTTGGGTAGAGATTTCTATGATCATTGGTGTAACAATAAGTGGGAAAACCCTGAGACCTCAGAGTACAGACGTGGGCTTATTTTCTCCAACACATCCTAGCCAATACATTAACATTAGGGATGCACAAATCCACTGTTTTGTATTTGGCTGAACCCCCGAAACCTTCGTGAAAGATTTGGCTGGATACCGAACCGAATCCAAATACTAATTTGCATATGGGAAGGCAAAAACATTTTTTACTTCGTTGTTTTGTGACAAAAAGTCACGTGATTTCCCTCCCTGTCCCTAATTTGCATATGCAAATTAGGATTAGATTAGGCAGAATCCTGCTGAAAAAGGCCTAATCCCGAACCGAATCCTAACATTGGCACGCATGGGGACAAGGTTTGGAAGGGTCCATAAATCAATTTTTATCAGGGGGCAGAAGTTAAGACTTCTCCAATTGTGCTGTTTGGAAATTGTTATTAAGCAAAAAGCCGGGGCTCCAGGCTGGTTTGTTTTAAATCAAATTTCTATATTTCTACCTGTGGACCCTGCACACTGACTCGCCATCAAACAGTTAATTCCATTAAAAACCAACCATTAATTTTTTATGTGCCTGTTCTGCAGGCCAAACCCTGCCTATTTCTGATCTCTATAAATCATTTTTTTTCCCCAGCCAGTTTAACATAAGAAAATTGGTCTCTATTCTTACAAATGCTATTAATTATTGATTAACTCTGGATGTTGCCACCTTTAAATAGAAACCAGGCACACTTTATTACCATAAAGATTCGACAAGTGTCCAGTATATTCCATTTATTTGGCACTGGAGAGCCGGGAAACATTTTACTGATAAACCAGAATGCTTTAAAGGAGATATTCACCTTTGTACAGGTATGGGATCTGTTATCCGGAAACCCGTTATCCAGAAAGCTCTGAATTACGGAATGCACGTCTCCCATAGACTACATTTTTTATTTTATCCAAATAATTTCTAAAAATGATTTCCTTTTTCTCTGTAATAATAAAACAGTGCCTTGCACTTGATCCCAGCTAAAATATGATTAATCCTTATTGGAAGCAAAACCAGCCTATTTGGGTTTATTTAATGTTGACATGATTTTCTAGTAGACTTAAGGTATGAAGATCCAAGTTACAGAAAGATCCGTTATCCAGAAAACCCCAGTCCCGAGCATTTTGGATAACAGGTCCCATATCTGTATTAAATTTCATGATGTTATAGATGGATGTTCCTGTAATTAGATTCCCTTTCTACTAAAATTGTTGGGGGTCACTATCCCATTAACCCTGGATAGTTTATTATAGTATGAGTCCCACCATAATCTATACCTTAATATTTTGCTAAGACTAAGAATAAAGGGCAAGTAAAGGGAATACAAGGGGATGAGTTTATTATATACAATGCATACAGTATCTGTATCATAGCAAGTGAACACGTCTGGAATCTGGTGGGCTCAAATACTCATCAATCAGACGTCTCAACAGATAGACTCTTCCTTAGCCAGCTATAGTTACTTGTTTTATCTTGCAGCACAGCCATGTATATATTGTTCAGCATAGTTTCCAGTTCCGCTTACATGAAAATATACCTTTTATTTATTTTTTACCTATACGTGTGATTTTGCTTTGTTTTAAAGCATGTCCTGCTCCAGTCTATCCAGGCCACTATAGTTAGCATTGGAGAGGTACAGGACAGATTGCACCTCCCTCCAGATTGACCATTCTAGATATTTCCAGGCCTTGGGTTATTACACTAATTATAAACAGTCAATCCATCCACTTCCCTTTGGGCTCATTGACATGAGTGACCTTTTATAAATTACCATAACACAGCTGGAAATAACAACCACTCTTGCATATTTATTTTGAAAGGTACTTTCTTGTGAGAGAAACTGTTCACCCTCCCCTCAAATGTTCCTGGTTTTCTTTAAGATGTCCATGCCAATGCACTGCTATACAACCTGATTATGTACCTTCCTGATAAGCACCATCTCTCCCTACTATACCTGCTATCCCACAGTCACACTCCCTTCCCAGAGACTATTATCCACTGTTACTATAGACACCATCTCTCCCTACTATACCTGCTATCCCACAGTCACACTCCCTTCCCAGAGACTATTATCCACTGTTACTATAGACACCATCTCTCCCTACTATACCTGCTATCCCACAGTCACACTCCCTTCCCAGAGACTATTATCCCACTGTTACTATAGGCACCATCTCTCCCTACTATACCTGCTATCCCACAGTCACACTCCCTTCCCAGAGACTATTATCCACTGTTACTATAGGCACCATCTCTCCCTACTATACCTGCTATCCCACAGTCACACCCCTTCCCAGAGACTATTATCCACTGTTACTATAGACACCATCTCTCCCTACTATACCTGCTGTCACACTCCCTTCCCAGAGACTATTATCCCACTGTTACTATAGGCACCATCTCCCCCTACTATACCTGCTATCCCACAGTCACACTCCCTTCCCAGAGACTATTATCCCACTGTTACTATAGGCACCATCTCTCCCTACTATACCTGCTATCCCACAGTCACACTCCCTTCCCAGAGACTATTATCCACTGTTACTATAGGCACCATCTCTCCCTACTATACCTGCTATCCCACAGTCACACTCCCTTCCCAGAGACTATTATCCCACTGTTACTATAGACACCACCTCTCCCTACTATACCTGCTATCCCACAGTCACACTCCCTTCCCAGAGACTATTATCCACTGTTACTATAGGCACCATCTCTCCCTACTATACCTGCTATCCCACAGTCACACTCCCTTCCCAGAGACTATTATCCCACTGTTACTATAGGCACCATCTCTCCCTACTATACCTGCTATCCCACAGTCACACTCCCTTCCCAGAAACTGCTACTATATAAGAAGCCAGTTCTGAACACATAATATACAAATAAATAAGCCTCGCTGTGCAGAATTATTAAAAAAAGATGTATTGAACTTTTACTGAAAAATAAAGTGCCCATAGAGGCATATATTTTCCCATGAATGTGTCATTGATGCTGCTACATTTCTGCTTTCCGATTTATCAACAACCTAAAGAACACTAGAGAGATTAAAGCACATAACGAAGAATATTATTTCAGAGAAAGGAAGAGTTTATATGTTACTTATTGCTAAATTAGACCTGTAAGTTAAATGAGTCGCCCGCATCATTGTCCCATTAGCCATAAAGGTGGCCATACATGGATGTCGCCAAAAGAGCAGATCTCCCTCCGATATGCCCACCTTGAGTGGGGCAATATCGGGATGAGCCGATCGTGGGCCCTAGGGCCCAACGATCGGATCCTAACGATGCCTAACGGGCGGTCGGATCGCGGGACCGCATCAACGAATAGATGCGGCAACGATCCGATGGGATTTTTTGTCCCATCCGATCGAGATCTGGCCGACTTTCGGCCAGATCTCGATCGTTGAAGCCCGTCGGGGGGCCCCATACACCGGCCAATAAGCTTTTATCTGCCCGTGTATGGCCACCTTTAGACAGGTATATGGAGTTTACATTGCTAATAATCTCCCTGTTTGGGGAAATACGTTTGATCAGTTGTGAGTATGATCTGCATTGTGAGTGTAATAGGATCAGAGATGTGCAGGATGCACTGAAGACTTTCTCTTATATTAATTGGTCACAAATGCTTATTTGATTAATCCTGAGCAGGGAGCAGACTGAGCCTGGATGCTTGCGGGGGGAAGGCCATTAATCCCTTGTGAAACACAGCCAAGAAGGCACGCAGCATTTTAAGGAGTTTTAGCAATTAACAGAGAGAGAAAGATGGAGCGAGTGTTAGGGAAAAGGAAGGGTGTCTCTCAGAGGCACAGACAAGTTTGTGTATCTAGTGGAGCACAAGGGCAACGTTGGAAAGAGCTGTGTACATCTGGTGTACATCTAGTAGAGCACAAAACAAAGTACAAAATCATTTTGTATGTAATAAAGGGCAAAAGAAGAAGGAGTTTTGTATGTAGTGGAGCACAAGGGTAAAGTGAGAGAGAGTTTTGTATGTAGTGGAGTAGAATGGCACATCAGCAGCAAATATCAACCTAGTGGTGCAGAAGAGAAGAGTGACAGATGACTGCATATACAGTCATAAGGGAGAAGTAAGAGCTGAACATCTAGTAAAAGACAGTGATTCGTCCAATGGATGGAGCATATGGTCACAATAGGCAAAAGTCATGCTTACATCTAGAGCTGCTATCATTGGACCTCGTACTGCTCAGTTAGTAGGGTCCTTCCACCAGGGGGCTCCAATTTTTTTGCACACTGGTTATCTGGGCCCTCTGGATTTTACACAAAAGTGTAAAAATGGGTAGCTGTGTATCTAGTGGAGCAAAAGACAGTCTGACTGGATTTTCCTAAAGCCCACCAGAGAACCTGAATTCAGGTTAGACATAACCATACTAAATAGTGTCGGTTATTTTATTGCTCCCTGGTGGAAATAAGAATGATCTCATGGAGGCCAGTCTGATCCAGGTAATAGATAGATGTACACCTGTCCAGGAGTTGTGTGTCAAGTGAAGCATAAGGGCCCAGCGAGAGGCAACCCATAATCCAGCCAGGGCCGCCATCAAGGGGACAACCTTGAACTGCCAGAGTAGCAGCCAAGTTGCACCGAAGAAGGAGCCAAGCCTTCCCGAACACCATTTTTTTTTTAAACCTTTGGGCACTATTTTTTTTTTAACTTGGAGAAGGCTGGCCGCTGATGTTTCTTTTTAACTTTTGGGGCCCTGGCCACAAATGTTTTTTTTTAACTTTGGAAAGGCTGGCCACCAAGGTTTTTTTTTTTTTTTTACTTGTACCCATTCCTGGCCACCAATATTTTTTTTTAACTTGTAGAGGGTCCCAGAAAATGTTGTTGTATGGGGCCCCACAATTGTTAGTATAAATGTGTGTCCAAGCTTAATTATTGTTGGATAAGATTTAAATAATAAGACTAATCCTCTCTTTATCCTATGACAGGCTTTTTAATTGTTCAGCGTTAGTGAGCGCTTGGCCTGCATTTAATGTGTTTGCTATGAATATTTGAGCCGAGCAGGACGACTCAGGAGCTCTCAGTTCATTGGGGAAATAATGCTCTTATAATTAATGATAATTGCTTTAAGTTCCTTGTAGAATACCTAAATGCCAATGTTTTTTCAGTTCAATTCTTTGTTTGTGCGTTTTATTTTCTCATTTAAGTCACATACATGCAGGGGCTTCTGCTTCACTTGTTATTTCTTATTCTGTTGGATTTAAGTGGGAATTTCTGTTTTTTATGCATCTGCAGTCACTGAATCTTAGGGAGACATTGAATCTCAGTGCTTTGCTCTATGGGATAACGGAGGGGGACTATGTAGGGTATTGAGTAGGGGTTTTATTAGTGGGGGACTGATTTCTCCTTTAAATGTTGTAGTAGCACTAATGTTTGTATTCTGACAAAAGGAGGGTTGAACCCCCCCTCCCAAAATGTTGATGCATAGGTTGTTACAACAAAAGGGGTAAGCTCCCAACCTGCAGTGAATATGGTGTTTGTGCTAGTGATTCCCAACCAGTGGCTCCTGAGTAACATGTTGTTCTCCAACCCCTTGAATGTTGGTCCCAGTGGCCTCAAATCAGGAGATTATTTTTGGATTCCAGGCTTGGAGGCAAGTTTTGGTTGTATAAAAACCAGGTGTACTGCCAAACAGAACCTCCTGTAGGCTACCAGTCCACATAGGTGCTACCAAACAGCCAATCACAGCCCTTATTTAGCACCCCAGGAACCTTTTGCATGCCTGTGTTGCTCCCCAACTCTTTTTATTTTTGAAAGTGGTTCACGGTAAAAAAGGTTGAGGACCCCTGGTCTTGGGTTGCCACCTGACTGGCCTGGCCGGTAAAAATTAAGCCTGATCCCAATGTTATTAATAGGGGAAATGCATTAAAATATAGGAAGGTCGGTATTTTTTTCAAGAAAAGGTGGTAACCCTACCCTGGTCTAATCAGTGCAGGAAGGTCATAGGAAAGGTGAGAGGTGCAAAGTGCCTGTCCGGATTTCCAAATTAGGAACAGGACATTGAAGTGACTAACATGGCCATCAGCCAATCGCTGGTCGCCACGTCATCAGTCCCACCCTGAAATCATCTTGCCCGCAACCCACATCACCTGGTCCCGCCCCTGATGTCACTAAGCCTGCCCCTCACATCACCATCCAGCCCCTGCCCATTTTCAAAGAAAAAAAGGTGGCAACCCTAGTCAGCCATGATGTTGTAGGGGTAGGCTGGCAAGTATTTTACAGGCCTGGCCGGTGAAAATTATGGTTGATCCCAATGTTATTAATAGGGAAAAAAGATAAATATATAGGAAGGCCGGTATTTATTTCCAGAAAAGGTGGCAACCCTAGGTAGGCTTCATGAACACCTTAAGGTTCAAGGTTTACTTGCTATTAATTCCATGCTGGCCTAACTATGTCATTAAGGTCTCCCATGCATCTTGCAGTGCAATCACCTCTAAGTGGCGCAGCTTCCCTTTATTAACCATGATGCAACTCATTAAATGCCAAGTGAAATATATGACAGTCAGAGAACTAACAAGGTTCCACACTTGGACAATTCCTGGACAAATACCTCCATTTAAACTACTGTAGGAGCTGTCCATCATGGGTAAACTTGATATTGGGGAATGTGTGGCCCTGAGAACTCAATGGTCACAGCTCAGAGGCCCTGTGATTTCAACACTATATATACAGAATGTATCTTTCCTGGTTTGTATGTCAATATTTTCTCTCCCGCTCCCCTTCCCATTATTTGTAGCCTTCCTGTAGATGAGGATGAATGGGATGTGCATAAGGCTAAGTGACTCCAAGGCTGTAGGACTTATAGAGATACATGCTATTGCGTGCGCAGTGATAGAGAGGGCGCAGCTTTTACATCTCATTAAAAAGTAACATAAACTAACAGAAAGGAGTACCCACTGAAAAACACAAGGACAATGTCATTTATCCTGCAGATAGGCCTTGTTATTTACTTTCATTCCAATCAAATACACAGACTTGCCAATTATCAGCTGACCCAAAGCCACCCATGTTTAACTGGGGCACAAAATTCACTAGTGTAGACAGGGCAAATACACTCCCTAAACTAACCACAATTAGAGTTACAAAATTGTTTTTTGTTAAAAAAACAAAAAAGGTACCTGGGGCAGCTTTTTGCAACCCCTGGTTTTCACCTTGACTCATTGCTGAAAGCACCCATTTATTTGTACAGCACTATGGAATATGTTGGCACTTTATATAAACCACCTGGTTATAAACCAGAGAGATGGAAATTCCTGATGCACCCAAGTCCTGATGCTTCCACCTAGCCACTTCTCAGGAGGATTTGGCCGAGGGTATGGATGGCACAGACATGCTCATCTGATGACCTCTTGAAACAAACAGATCTCACAGCTTAAGGGCAGAGACACACATGGAGATTGTAGGAGATTTAGTCGCCCCGCGACAATCGCCTCTCCTTCGGGCGACTAATCTTCCCACAATGCCTTCCCACCGGTTAGAATGTAAGTCGCCGGCAGGATGGAACTCGGAGCGCTTCATTTTAAGAGGTCGCCCGAAGTTGCCTCACAAGGAAACTTCGGGCGACTTCGGAAAACTAATCGATCCAAGTGTCAGCATTGAGGGGAGATTAGTCGAAGAAGAGGCAATTTGTCGCTGGGTGACTAATCTCCCTGAATCTCTACGTGTGTCTGTGCCCTAAGAAACAGAATAAATTGGGATAATTGTTTGTTATCCTGGACTCTCCCTGAGTTGGCGGTATCTGCCTCACATTTCCAAGCAGCAATCGAGTGTTGTAAATATGGGGGGTTAGTAAGGACCTGTGAACCCTTCCTTCTTGTCTTCTGTGATCACCGTTGTCCTTCTCAACTTTTACATCCCCTGGGAAAAGGGGCCAATGTGTGTGGGTGCTGTAGTAGCCACAGGACCCACACACTTTTATGTAGGTGTTAAACTATGCCAGTATTGGTGCCCCACTATAATAAGCACACTGCTGCAGGAATAATTTACGGTATAGGGGTCCATTCAAACTGTATTAGATACTAGGGCTTATAGCTTCTGCATTTCCATCCATTATATGCCAATTGTGCTTCTGTTCTTTTAGGCTTTGAGGGGCTCACAGAAGCTGGTTATTTCTGTGCTATCATCAGGCCGGATCCCCGGGGGACACATATCCAGTCACATTTACACTTGGGTGGACCCACATGGCCGGAGTGTTTCCCCACCCAGGGGACCCCCACATCTCCAAAGCCCCTTACTGGGTGGTACGGAGCAGGAGAAAAGGAGTCACCTTCAGCTACTCCAGGAAGGTGATGAGAAGAAGGTAATGCAATGGAATTGCAGAGTTTGCACCATGTCTAGTAACCCACAGCAACTAATCAGGTGTTTGCTTTTAAAACGATGGTCAGCGAATTGCTGCTTGATAATTTTATATGATTTTATAAGTCTCTATACACTGGGACCATTAATGACCATTCGAATAATTGTCTGATTTTAGTCTCTGACCCTGGAATGAAACAATTTCTCTATTAAAAACAATAGAGATAAAATCATAGATACAGTAACATTATCATGGCACCGTATGATCGTATTAAATCTATCCTGTTTAAATGAAGAGTTGAAGCTCCATTTGTTTTCTCCTAGAAAGGAAGCTCAGAATGAGAGTAAAGGCCCCCCATACATGGGGCGATAAAAGTTGCCGACACACTGAGTCAGCAGCTTATTGGGCTGTGTGTGGGGCCATCCGGCGGGCGTCCCCGATCGATAGCTGGCCGAAAGTTCGTCAGATGCCGATCGGCAGGTTAAGGAATCCCATCGGACCATGGACGAATCTTTTCGTTGATGCAGTCCTGCGATCCGACCGCCCGTTTGGCCACCTTTCTGATCCGATCATTGGGCCCTAGGGCCCACGATCAGATCAGTCCAATATTGCCCACTTCAGTGTGGGCATATCGTGGAGCGATTGCCATACGGGAGGATCTCCCTGTGTATGGCCACCTTTAGAGAACATTTTTACAACCATGGCACACAAGCCATATTCCCCATAGTGCCCAAATGTGGCCATTCAACCTGTCATTTACATGGAATCTGTCAGCAATAGCAACCAACCAGCAGCTAGCTTTTACTGGTCTAGGGCAGTTATTTATTAATTGGTTGGTCTATGATCTATTGAACTGAGCAAGCTTTGCCCTTACAAAAAGACCAAGAGACGTAGTAATGCGATACGCAGACCTAATTCTTTTCCTCTTTTCTTTGCTAGGTGAATCTGGTGCTTGGAGAAGGGAGCTCCCTTGGGTTGTTAATCCGAGGTGGGTCCGAATATTCCCTGGGCATTTATATCACTGGGGTGGATAAAGGATCAGAGGCTGAGAGCGCTGGGCTAAAGGTAATACTTGTTATACTGACACCAGAATGTGTTTATATCAGAAGAAGATACGGAAAGCAGCCACTAATAACATTACCAACTTGTCTATAAATATTTTGAAACCATTATATTATGCATCTAACATGAACCATTAGTCTTCAAATACCCTGATGCCCTTTTATGATTCATCTCAAATGAACCAGTTGTCTCCAAATACAATGAGACCCTTCCACGATGCATCTCACTTGATAGAATTGCCTCCAAATATCCTGAGACCCTTCCATGATCGGTATCGGTTGTAGCCAAATACCTGATGCCCTTTTATGAAGCATCTCACATGAACTAGTTGTCTCGAAATTCCCTGAGGCCCTTCTGTGATGCACCTCACATGAAGATGTCTCCAAATACCTTAAGATCCTTCCATGATGCATCTCACATGATTAAAATGTCTCCAAATCTAACATGAACCAGTTGTCTCCATATACCCTGAGACCTTTCCATGAATCACCTTCCATTACCCAGTTGTCTCCAAATACCCTTCCATGATCGACCTCACTTTCTTTCATTCACTGTGCATATGTCTGTTTTTCCTCTCTGCGTTATTTTAACTATTTTGCTACAGTAGGGTTGGCCATCTTTTGGACATCCACATGTTGAGCAACCTTACATAAATCAATCTCAAGCATATTTCCATACCACTAAAAAGTGATATGTTAATCCTGGGCAATGTTCCCCCTCTTGCACATGCTTACAACCGAAGAAATTGTGGTGCAGGCAAAGAATTCTAAATAAAAAAAATTAGTATTTATTTGTACTTACCCACCTCTCTGCACATACAGGTTTTGAAAAGTTCACACCAAAGATAATTTTAAAGGGATCCTTGTTATATGGACCAGGACCAGGTTTAGCTAAAATAAAGGAAACGAAACCAAAACTAATCAAGTAGTGTAATATTGAAATATGGTCTGCTCCACAGTTTTCTCAATCTTTTGGGTATCACTCCCCATATTCAAATATTTAGCCAAGATTCCTCAAGTTGGTCCGTTGTAACTACATTTAAGTATGACATCCATTCACCTACAGGTAGGGGACCAGATCCTGGATATCAATGGCCGCAATTTCCTTTCTATCCCACACGATGAGGCTGTCCGAATTCTTCGCTCCTCGCACCACCTTATGATGACTGTTAGAGATGTGGGTCGTATCCCACACGCTCGTACTATTGTGGATGAAACACAGTGGCTCACCAGCTCTTACACAGGAAATGGAGATCCCCACCCGGCCCTGGGGTAAGTACCAGATAAATTCACTCTCTTCTGTTGCACTTAAGAATCAAGCACTATTATGTTCCATGATGTTAAATTTAGGTCACAAGTTGGGTATTATGGTGATCGACTCAACGCTACTCAATTCCATTCTGTCTATGGACCACCCATATTTACTGTTGACTTTACTCAATGCCATCCATCCTTCCCTCTGACGTTATGCAATAGCTGCCAAGGGTTTCTAGAGCATCATAGCTGTGGTATCAGCATTGCTTCATTGTAATGCCATGGTCTAGACCAGTGATCTCCAACCGGCAACATGTTGCTCTCCAACCCCTTGGATGTTGTTCCCAGTGGCCTGAAAGCAGGTGCTTATTTTTTTAAACAGTCTCCTGTAGGCTGCCAGCCCACATAGGGGCTACCAATAGCCAATCACAGCCCTTATTTGAACCACCAGAGAACCTTTTTAATGTTCATGTTGCTCCTTAACTCTTTCTACAATTGAAGGTGGCTCATGGGTAAAAAAAAGGTTGGGGACCCCTGGCCTAGACTCAGCAGTAGTAAGTAAGAGATGTGGTGGAGAACTATTTGATATGGGACCTCTTGAATGTAAAACTCTGCTACAGCTATTCCCTAACCATCAGGCCCAGATTTGTGGCAAGGCCTCAAATGCTCCCGGGCCTAGGGCGGCAAGTTGGTACGGGCGGCATGCCGCCCAGCCACTTGCTGGATGCGCAGCTCCCCAGTGCTCCGGTGTTCCTGCTCTCACTAGAGCGGTGTGAGCGGCGGGTTCTAGGACTGGTCGGCCTAGGGGCGCCCGCCTCAAACCTGACCCTGCTAACCATAAATGGTTAAATAGTGCTGGAGTTCAGTAACATCTGGAGAGCTGTAGGACACCCTGGAATTTGACTGATGGATGCAGAAATGAGTTTAGTAGCAGCAGGAGGATTTCAGGATATCCCTGCTTTAGGGTGATGGATGGAAGACTAATGGAGTGTAGTCATAACTGGATGACTATAGCTTGGTATGATAAATGGATGGATAAATGAAAAGAGGACAGACATTGTTTACCACAGTCTCATACTTATTCTGCCTTTCTCTACAGAACCCTTTCTGATACTTCATCCGACAGCCCGGCAAAGGTGAGGAACATTGTTTGAGTATTAGAACCTGAAGGAACACCTGGCTTAGATCGAAATCTGTGTCCTACAATGCCATAAATAGTTATCAGTACTGTTTTTAATCCATGTGATGTCAAAACAAAGTTTCCTCCATCTTTGTGTAATTCTGGATGACATCTCTGTACCTATATCTTTGATGGCATCTCTTGCAGCCTGTATTCTACCGTGGTCCAACAGGGTCACAGGTCACGCTAAGCAGCTTGGGAAACCAGACTCTTGTTCTCTTGGAGGAAAAAGCTCGACTCCTCTTGACGGAGCCTGAGAGAAGCACCATGTCCTACTACCTTCAGCAGTACAAGGATCATCACATCTCAGTCCAGGCCCTGATAATGGCCATGTTTGAACTGCTGAACACTCAGGCAAAGGTAACAGCAATGGTAAAGGTGAAGTTAAGGATTTAGGTCATTGAGGATGAGTTAGGAGTGGGGTAATATGGGATACTGACACTATTATTAATACTCTGGTTGCTATGATCCAATTTACCCTACCAACCAGGCGATGGTGGTTCAATAAAGAAATAAATGCAGAAAAGAAACAATAACAATATAACTGTAGCCTCTAAAGGCCCCCATACACGTGCCGATAAAAGCTGCAGACAGACCGATTCAGCAGCTTACTGACCCGTGTGTGTGGCCATCAGACGGGCTTCCCCGATCAATATTTGGCAGAAAGTCGGGCAGAACTTAATTGGGCAGGTTAAAAAATCCCGTTGGATCGCGCTGGCATCTGTTCGTCTATGTGGTCCCGCCGCCCTTATCAGATCCATTATGATTCGATTGTTGGGCCTTAGGGCCCACAATTGGATCATCCCGATATCGCCCACTTCAATGTGGGCATATCGAGAGATCCGTTTGTTTGGCGACATCGCCAGCCAGCTGAAAAGCAGTTAGAGTGGCAACTAGGACAAGTTAGGGGAGGAGTAATTTACTGTTTTTGTTGGTCATTGATTTGCATTATTTCCCCTCAGTTTTCACTCCTGTCTGAGCTGCGCTCCCAGATTTTGCCACAGGACCTGTTTGTATTTGATAATCTGGTGCTGAAAAGAGAGATTGAGTCAATGAAATCCCATCAGCGATCTGGAGATACACTTTCCGTCCTGTCCCAGACACTTAGCACCTCATCCTCAGAGAGTCGCCAAACTGTCAGTACGGCAAGCACCGCAAGGGTAAGGACTCTACCTATAAAAATACACCTGTGTACCTGAACCATATGTTATCTACATGTAGCGCTGGGAACTTATATTGTTTCACTGTCCCAACATTGATATAGAACCCACCCTATGAGTAACCCACACGCCTTCCAACTTCAAAAGGCAAATAGTCACAAGAACCTGTCCACAAGAGTCTTTGTATAGAGTCCACTCTGTCACAAGCCCCACCCATAAAGAACATTTATACAGCACCCACTACTATACCAATGTCTACTATTCTACTCTATCTCCTACTCTATCCCAATATCCATCCACACAGAGCATCCAAACAGTACCCACCAACACCTCCTCTGTTCCCTCCCCAGAGCCTCCATACAGATCCACTCTTCCACAAGTATAGACCAACACAGAGCAACAGTATGGCCTCCAGCCACAAAGAGCCTCTATAGCTTACACTCTTCCACAATCAACTTGCTTTGTGTGTAACACTGTATTGTTTGTGTGTATTATGTTGTGCGTCTCTTTGTAGCTGGACCACATAACTTCAGACATATCAGGTCACATTGTGTCACAGTTGTAAAGTGCTTTCTGTACATACATTAGGTATCCCCCAGTCTGAAGCCCTCCATCTGTAGGTCCTGCAACTCCCGACTTCCTACCATTCATGTGCCGCCTACTGATGGCTGATCTATTACTCTGTGGTACCATAATATAACACTATGTGACTGTTCATTTCCTTTCCTTTCCTTTCAGGAGCGTCTCCTCTGGCTGCTGGATGTCATGGAGGTCAGTTCTGTCTGTAGGTGGATCTGTCTTATTGCTCACCCTCTTTACCCCCCATATCTTTTTTCTCTTTGTGATACTTTTTTCATGGGGTATAAAACGGGGTTTGCTGTTTGTGGGGTGTCATAGAGCAATAATGTAGGCAGAGGTACTGTAGATGCTGCAAGTTTGGAATAGTGTGTGTATAGTAATCATGGGCTTAACTACAGAGGAAGCAGACCCTGTGGCTGCAGGGGGGCCCTGGAGGTATAGGGGGCCCCATGAGGCCTAAATAATGAGCGTTTTCAACATATATTGGTAAAACAGGACAATCTCTGGGTATGTTGGGGACCTTAAAATGAATTTGCAGTGAAGACCAGTAACATCTAGTTACTCCACTGATAGTAAG
The DNA here is from genome assembly GCF_017654675.1 of Xenopus laevis. Classification (NCBI taxonomy): domain Eukaryota; kingdom Metazoa; phylum Chordata; class Amphibia; order Anura; family Pipidae; genus Xenopus; species Xenopus laevis. The sequence goes on from NC_054385.1 coordinate 12,203,054, forward strand.
GCAATATGGTGTCATGGGTAAGAGCTTTAACTGTGGGTCTATATGTACAGTAAAGCCAGGAGATATAAAGGTTAATTATGAATGTAAGTGCAATTATGCCATGTTTCCCTGCATAATCGCTCCCAGTGCCTCAAAACAGATGCTATTGTGCTTCGCGTTTTCATAGTAGGGGTTGTGTAACTGCCAGAGTGCCATCCCCTATGGGAACCTTGTGCCAGCTCCAAGTTGGTTTCAGCTCCAGGGCCCCCAACATTTATAGGGGCAATTGCACACTATTCACTAAAGAGACACATTGAGTCCTGCAGCGGGTTGGGTACCCGCAAAAAAAGCGGGCACCCTACGGAATGAGGGGAGGATTTTCAGGTGTGGGTATAGATGCGGGTCTGCGGGTCTCATCTAAATTTCTTATCTTATGTAATATTGTCTATATTTTACAAAACTTGTTTCTGTCCCCACCCACTTTTGATGACATCACTTCCAGTTTGACGGCGGTCGGCGGGTTGCGGATAAGGCAGTTGCGGGTCCGGGTCGGGTAGCGGATCAAAGTGGATAAATATGTGGGTTGCGGGCTGCGGCTTCGGGTCTTAGAAATTGGTTCCGCGCAGGACTCTAACACTGACAACCATGCTGAAATACAGGGGCGGCTTTGGACTCAAGTACCTTAATGAATTGTATCAATCTGTTCTCTCCATTGTATCCTACGTTGGTAAATAACCCTCTCTGTATATACTTGTATATAGAATAGCAAGCTGGTACAGGTTGAGCAGACTGTAACTATAGTATATTGTATACACAAGATGGTGTCACAGGAAAGGCTTGTGACATTGTGTATATAGTCAGGCAAGGTGGTATCAATATATGTAAATGTATGAAAGTTTTCTGGGCTAATTATTTTCAGATTATTCTCCAGCCATTACATTGCTCATTTGCCGCTTCCTACCCAGACTGAATGAATATCCCCCGGGAGCACAGGGTTATCAGTAAGTGGGTCAGTGCGTCTGCAAAATGCACTTGTGTTACAGACTCACCTTTCCTTACCTGGGGGTATATACATTACATTCGTCCTTCTGAAGGAATCCGAGGACAATGGCACAGAAATGCCTTCTGTAGATCATTATTATTAAACTTTCCAACCAAAGGCGTTTCAATGTCACCCAATAGAACTGTATTCCTCAGCGTATACAGAAACCTGCCCAGTGACACTAGTTAATTGTCAGCCCGAAGAACCAACACAATCCTCAGCAGGGCCATAATTAGAATTACTGGGCCCCACAGCACAATTATTTTACAATACGCTATTTTTCATAAACATATACTAAGACTGTGTATCAGTGTGACGTGGCCCTGTATACTATAACTCCTGGATCCCCCAGCAGCTGCTTCCTATACAGTTATACTTTCTAAATTCATGCGAGCAGGGCCGCCATCAGGGGGCACAGGGGGGTACTCCTGTACGGGGCCCAGGCCTAAAAAGCGGAGCTGCACTTTTTTCAAAATAGCTGGGCCCCCCTCTTTCGATGTCCTGAACCGCTGAAGTCCCAAAGATCCAAAAAGCTGAATTCCCGAACAGGCAAAAGGTCCCGAAATGGAGAAACGAGCCGAAGTCCCGAAGCCAAAGAAAGACCCGAAGCAGCTAAAAGACCCAAAGCCACTAAAAGACCCGAAGTTGAAATCCTAAAGCCGCAAAAAGACCCGAAGTCACAAAGGAGCCGAAGTTAAAGTCCTGAAGCCAAGAGTTGAGTTCTACTGAACACCAATGTGTGTTTTTTTATTTTTTTTAAACCCCTAGCCACCAATGTATTATTTTAATACTCTATAGGCCCCTGCCACCAATGTTTTTTTAAGAAAATATTCTCAGGGGCCCCAATGTTTTTTTTTTAACTTATAAGGGGATCCCTGGCGCCAATGTTTTTTTTTAAAAAACTTTAATGGGGGCCCTGCGCTAACATTTTTTTAACTTATGGTGGGCTAATGTCGGTGTGGTCTTTTAACTGTGGGGTGGGCGGGATCTGGGGTGGGGCTTGGGGCGGGGCAGGGCCCATGGGGCCCCGAAAATTTTGTTGTATGGAGCCCCGTGATTTCTAATGGCGACCTTGCATGTGAGCCACTTAAGCAGCTTAGATAAATTGCTGTCTCTGCCTCTTCAGGCCAAGTCCGCAGCTTATAGCTCTATGTATAGGGCTATCCGGCAGACTTATATCTCGTCCAAAATAAGGCATGAATCTATCAGGCAGGTTAGGAAATCTTGCTGGGCAAGACTTGGTCCTCTCCTGATGGCTTCAGAGCAAAATTTGCACTAAGGCCCTACCTTTCCACCAGACTCCCCACCTTCCCTTTCAGCCGAGAACCCTTCAGTGTTACAGGGCTTACTGGGTTGCAGTGGATTCTGGCCATGGCAATGCAGGTCTCCCGTCATGGTTCCACTTTGCGAGTGGGCCATGGGGCAATCACACCCCTGCTGGCCAGCATTTTGAAGTTATAATAGCCCAACACACAGCAGATTTTCAAAGCAATGAATTTGGAATTTGGACTGAGGTATCCAGACCTGCTGCCTCAGTGGCCCCTGCCCCAGTTGGTCGTGAGCTGATGCCGCAAACTCCCTATTTGTACCTTATATTGCAGCTTCAATTGGGGAAAGGTCAAGGAGGAGTGCCAATATTTTCCAGCAGGGGTTGGGTCTGGGTCGGCATGGCCCATGAGAATTTGTTCCCAGTGACCTGCTAGCTGCTAACACTGCTGTCCACTCCACCTGGGAAGAGCTCGGGCCCCTTGTGCACTATTACCCTTAGAAAGAGATCTTTGGAAAAGTACTACAAATTGGAAAAAAAAAAGTTTCCGCTCAAGATGTTTCTTGCCCTTTAAATCGCTTTCATATCGATTGTATTCTTTACTTCTCTTCTCCTGTTCTCTAGTCATCATTCACTCCCACTCTCTCTCCCATCTGTCAGTATTGATTCTGCCACGGATCCCCCTTGTCTCACTTGTGATTGATTCACCTTGGCGGATACTTCTCCAGCTTTTATTGATTCCCACCTCCTCTCCTTTAAGCCTTCTTACTCACTTTATTCTTCTGATATTACCGTGACATTTCGGGAAAAGATAAACATCTGAACGTGTGCATTAACGTAATTAACAAGGTTCTGGCGCGGAGGCTTCTGGCTTAATTATGCCAGGCTTTGTGCTTATCTCCCTTGCCCTCTACTCTACCATACTGGATTTATGTTTAATTGAAGGGATGAGGAATTAAACATTTGCTCCTTTTTTAAAGGCTAAATGAGGAATGTGGAAAAAGAAGATGAAGTCAGGCCCGGATTTGTGGAAAGGCCACCTAGGCAGGATTTTAGGGGGGCGGCATGCTGCCCAACCACACCCACATTGGTTCAAAAACACTGAGGATGCGCTGGAGATACAATAGTTTTTTAAATTTCCCGTATGCCAATCCCCATTGCTCATGTCCCCCTGGAGGGGACAGGGGCGACGAACGGTAGTGGGCCCAGGGGCGTCCACTATGTAAATCCGGCCCTGGATGAAGTTCTACAACGTGTCCCAGATGCCCATGTTGTGGTCTCTTAGCTTGGGTTGCCAACACAAACCTTTTCAAATTTGGTCTCTATAAAGTTCGCATGATATTGTCTGTGGCCCTATTCCTTTTACACTCAAGCCTTTACTTACACACTCCCATGTGATGAACTGCCCTTTTCATGGCACGTTTATGGCAATCGCCAAAGCCCTAAGGATTTACTAACAAGGTATTTTGGTCATTGCTAATAAGAACAGAGATCCAGTATAGTATCATTATAAAGGCAACGCAAGAGGTCATATTGGGCTTGTGGAGTCTAGAGAGAAAAGCAAATGGTGACTTGTGCCAATATTGAGCAGCTTGAACAGTGTTGCGCTGGGGTAGCCAAGGCCAACCAGAAAACAGGATCCCAAGGACCTACCACCCTGGCTGCCACCAAATCTGCCCCTCATGGCTGGACTGGGATTGAAAATAGGCCCGGCCATTTTAAGTACACAGAAACCCAAACAGCTCTCCATCAGCCAAATAAATAGTGTCTATGGCATCTTACAGAATGCCAGTCTTGGCCTGCTGGCTCTACATCACCACCAGAAGGTGCTTGCAATCTTCTCCTCACCTTTGGCTGCTGCTGAAACCTGCCTTGCTCAACACCTAAACCTCTTGGGCCTTGGCAGGACTGCAGACTCCGATTAACCCAGGGTGGTATTGACCCCCAAGAGTTGACCCTGCTGACAATACTCCCAAGTATCCAAGACTGACCCTACATTTGTACATAGCAAATGAGCCCTGTTTTTCAATGCAAATCTCTGCCTCTAATTGACACTGAAATCAGCTTAGATAATTATTTGTGATCCTGTATGCAACATTAGGAAATACCGATCTGAAACAAACCATTGCTTTTACGCCTTATGCAAAACGATTTCGTAAAAAATCAATAATATCCTCATTAGGTAGATATTAGGGATAATGGGATACAAGCTAAGGAATGAGGAATGCTGGCGCTTGTTTAGCAATCAGCACGGATTTATGTTTTGCATTAATAGACATAAAGCAATGGCACGTTGATGCATGTTACAGGCATATGAAAACAGGATTCAAGAGTAACTCACTCAATCTATGGATTTATGAAGCCAATAACATTTCCCAGATCATTCTTGAGTTCCTCTCCATAAAAAGAATTTGCAGTTATTTAATATACTATATAGCACAGGAATGCTTTCATACAAAACTGTCCCAGTTCCTATATTTTATACACCCCGTTCTGTTGCTAAATATATCCAGCATTATCAAAAGTATAAAAGCAATGGCATGACGTGTCATTACAGTTTCTTGTCTCATGGGGCAATTAATGGCTCTGTGGGCAAGTGAGACTGGGGGTTCTAGTGAATGCTGCTTGGAAATGCCCTAAAACTTCTGTGGAGTTGTTTTCCTTTGAGACTGGCGCCCCTGAAGAGGGCCTGAACAAGGGGTAGGCAGGGGAGGAACATGCGTTGGGGGAGGGCACAATCGAAGGAGAAGTGTATAGAGACTGGAAACCAGCAGTGGGTTGGGGTCAGGTCAATCTAGTGTCCCAAAACATTGCTAAATTGACCTATTCTACAAAGATATATTGAAATTGCTCATTAATTACTTACTGGGCCCCTTACACTCATGGGCTACTTCTTGCCAAACTTTAAGAGCCACCAACTGTTGAAAGAGGAAATCAAGAGAAGCGGAAGCCTGATCACCAATACTGGTATATCAGTCATTCAGTAATAGTTCCAAGAATAGCTAGGAAAAATGTTGATTCTGCAAGAGAGTACAAAGTCAAAGACGTGGTAAATTGAACCAGTTTTTTGCACATTGCACCCCGCACGAGTTCCAAGAATGAATGAGAGCAAAAGCATATTCACCCCAAATCTCACAATAACCAACCTCAAAGCTGGGTGTTCCTATGCATCTAGGAGAATGAATGAATATTATCCCCAGTTTGCATCCTAAATGCCCCTTCTATCACTGCTTCAAGCCCCCTGCCCACAGGGGAACCAGTACCACAGTTTGGGGACCACGGCTTTAGTCTTTCATCTCCTCTTAAAGGCCCAAACAATGTAGGTCTCCTAAAAACAGCTCAACCCTGCTTCATGCAATGTGCCGGAAAATTGCCATTTTAAAAATAACTGAGATCGTATGATTCACTTGTGGTAAGGTCACATGAGCCAATTAACAGACGGCTTCCTCACCTGTTACAGTTAGTGTTGTAGTATTTTGGTCAGGTGATCTCTTTCACATGGTGGTTCGGTTTAGGGATTAAGATTGATATAAACTATCTGTTGCTTAGTATTCATTTTGGGGGTATAGTTTTCCTTTAATAGGAACCAATGGCTTTTCTTTCCCACCTCAGTGAGACCTGTAATTTTAAATGCATTGAGTTGTGCTACATTAAGAGCTTGCTAGCTTGGCCTTTTTTCAAAGTGACTCCTCTGGATTAAGCTTCTCAGTAAGGCACCAGCTCTGCCCTTTTCAGTGTCGTGCTCTGCATTACAATTCTTAGTTATCAAAAGCAAAGGGGCACCCAGGGCAGCAATAGAAGGATAAATTGCAAAGGGGCACCCAGGGCAGCACTCATGTAAAAATATCCATTTTATAAGGCTTTTTTAAATTGACTTTTCACTATAACTGCCTGAGATGAATGGAAACCTGGCGCTGTTATATTCCCATACTTGACACCAGGGGGTCAAACAATACTGTATTGTATGACCTTTTTCATATTATGGAATTTAACCTGAAATAAAATATCCATGGAGCAAGTAACTGTTTTACTAGCAGAGCTAAACTGGTGATCTGGACGATTTGAAACTAAAATCCACATCATGCATAGAATCAATGTTATTTGATCATTTACACTGTGTTCATAGCCAAATCAGATCCCATAACTCTAGAACCCTGCTGGCCTTACACTATAAGATCCGCTCGTTTCGCAAGGTCATTAAATGTGCAGATCTTCCCCCGATATGCCCACTAAAAGGTGGGCAACATTGGGCTAATACGATCATTCGATTGGATCACGACGGCAGTCAGCTGATGGGATGAGGAATGCATCAACCAGCCGATGTTTGTCGTCAATCGTCGTCAAAATAAAACCTGCCCGATCGAGATCTGCCCATAGACGATGTCGCCAAATGAGTGGATCTCTCCCCGATCGGTTCAGAGCGGAGGCCAAACGGGCGGTCGGATCGCGGGACTGCATCAACGAAAAGAAGCGGCCACGATCCAACAGGATTTTCAAACCTGCCTGATCGGCATCGGGAAAGCCCATGGGGGGCTCTACACACGGGCCGATAAGCTACCGACTGTTGGCAGCTTTTATCGGCCCGTGTATGGGGGCCTTTAGGCTACCAACATCGCTGGTAAAAATGAAACTTGATGCCATAGTATTAGTATTATTAGTAGTTATACTAATATAATATACCAGGGATAATAAGGGCAGCATTTTTTGCCAGAACATTTGTCAACACTGTTGGCGACAGTAGAAAAAGATGGTGAATAGGGTGGCCTAGCTGTTAAAATACCAGCCAAGGCACACCCCTGCTCTACCCAAGGCCCACCCCTGCTCTACACAAGGCCCACCCCTGCTCTACCCAAGGCCCACCCCTGCTCTACCCAAGGCCCACCCCTGCTCTACCCAAGGCCAAGCCCTTATCTACCCAATGCCCACTGCCTCTGTTCCAACCAGGGGCGATTCTGACCATTTTGCCGCCTGAGATGGCCTTCATTTTGCCGACCCCCACCTTTCATCGCCGGAGGGGATTGTGGGCGGTCCAGTTGCAATTGCGCTCTCTGCACTAGAAGAGCCAAATTTTTGGGTTGAAAAATGGAAATTCGGCTCTTGGGTACCATTTTTGCCGCCCCGGCAACTGGGGGGGCACTGCCACCTGAGGCGAGTGCCTCAACTCGCCTCATAGGTGGAGCTCCCCTGGTTCCCACCATCACCCCACCTTTAAATTCCCTCTTGATCCCTCACCTCCATATGGAACTCCTTTTTTTTTTAAAGTGGCACCCCTAATGTCAGTGGCTGTGCTGCTTTACTAAAATATATTGAAATTGCTCATTAATTAGGGCCTCATGGAGTCCCCTGTACTTTTTGCCCCCCCCTGCAGCCACAGGGTCTGCTTTCTCTGTAGTTACAACCCTAGTTCAGATAATGCATCGTTTTCTGTAAAAAATGGGTCCCCAAATAGCAGGAAAACTGTCAGTTACAAAGGGGATGGGGTTGTGTGAGTACAGCAACCGATAGGAATTAAAAAGTATTCCAAATGATTTCTTTTTTCAAGATACCTGATGATATCACTAGAGCTTGCTAGTTCTGCTCCGAAGCCCATGGCCTCGCACAGCAGTTCTCTTGTTCTTCACATGCTAATAAGGGCTGACCAATGAGCATTAAATTAGCCTAGAGAGTAGAAAAATAAGATCCGTGGATGCATACTTGGCAAGCAGAATGAAAACTTTTGATGATTCACCCCTATTTTTATCTACGTTATTATAAGAAGCAGATGGTCTGGGTTGTTCTGCTGGTCCTCACACAGGAGAAAATATTTTCGTAAGTCTACAGATTTGCTTGTGTTGGCTGAATTTCCCCCGACAACCAAATAAATTCGGAATGCAAAACTGTTCCACATCTAGAAAAGAGAATATCCTTAAATAGAAAGGGAGTTATTTATGGCTCTCCTGAATGCGTCATCTCACATTCATTGTGACATCCATTCTCAATTCTGAATGACATCACAGTAGAGCACCTGCTTACCTTATTTAATACACAAATCAGAGTTTGTATTACTGCACAGTATACAGAATTGTAGGAGGGGACTGATATTTAAAGAGAGCTGTTGGGCAGCACACCAGGGCCCAGGTTCACCCTCTAACCATCGCTTAAGTCATATTATTAGGATAAGTTGCAACCATTAAGTTACATTTTAGTATGTTATAAAATGGCCCATTCAAATCAACTTTTCAATTGGTCTTCATTATTTATTTATTTTTGTAGTTTTTTAAATAATTTGCCTTTTCCTTTTTTTTGACTAGCTTCTAGCTTTCAACCGACCCCGTGTAAAAAGAAAAACAAATGCTCTGTAAGGCTACTGGCCGATAATGGGATGTCATCTTAGTCCCATGCCCCAGGCAGGGCTCCTTTTTAAGTCTCTCCCACACATGCACATGGAAACATCGTAAAGATGGCAATTGAATGTTGCTTAGGTGTAGGAAAGTCCCATGTTGGATAACAGAGACCTCAAATCAAGTACAGGTATGGGATCAATTATCTGGAAACCCGTTATCCAGAATGCTCCGAATTTCGGCAAGGCTGTCGCCCATAGACTCCATTATAATAAAAGAATCCAAATGTTTAAAAATTTCATTTTTCTCTGTAATAATAAAACAGTCGTTTGTACTTGATCCCAACTAAGATATAATTAATCCTTATTGGAAGCAAAACCAGCCTATTGGGTTTATTTAATGTTTACATGATTTTCTGATAGACTAGGTATAAATATCCAAATTACGGAAAGATCCGTTATCCCAAAAGCCATTGGTCCTGAGCATTCTGGATAACAGGTCCCATACCTGTACATAGCCTTGTCTGCTTATAACATTGATCAGATGCATGCTGCAGATTCTTTAGAAAACCACAGCATAAAAATAACATTCTCTAAGAAAAATCCACTACACCGAAATACCTAAACTTTTACTGGTTTTTATAACCACGGATTTTATATTCCAGCTCCAACTTTGGTTTTCTATTCTTTCCATAACTACTAGCATTTTATTTTATTATTTTTTTCCTATTCTTTCCATAACTACTTGCATTTTATTTCATTGTTTTTAGCTGGGCCGCCTGCACCTGCCTGTTGTTTGTTTGTTGCCTTGCCAAGTAAAGTTAATGTATTGTAGGGCTGTGTATTAGGCCTCGGGGTTTAATTGGGTGATTTGAATTTAAAAGCCGTGCGGTCTGTAAGCACAAGTTTGCTTTGCATCGGGGCCTGTGTAGCATTGGAATTAGATTGCCGGAGGCTCAGCATGTCAAAGCTTAGGTTGGGCCCCGTTAGTAAGAAATTTTTAAGTGATATGATATAGTGATGGGTGAATACGCGACCGACTTCTGCGTTTCGCCGCCGGTGATTAAATTCGCGAAAATTCGCCAGCATTTTTGGACGCGTATCGGAAAAGTCGATTGCGCCAAAACCATCACAGGTCAACATTATTGGGACCCCCTTTGACTTTAATGCTTGCGGCAAAATTGACACGAGCGTCACAATTCACGGTTTGAGAATTTTTTGCTATTTTGCAAATTTCGTGGGAAATTCCTGAATTTTTAGGCTAATCAAAACGGGACAAATTCGCCCATCACTAGATATAAACATTACTATACCTAACTTAAGAGGAGCTATAACTATAGAGAATGAAGACTGCCAGGGGGTCTATCTGGTAAATGGAGCTAGACCAAGAATGGCAATCTGTGGGTTCTGTAAATTGCCATGCTGTGTACTCGAAATGCCAGGGCTTATTTTGACTCCCAGTCCAGAACTGAATAGGGCACTAGGTGATACCCAGTTTAAATATATTTCCATAAGTTTTATCCTTATGTCTCCATTAGCGACTATGCTAATAGAGAAAACAAAATGTCTGCGTCATGAGAAAAGGTTGGCCAAGTTGGGATTGTTTTCACTGGAGAAGAGGTCCTTGTAGGACCAGAAAGTGGCTGTACTTCCTTCCTGCTGGCCATAGGTGTAGAATTGGCATGTGCCTTAATAACCATAGTAATGACCTACCAACACATCAGAGATATGTACAAAACCATTGGCTCATGGAGATCCTTGGGTTCACTGGAGGTCCAACACATACCACCTGTAGCCCTCTCCACCATGCTGATGCCACCTGCCCTTCCATCCCAAAGCTCTACCTGCCGCTCACACACCTGCCACCCGATTGGACCCCATGAAGCAGGGCCCACTAGGATTTCTCTGGGTATTCCCAGCACGGGTCAAAACCTTATTTATAAATCCTTCAAGATAACATGTTTTGTTTTGTGTAATCTCAAATCACATAAAGCTTATTCTATGGGTTGCAGTAAACGAGAGTCTGAAGAACAGCGATAAAATCCAATGCAATTGAATCTATGTTGCAGAAAAAAAATTGTAAATGGTGACAGTGAAGAAGGTAGATTTTGCAGAGGCTAATATTTAGGGAGATAGTGCTGTAACCTACATTAAAATGGCATCACAATTCTTCACCAAAATGAAATATTCTTCATATAAAACTGAAGTTTGTCGTCCAATGGATAGATGTTTTGTCTGCATAGAAGTACTTGCCTACTTATGTATGCACGGCTTCCCACCAACAAGATATGCTTGGCTGACACAAGACATAGTCCCAAAGTGCTGAGAGAGAATGAAGATAAACAAAGAGCCTGGGCTAGATGGCATGTAGACAGGCATTTCAATTTCTCCATACTTGTTTCTTCAGCTTGTTTGAAAGGATAAATATACCTCATCTAAAAATGCACTTCATCTTCCTTTCTTCTTGCTTTTTGAAGGTTATACTTTACTGGTACACATTGAATTTTGCAAAGGATTGGTATGCAACGCAGCATAAAATATGATTGCATTGGTCTGTTGGGCTGCTGTGGTGGTGGGGGGTTCTAAATGGAGTGGGATATCGAGCTGGTTGCCGAATCATGTGCAGAGAGTAGTTATCATCCATTCATTTGCTAATTAGAATGAGGCTATAAGTGCTGCATGGCAGGATTCTGTCTTGAGGCCACTTATAATTATTAATGAAGCAGGCAATGAAAGCAGTGGCTCTGCTGGACAAAGAAATGTTGAACCAAAGAGGCTATATTATATCTGACATCTTTTACAAGGGGAAGCGGTGAATGAAAATTTACTGTTGATAAAAGTCGTTTGGGGATATATAACCTTGCACAAAACATATATCTTAAATATGAGTAAAGGTGGCCATATACGGAGAGATCCGCTCGTTTGGCGATGTCACCAAACGAACGGATCTCTCTCCGATATGCCCACCTTGAGGCCTTAGGGCCCAACGATCGGATCCTAACGAATGTGAGCGGGCGGTCGGATCACGGGACTGCATCAACAAACAGATGCGCCTGCGATCCGACGGGATTTTTTGTCCCAGATCCGACTTTCGCCCAGATCTCGATCGGGGAAGGCCATCGGGGGAACCCATACGCGGGCCAATAAGCTGCCGACTCGGTCTGTCAGCAGCTTTTATCGGCCCGTGTATGGCCACCTTAAGTGAAAGTGACATTGAAATCAACTCCAGTCCAGCAGGAAGGCTGTAGTCTCTGTGACTAAGTTGGCCAAAGACATGCAGATTTTTCTTCACATCGGACGAAAGATCGTTTGGTGAAATGTCCCGACCTGCCACTAACCATTCAGATCAAATAAAGTAGTAAAATAACAGATCAGTCATGTTCTGCCCCTACAACAATCGTATTAAAGTTACGTCCGACCAAAGTGTCTATGGCCAGCTTAAGACACTAAATTAGCAATAAGGCCACACTTATTGACCTACTTTTTGACCTATGGCAAGGCCATAGGTCATTGATACCCAATGATTGCTCACCATCCCCTTTGGTTTTGCTCCCAGTGACCTGGAAGCAGGTGACAAGATTTGGAGGCATGAAAACCAAGTGTAAGAGCCACCTGCAGTCCTGCCAAATAGCCAATCAAAGTCCTTATTTGGCAACACGTTTTTCATTTGAATGTGGCTCACAATAAAAAAAAGTGAGGGACCCCTAGCATAGGTATTAAAATGCAGGGGGTGGACAAGTATTTAAAAATCACAAGGAACAAGGATTTTGAATTGATGCTCAGAGGCAGGCCTAGCCGGCTGGGCACCCTGGGCTCCCCAGCCGTGCAGCTTGCCCCCATCTTTTGCGCATGTGCATTAGCAGCACTTGCGCGTGCTTTAGCGCCATTGCGTGCACATCAGCGTCATATGTTGGTATCCATGCCGTTCACAGGCATGCGCGCCAGAAGCATTTACAGGGCGAAAGTCTAGTGCCAGGTCCAGTCAAGGGCTAGGCAGAAGAGGTAGCTGCCCAGCACCCCCAATCTTTGCGCCCTAGGCAGCTGCCTCTTCTGCCTACCCCTAGTTCCGACCCTGGTGATGTTGTCCTTTTCATAGATAAATGGGGAAAGTGACAGGGTCAGGGCACACAGGCAGATTCGAGGAGATTAGTCGTCCGGCGACTAATCTCCCCGAATTTGCCTTTGTGCCCTGGCTCTTACTTGCTACCGACCCTGGCAATATTTTTATGCTTCTAGATTACTTTAGCCATATCTACTTAATTATCCATTGCGCCTTATCTTATTCTTTGTGACTACCTCCACCAAGGCCCCCCATCACCAATCTCCTAATCTCGCGGGGAGCCAAAAGACAAGCATGTCCCATTTCTTATCTCAGTTATAGAAGTTCTATTAGCATCAAACATTGCAACGAGATGTTAGAGGCGTCCGAAATTGCTAGTGCTGCTGTGGGTCCAAGGGTGTTCAGAGGCCCTGTGGTGTTCTGATGAATGAGTAATTTTAATATATATTTACATTGACCATAGAGGTAATCATTTTGGAGACCCTTAAACTGGCCATACATATGGAGATCCACTTGTTTGGAGAGTTTTCCAAAAGAGCAGATCTCATCCCGATATGTGCACCTTGAGGAGAATATGGACAGTCAGATCGAGGACCATATCCACTAACTAACCGATGAGGTCCTCGATCAGAGCCCGGCGAATTGACATCTGGATGACTTTTGGACAGATATCGATCAGGGAAGCCTATTGGAGGGCCTCATACACTGGGCAATAGCTACCGACTTAATCAGGGGCCAACTCATAGGAGCAGCTCGTAGTTACATTAGACATTACAGCCAGGAGAACATTACAGAGAAAGATAATCGTAACATTTTTGTGATGTCATGTGGGTTTTTGGTATGCTTATATCTTCCTACGTTATCACTATTTGAATCATACACGGGTGTATGGTTTGCATTTACTGGTTATTTATTTTTATGTGGGCGCATACATTTTACATTCTCTTTTTATTGCCTTAGAATGGAGCAGACCCTGAAGGGAGTTCCGACTCCAGGAGCCTCACTCAAAACACACTGCCTGATATCTCTCTGGTGAGTAGCTCCAGCATATTGAGGACAGGGACTAATCTTAGTGTCACACTCAGAAACGGCTGCCTACATTTGTCCATGTAACTTTCAAAAGGAGCTAATTATGGCATCTGCATCAGTGTAAATGTGTTGTTAACCATAGCAGCCAATCAATCTATTGCTTCCAGTAGGCTAAAGTTGGCATAGACGCAAAGATAAAGTCTTACAAATCTTTGTTCGGACTGTGTGTGGATCATCCCGACATTTTTCATGCCATGCTGATTGGTCGTTTAGTCATTATCAATGGGATATTGTCACTACTATTTGTCGGACATAACTTTCGTACTATTGTGGGCTTAGAATTAATGGCCAGAACATGGTCTGATTTGTTCTTTGCACTACTTTATTTAAACTGAATGGTTAGCGGTAGGTCAGGAGATTGCAAAGAACAATCGTGCGTCGGACATAAGGCTTAAAAAATCAGTAACATAAAAAAACGTTAAAGAAATCTGTTTCTGCGAAAAAAAAACCACCAAGACACTTTTAACTTTAAATTCGCAAAGTCTTTATGAAGAAATAACTTACCGACTCTCCGCTTGCGCTCCTCTTCAGAAACTGTCGCCGTTTTTGAAGAAAAGGAATCGGTAAGTTAATTCTTAATAAAGACTTTACGAATTTAAAGTTAAAAGTGTCTTGGAGGTTGTTTTTTTTGTTAAGTACAAACAAATTTTTTTATTTTACTGGTCCTTTAAAACTCTTGCTTGGGTTAAAATGTGGAATCATCCCAATTGGTCCCAGACCAAATCAGACATAGATGCAGTCATATGGAGAGCACACCAAAGGAGCAGATCCACCAGTGCATTACCAGGGAAACTACTTTAATTAAAGGTAATTACTGTTTGTTATGAGCGGTTTCTCCTATTTAAATTAATGAGCCAGAAGAAATGAACTTTCTTTTTGGCGTTATGCATACAGGTGGAGAGGTTGCTGCCAATCCATGACAAGCAGCTCAGGCTTGTGAGATCATCTGGCTCAGTACTATTTTGGGATTCTAATAAGATTACAAGTTTCCATCTGGGAACAATAGTAATGCCTTTGTGGTGGCCAAGACAGTTCACTTGATATTGTGGAATGTCGTTTTTTGGAGAGGGTATAGCTAGAACCTTATTTGTTTACTTATATTTGCAGGATGATGTCAACTCCATTCTTGAAGAACCCCCCAATTTTCAATCGGCTCCCCTGCAATCCACAGTAGAACATGCTCCGCAAATGAGGCGGCAGGGTAGGGAGCTTGCACAACGCCCCTCTTCAGGATCATCCCAATCTGGCCTTTTTTTTACAGTTCCCCCCACTAACCCGAGCCCTCCTCTTCCCCCTCTGACCAGTCCTCCTGCGTCGCCATCAAGAGAAAACTCAAACCAAGCCATCTACTCCAATCATTCCTCCTCCAATCATTCCTCCAAAATGACACCCGCCTCTCTCCCTCCTGCTCATCTGGCTCTAGTTACACAGCATCCACTAACCCCTTTCCCAAGAGTCCAGTCCCCAACAAAATTAAAGGTCATGGGGGATATCCCCAGTCATCCACCTTCACCTACAAATGGAGAAACTTCAGACAACAATAGTCAACATTTTGTGATGGTTGAAGTTCATCGCCCCAACAGTGAACCAGATGTGAATGAAATTCGGGCTGTTCCCCAGACAAGAGGTGAGAGGCCTTGACACACCTTAGAACCTTCTCTGGAACAGAGGGACCCAGAGATATTCTTGCTTAGGGCTTTGTTAGGGATGAAATCCAAGCTGATATGTGCATAAGTAGAAAATTGTATAACTAGCAGGTGTAGTATGTTAAGATATATGGGCTTCTATGACTTCTGTGACCTATATTAACTTTTTGTTCAGCAGTCCTGCCCCTCTCCCCTCCAGCCTCCCTCTCCCAACTTTCGGACAGCGGGCAGACCCTGAGTGAGGACAGTGGAGTTGATGCAGGTGATGTTGGCGCTGGAAGCAAAAACAGCAGTCCACAGCCTCAAAAAACAAAAGGCCTGGAGGGATTGCAAAAACCGGTAAGAGAACCTCTCTTAGCTAGAAATATTTTCTAAAGGTGGTAATTTGCCATCATTTCTAAAGGCTCAGTCTGTAGTATGAAGAGCAGGCTTCAGATCCCTAAAGTAGACCTATCCTGATGGTCTCAAAGGTTCAGAATCTTCTTGGCTCTGTCACAGCCTCCATGTATCATAATTCCTGTTATCTAACATGTGTCCCAGAGCCCACTTCTGACTCATGTTAGAACACTAGAAAATGACCATACCACATGTTCCTTAGAATCTTCTGCCGGAGTTCCTCTAAAGTAGTGATATCCAACCTGCAGCCTATTGTTGATGAACTTCAATTACTAGAATTCAGTGCAAGATAACAACTCTTAGAAGCTTTTAAGAATTGTAGTTGAATAGATGATGGGCACAGCTGGACATAACAAGCAAGAGGGTTGTTTTCCATATGACAATTTGTCTTGCTGTACTTTATTATGTAAACCTCATGATGTGGTCAAGATAAAGGTTTTTCAAGTCTTGTTTTCAAGTCCTTTTGATACCTTATGTCTAAGCCACTGTTGGTGGCTATCCCATCATGCCCATCCACTGCAAATACCATTGTCAACATCTGTCCTCCACATTCCATAGCTTTACTAACACCATTTTAAATACTGGAGCAAGAGGGACTATGACTGACTATCTCATAGTCATTCTATCCCTGATTCATGCCACACCCAGAGTCCTATCAACTGGCCATATGAGTGGGAAACAATTGCTCCTTTTGCCCCCCCCTCAGTTTCTCATTGTCTGTGTTCCACTGGACATTCATGGTTCACAGTCCATGAATCAGAATAGGTAGTGTTATATATCTATCTATATACAGATATAATGCTCCTCTTCCTCTCCCATACTAAAGCAAGATTAATAGCCACCATGCCCAAAGCTCTGATTTGCTTGATTTCTGCTGAAGTAAGATGAATTATGTGTCAAAAAGCTTTCAATGCAATATAAAGCCAAACAATCCATTTAAGATCTATCTTCATTTTCCCCTAACTAAATTATCCCCTTGAGTTAAAGAATTATGTGCTATTCCATCTCACACCTGTCATCTACTCATCCCTAGCAGTTCCTACCATCATCTAATGGCTCTAAATTCACAGCAGAACATGCGCCTTTAATCATTTTGATCTTCCTAAAGCTATTGTATAATGTTCCCTCTTAGGCCCAGTGCTCTACAGAATGGCCTACGCTCTATGCCAGTGATCCCCAACCAGTGGCTCGTGAGCAACATGTTGCTCACCAACCATTTGTATGTTGCTCCCAGTGGCCACAAAGCAGGTGTTTATTTTTGTATTCTTGGCTTGGAGGCAAGTTTTGGTTGAGTAAATACCAGGTGTACTGCCAAATAGAGCCTCCTGTAGGCTACCAGTCCACATAGGGGCTATCAAATGGCCAATCACAGCCCTTATTTTGCACCACTCAGCAGCAGGTTTCATGATGGTGTTGCTCCCCAACTCTTTTTACATGTGAACGTTGCTCACCGGTATAAAAGGTTGGGGACCCTCGCTCAATATTCACATTTGCCGCCCTGCCCTAGGATAATACTAGAGAATATTACTGAGAAGCCCTGTGTACCATTTTGGCCTTGTCCCTACCTTAAAGGAGAACTAAACTCCCCGCAATGTTAAGTCCCCACTGGCCCCCCTCAGTTGGCCCCCTCCCTGCCTCCCCCCTGCACAGACTTACCCCATAATTCTGTCCCCTCTTAAAATAGTGACCGCAAATGCAGAGGGAGCGCAGCAGAGCTCACGGGCGCCATCTTCTTCTCTTCGGTAATTTTCATGTCTTCTTCCTCAACTTTTCCAATTTCCGGCACACGCGCAGTTGTCGCAAACCGGAAGATTGTGCCAACTGCACATGTGCCATTATGCTGCTCACTTCACGAAAATTACCAAAGAGAAGAAGACGGCACCCATGAGCTCCGCTGCACTCACTATTTGCAGCCGCTATTTCAAGAGGGGACAGAATTCTGGGGTAAGACTGTGCAGGGGGGGAGGCAAACGGAGGGGGCCAGCAGGGACTTAACATTGCATTGGGTTTAGTTCTCCTTTAAGCAAAGAGTGTTTTTTGATGAAAAAGAGGGGGGCCATGTTTCTATAACCCAACAAAACTTAGGGCAGCGTTTCTTAGCTGTTTTCTCCCAAATTAATTTGGAGGATAGCTTTGTGGTACAAAATTGGTTAATAACCAGAGCTGCCCATTATTTTTATTTCTATTTGCTGCTGTAGGAGATAACGTCACAGTTTTCAATGGACCATAGTGATCCTAGATTCATTTTGGTTCCTGACCCCTAGATTAAAAAGGCCTGACCTAAAACAAGGACAGTTGCTGCAATCCTACTCTCCAAACAAATTGCAAAAACGTATTGGTTCCTTTTCAGCACAGCTCTTTGCTGGTTATTATGTCGGATTATAGTACTTCATGTTCCCGTGTCAGTGATGTGAAATACATTTCTGTATAGAACTGAAAATGGCTATTCATGGGGATATGGAGTATTTATTGTCAACATTCTGGGAATTGTGATATCATCAGTCTATCTATAGTCCACCACAGGAGCTAACAGCTGATTGGTTGCTATAGGCTAATGGACCAGAGCAGACATAAATAACAAAGATATTGTATTCTTTGTAGCCAGGTCTGCTGGAGTCTACAGCTACATTAGTGAGAGTGAAGAAAACGGCACCAAGTCTGGGAATAGCTATTGAAGGGGGAGCCAAAACACGTCAGCCACTTCCACGTATAGTAACTATTCAGGTAAAGCTTTTATTCTGTCTCTGATTGCCCTCTACATCTAGGGTTGCCACCTTTTTTTTAAAAAAAAAAAATCCAGGCCTTCCTGTATATTTGGTTTTTTTCCCAATTAATAACATTGAAGCAAAGCATCAGGCTGGTAAAATACTGGCCTGGTGGCAACCCTATCTACATCTGACCTTATATTACTCTTTACTATTTTGACATGATCTTTCTCTCCCTACGTGTTCCAAACAGCGAGGAGGTTCTGCGCACAACTGCAGCAAGCTGAAGGTAGGCCAGGTGATCCTAGAAGTAAATGGGATCTCTATGCAGGGTAAGGAGCATCGGGAAGCAGCCAGGATCATCGCAGAGGCCTTCAAGACCAAAGAAAAGGACTACATGGACTTCTTGGTCACAGAATTTAATGTCTCGCTATAGTATTTCATTGTGGCACCAAGACTGAATGTGACCTAGCAGAAGAGACCGGTGCCACGTGCTTCTGTGTATAACGTGTAGGTGCCATCTGTGTGCTTAAGCTACATACGTGGTCCCGTAGTCCAACATGTGGCTTTAGTAGAATCCCATCCACAGAAGCGGTGATACCAAGAGCAGGGGTTAAAGACAGACAGGCAATGGGGGGCAGATTAACAGAAAATATTATAAGCAGGTAGACAAAGCAAAGACTAGAAAGTCCTGTAGTAGAAGAAGTCATACTAGTTGGGCAAAGCAGGATAGAGAGAGAGGTTGCTGCCCAGAGATAGAGAAGCAGATTGCTCTTTAAAGGACATGACATTAATACAGCATTAGGTAGGTAGATAGCAACTGCCAGTTATTCTACGTGTGGATACTACACTGTATTAAAACCTCATTAACACCTTACTGTTCTGTGCCTGCTCTTCTCGGAACCGTATTTAGCCTCGCTGGGGAGAAAAGACCCCCTTCACCTCACCTCCTCCACATTCTGCTCGAGTGTGTGTGACTGATGTGCCGCCCACGCTGTGATCATCAGAATAAAAGCCGTGTAATTACAGAGACTGTCACTTTACTTTTTCAATAAACCTCACGTGAGAGATATTGTGCGTGAAAAGTGTATCATTTAAATATCCCGTTGGCTGAATATAATGGGAAATTAGGTAGGTCATTAAGAAGAAATAAGGATGCACCAAATGATTGGCAGGTGAACCTTTATGCCTGTTACAGAAGACGTGATTGCATTAGGTGGATTATGAATACCATGTGCCCTGGGCATTTTCGAAATGTGAGCACCCTGCTAATCCATTAGGCCTCGATTGCCCTGTTTATTCAGACTAATCAACTGCCATCATATAAACTGCACAGGAAAACTGGTAGAACTCATTCTGCAAAGAAAGTCAATTACAAGAGAGGAATTTTTATTATAACAAATACAAGATAGGGTTGGAATGCAAAAACTGATAATGAAGCTAGATCAGGTTTTGTTGGTGGGCACAATCCCAATAGGGCAGTTAGATCTGCAACATATATCTCTATATGGGGCCCCTGGAGCACCGGGAGCCTCCCTAAACCTCCTAATAGGATTCACCAGTGGTGCCTATGTTGTGTTTCATTCCTGGAAACAAAACTAACCATGGTTCGGTGGGAGCAACAAATATAGGCTACAGGGATCAAGATGGGTTTCTGCCATTGGCCCCTATGGAATGAAATAAATTCAGTCTTAAAGAAAAAGAGAGCTTTAGACAAGAAGGTCATTATTATAGTGGCTGTACTACTTTATAGATACAAGAGCCTTAACATTACTGTGACTGCCCTTCTGGCATATGTAACTAAGGATGCACCAAAACCACTATTTTGGATTCGGCCGAACCTCTGAATCCTTTTGCGAAAGATTCGACCGAATACTGAATGGAATTTGCATATGCAAATTAAAGGTAGGAAGGGAAAAACATTTTTCTGACAAAAAGTCACACTGTCTTCCTCCCTGCTCCTAATCTGCATATGCAAATTATTCGGATTCGGTTCAGACGGGCAAATACTTGTATTAATCCATTTAATTCACCCCAGAATATATATATATATATATATATATATATATATATATATATATACATATACATATACATATATATATATATATATATATATATATACATATACATATACATATACACACACATTTACTGCTGTGTGTTTGATAAACACCGCTGGGAAAATGCATTGAGTGACATCATGAAAGATAATTGCACCAAAGTAAGACCTGCATATAATTAGCTACCAATTAACTCTAAACAAATCCCCCAAGGATAAAAAAAAAAGATAGAAATAAACAGATAACATCATGTGGCAACGCTAAAATATCTTACAACAAAAATACATTTCTAAAACCATAGCATGTTCCAATCCAAAAAAAACATATTGTAACTCCATGTTATCTCACTACATGTGTTAAACGTGTTCATTCACAAAAGTTGTACAGGAGAATCGCTGACAAACACGTATTCTACATATTATGTCTCCATAATCATCATAAATTAAAAAAGAGAGTAACACTAAAAGATAGCTCACGTAAGATCAGAGAGTCAGTCCTAAGGAAGTACTGCAAGGAGTCTGTCCTGGGGGAAAATGACTGCTGTCTGTGTCAAGGCAAGGGGGCGTTCCCCTCATATATTATTAAAGGAGGGAGAGTCAGCTGCAGAAGTTGCTATGGACTACTATTGGTAGAAACTCATTACCTTGTTAAAATGCCAGGCCAGAAAAATACTGAATTCTAAAGTTAATTGTTAGTATAACACATCAATACTTAAAATAAACGCCAAATTAGTTACATAAGTAGTAAAAGAGTGTGAAAAAAATAAAATGTACCACTTGTGCAATGAAATATTCAAAGTTAAGGTGGCCATACATGGATAGATCCGCTCGTTTGGCGATGTTGCCAAACGAGCAGATCTCCCTCCGATATGCCCACCTTTGAGGTGGGCAATATCGGGCTGATCCGATCGTGGGCCCTAGGGCCCAACGATCGGATCCTAGCGTTCGCAAACGGGCGGTCAGATCGCGGGACCGCATCAACGAACAGATGCGGCCGCGATCCGACGGGATTTTTAGTCCCTTCCGATCGAGATCTGGCCGACTTTCGGCCAGATCTCGATCGGGGAAGCCCGTCGGGGGCCCCCACACACGGGCCAATAAGATGCCGACTCGGTCTGTCTGCAGCTTTTATCGGCCGTGTATGGCCACCTTAAATAAACTGACTTAACAATAAGAACTGCCACCATTTAAATAATCAAAAAGGAAATCATACAAAAGTGCAGCACAGACAAAAAGGATTTTACAACACCGAGCAAAATTAGAACTGTGCAAGAAAAGGAAAAAAAAAAATTTTTTTAGCAACAACTTCAAGAGATATAGAAATATAGTACTGATAAGGCGAAACACTGGAACTGGAAGGCTGGAACTACACAGTGCGCGTCCTTCTTATCCGACGCAATGAGAGGAAGCACAGGCGTCTCGTCGGATGCAATGGATTATTGTCAATGGGGCTGTACTCACACAGACGCAAGTAAGTGCCAAATGAAGATTGGGACGCACCATGTTGCATTTTACCTGTGTTTGGCTCATACATGCGTCTGTGTGAGTACAGCCCCATTGCGTCTACTCCTGCATTCCCCTGTGGCTGAACGCATGGGAGCACACAAACAAACGCCCATGTGTAATCCTAAAAAGAGGGCACACCATCTAACAAGAGAAAATGGCACAGGATTTTACATGGGGTCTGCCAGTCCACCTACTATATAAACAGGACCTATATAAGTAGTCTATTAACAAACTGGGGAATGTGATCACATAATACAAATAGACAGTGAGTACCAGTGTTGGACTGGCCCACAGGGATACCAGGAAAACTCCCGGTGGGCCCAGGTGTCAGTGGACCTCTTGCTTCTAACCTTTTGGCCTATTTCATGGTCATTCCCTATTTATTTATGGGAAAAAGAGGCTTAATAATGGAAGAATATAGTGTAGTAAGTAGATATAAAAGACTAGGAGCATAAAGAGGTTGATTGAGGAGATGAGGAATAATAGTTCAGAAAGTGGGTCCACTCATGCAGTTAATAGTGCACTAATTCCCCTGCTGATGCCACACTTTAAAAATTAAGCCATTTGTACACAAATTCAGTAAAAGAAAAAAGAGCCACTAATTTGCATTTATATACAGTGGGAATTTTCGGTGGTAATTATCCAGTTCCCATGCAGGCAGATAACCTTCCATGCATTCTGCTTTCTAACCAGAGATGTCTGGAACTGGAAACATTTAACCCTAAATTTGGGAAATATAGCAGGTATAGTAGGCAAAGTAGGAAGAGGTGCTGAAGGCTCAGATGACATGCTGTTAGCAGGTAATCCCTCCTGTGCCATTTCCAGGGCTCAAATTTTACTCTGCAAAAGTTCATGTGTTGGATAGCCCATTTGTTCAAATCATACAATCAGTTCATCAAGTTGTGACACCATTTGTACTTCAATCTGTATTATTACTGTCCTCTAGGTGGCTCCAGACCCCACTATTTCGAAAATCTTGGCAGTGGTAATTTTCCTTGGTAATTATCCAGTTCCCATGCAGGAAGATAACCTTCCATGCATTCTGCTTTCTAACCAGAGATGTCTGGAACTGGAAACATTTAACCCTAAGTTTGGGAAATATAGCAGGAATAGTAGGCAAAGTAGGACGAGGTGCTGTCTCTAGTATCAGTGGGGATAATAGCTTTTGGGAAGGGAGTGTGAATGTGGGATAGCAGGTATAGTAGGGAGAGATGGTGCCTATAGTAACAGTGGATAATAGTCTCTGGGAAGGGAGTGTGACTGTGGGATAGCAGGTATAGTAGGGAGAGATGGTGTCTATAGTAACAGTGGATAATAATCTCTGGGAAGGAGTGTGGCCTTGTGGGATAGCAGGTATAGTAGGGGAGAGATGGTGTCTATAGTAACAGTAGATAATAGTCTCTGGGAAGGGAGTGTGACTGTGGGATAGCAGGTATAGTAGGGCGAGATGGTGTCCTATAGTAACCAGTGGATAATAGTCTCTGGGAAGGGAGTGTGACTGTGGGATAGCAGGTATAGTAGGGAGAGATGGTGTCTATAGTAACAGTGGATAATAGTCTCTGGAAGGGAGTGTGACTGTGGATAGCAGGTATAGTAGGGAGAGAAGGTGCCTATAGTAACAGTGGGATAATAGTGTCTTGGGAAGGGAGTGTGACTGTGGGATAGCAGGTATAGTAGGGAGAGAAGGTGCCTATAGGTAACAGTGGGATAATAGTCTCTGGGAAGGGAGTGTGACTGTGGATACGCAGGTATAGTAGGGAGAGATGGTGTCTATAGTAACAGTGGATAATAGTCTCTGGGAAGGGAGTGTGACTGTGGGATAGCAGGTATAGTAGGGAGAGATGGTGCCTATAGTAACAGTGGATAATAGTCTCTGGGAAGCGGAGTGTGACTGTGGGATAGCCAGGTATAGTAGGGGAGAGAAGGTGCCTATAGTAACAGTGGGATAATAGTCTCTGGGAAGGGAGTGTGACTGTGGGATAGCAGGTATAGTAGGGAGAGAAGGTGCCTATAGTAACAGTGGGATAATAGTCTCTGGAAGGGAGTGTGACTGTGGGATAGCAGTATAGTAGGGATAGAATGTGTCTATAGTAACAGTGGATAATAGTCTCTGGAAGGGAGTGTGACTGTGGGATAGCAGGTATAGTAGGGAGAGATGGTGCCTATAGTAACAGTGGATAATAGTCTCTGGGAAGGGAGTGTGACTGTGGGATAGCAGGTATAGTAGGGAGAGAAGGTGCCTATAGTAACAGTGGGATAATAGTCTCTGGGAAGGGAGTGTGACTGTGGGATAGCAGGTATAGTAGGGAGAGATGGTGCCTATAGTAACAGTGGGATAATAGTCTCTGGGAAGGGAGTGTGACTGTGGGATAGCAGGTATAGTAGGGAGAGATGGTGTCCTATAGTAACAGTGGGATAATAGTCTCTGGGAAGGGAGTGTGACTGTGGATAGCAGGTATAGTAGGGAGAGATGGTGCCTATAGTAACAGTGGGATAATAGTCTCTGGGAAGGGAGTGTGACTGTGGGATAGCAGGTATAGTAGGAGAGATGGTGTATAGTAACAGGGAATGTCTGGGGGTGTGACTGTGGTAGGCAGGTAGGGGGGTTAACAGTGGATAATAGTCTCTGGGAAGGAGTGTGACTGTGAGATAGCAGGTATAGTAGGAGAGATGGTGCCTATAGTAACAGTGGGATATTAGTCTCTGGGAAGGGAGTGTGACTGTGGGATAGCAGGTATAGTAGGGAGAGATGGTGCCTATAGTAACAGTGGGTATAGTAGGGAGAGATGGTGACTCACATGCAGTTAATAGTGCACTAATTCCCCTGCTGAAGCCACACTTTAAAAATGAAGCCATTTGTACACAAATTCAGTAAAAAAAGGAGCCACTAATGTGCATTTATATCTTTACTGGTACCCACTCATGGTTCAAGGGATTTACAGGAACAAAACACTGAATTATGAGTAAAAATTATGGTGATTTGTGTCCAAAAATTGCACTTTGTTCATAAGTAAATGGCCCCTAGCATGATGTGTTTAGACATGATCAGAGTGTGCCATTTTGGTTGTGCATTCCACAGCATGTCTAAGCATGAGTTGTAGCACTACAATTGCCTGAGGGGCATAAATACACACATTCATTTCCATTCATTGATTGGTCCTATATAATGATGGTTGATCCCAATGTTATTAATAGGGAAAAAAGATAAATATATAGGAAGGCCGGTATTTTTTTCCAGAAAAGGTGGCAACCTTATTTATATCTGGTTGTAAATTCATTAAACTTTTATTTAGTGTGCAATCCTTTGTGTCTTTTTGCTTTTTTATGTGGTGGGTTTGTGCTATTGTTATTAGTTAGGCTGCCCTGTGTGTGTGAGTTTTGTGTCATTAGTAAAGCTGCCCTGTGTATGTGATGAGATGTGATTAGCTAGACTGCCCTGAGTGTGAATGTGTGTTTACCTCCCAACTGTCCCGTTTTTAGAGGGACAGTCCCTCTTTTGACAGCTCAACCTGCAGCCCCTCATTTGTACTGGAAAGTCCCATTTTTCTCTGCACTGAACAGCCAGAAAAAGAAACAATGTTTCTAACTTAATTGGCTTTTGGCAGAGAGCCCAGAACAGCCACAACAGAAGATTAGGTTCATTTGTAACAATTCAAATGTATCTAGATAAGCAAATAAGTAATTGTAACAATATAAGATAACAGGTCCCTTGGGAAAAGTTAGACTCACAGATTAAAGGGCAATTCACCTTCATTATCAAAACTGTAATAACTGAAAAAAACACAGAAATCTGTACAAACTTTTATAACTTGCAAAATTTTGTAAAATTAACATGGTAATTAGGGGGTGTGGTCACACAAATGGGTGTGGTAAAAATGTCGCCACACAACGCACGGCAGTTTTTTTGTTCCTCTTTTTATTTCCAAAATGTTGGGAGGTATGTTGCTGTGATAGGGAAAACTGCCCTGTGAGGGGCGTAACTACAGAGGCAGCAGACCCTGTGGCTGCAGGGGGACCCAGGAGGAATAGGAGCTCCATGGGGCCCCAATTAATGAGCAAATTCAATCTCTGGATATGCTGGGGGCCCCTAAAATTAATTTGCTGTGGGGCCCAGTTACATCTACTTACTCAACTGGCTGTGTGTGTGGTGCTGAGATTAGCAATGCTGCCCTGTGTGTGAGAGTGAGTGTGTGTTGCTGAGATTCAGTAGGCTGCTGAGAGTGTGTGTGAGAGTGAGTGTGTGTTGCTGAGATTCAATAGGCTGCTGAGAGTGTGTGTTGCTGAGATTCAGTAGGCTGCTGAGCGTGTGTGTACGCTCTGGGTTGCTGTGGTTACACACACACATTGTGTTCCTCTCAGGTCAGGTTTGTATAAAGCTTCTCTTGGCAACCGGGACTGAGCTGGGGCAGTGGAAGAGCCTGGACCATCACTGCAGGGTAATGGATTCCCCCTAAACTCTATTGAAACCATTCTCTAGCGCTCCCTAAATCCTGCCTGGCCCCTCACTCTCCCTGTGCCCCCCTTTACTCACCCCAACCTCCTGTTATCCCCCCTGTCTCCTGGGATAATCTCTTGTTGTGCCTCCTGCTAATCTCCACGGAGCTCTTTGTCTGTTCTTCTTCACCTAATTACTACTTGGAACCTCCTTCCCTGCTGCTCCCCTTATTCCTGCACCCCTTCATCCCACAACTCCCAACTAGTAGTGCCTCATTCACATGCACCTCCTAACTTGCTCACCCCCCACTACTTTATGCCCCCCTGCTCACAGATTTCCCAATGCCCAATTTCACAGATGGGCCAGCAGCCAGGCAAGGGTTAATCCTACTGTTTATAACTCACAGACTGTCACTGAATACAGGCACTTTTTTATTTCCAGTTTTCCTTTCATTCACTCGAGTCTGATACAAATTGTTCCTAAGGGAGTGGGTGTGTAGTAACATTGCTAGTCATTTATATAATAATGAGATAGAGAGATTCTTATATAACATATACAGTATATATATATATATATATATATATATATATACACACACACACACACACACACACACACACACACACACACAAACACAGGTATAGGATGCATTATCTAAAAACCCGATATCCAGAAAGCTCCGAATTACGGAATGGCCATCTCCCATAGACTCTATTTTATCCAAATAATCCAAATTTTTAAAAATGATTTCCTTTTTATCTGTAATAATAAAACAGTAGTTTGTACTTGATCCCAACTAAGATATAATTAATCCTTATTGGAAGCAAAACCAGCCTATTGGGTTTATTTAATGTTTAAATTAAATTTCTAGTAGACTTAAGGCATGAAGACCCAAATTACCGGTAAGATCCATTGTCCGGAAAACCCCAGGTCCCGAGCATTCTGGGATAACAGGTACCATGCCTGTATATATATATTTCTTTATTATTATTATTATTTATTTTTTAAAATTAAACTTTTGCATTCTGTATTATTTACATGTTCCTTAACATACAGGAATGATGCTGTACGTATAATATGATATTGCTATTGTTTTCCAGCTACAATATAATACTGTACATATATTAAAGGGGTGGTTCACCTTTTAGTATGTTATAGAACGGCTCATTCTAAGCAACTTTTGAATTGGTCATCATTATGGTTTTTGAATTATTTGCTTTCTTCTTCTGACAAGTTTCAAATTTCAAGTTAAAAACAAATGCTCTGCACTAGTGATGCGTGGGTCGGGTTTTTCCCGACACCCTCCACCTGCCCGAGCCCGGCTTCCTTTCATAGACCCGCGCCGACCCGCCGATGATGTCACAATATTGCCCTCCTATGCCAATTATGTCCCTGCATTGCCTCCTGTGATGATCTGAAGGCTGGCCTGCGGGGGGGGGAGACAACCAATTGGATTAGCCCAATTTAGTCAATCACATGGGTGGCCAAATCAGGCAAAAATCTACTCATTTTCAAACCTCACCAAATAAGTGTATAGTTTCATGTGTGCTCATGTACCCGTCACATTGTGTATTTATCTAAACAAGGGATATGCAGAGCCCTTTAATCAAATTCCAAAACTTCAGATCTCTATTCTGTAAGAATGACCCCCCCCCATCCTGTTTATTGACCAATTGTAAATTTCACTTGCAGTAATCAGAGTCTAATTTGGGACACAGCCCTTAGGGGCATCAAACTGCACAGATGTGATCTACAAGTGAGTTCAGCTGACCAGTGTGTAGCATGTAAGGGCAGAGACACATGCCGTGATTCGGGGAGATTAGTCGCCCGGTGACAAATCTCCTCTTCTTCGGGGCGACTAATCTCCCCAAACTGCCTCCCTGCCGGCTAGAATGTAAATCTCCGGCGGGATGGCACTAGAGACGTCGATTTTGTTAATGTCAATATGAACTGTTTTTACACTTTTGTTGTGTGAAAATGCATACAAGCACACTTGTTATAAATGGTCACAATATACTGAGGCTGTGGGATAGCAGGTATAGTAGGGAGAGATGGTGTCTATAGTAACAGTGGATAATAGTCTCTGGGAAGGGAGTGTGACTGTGGGATAGCAGGTATAGTAGGGAGAGATGGTGTCTATAGTAACAGTGGATAATAGTCTCTGGGAAGGGAGTGTGGACTGTGGGATAGCAGGTATAGTAGGGAGAGATGGTGCCTATAGTAACAGTGGATAATAGTCTCTGGGAAGGGAGTGTGACTGTGGGATAGCAGGTATAGTAGGGAGAGATGGTGCCTATAGTAACAGTGGATAATAGTCTCTGGGAAGGGAGTGTGACTGTGGGATAGCAGGTATAGTAGGGAGAGATGGTGTCTATAGTAACAGTGGGATAATAGTCTCTGGGAAGGGAGTGTGACTGTGGGATAGCAGGTATAGTAGGGAGAGATGGGTGTCTATAGTAACAGTGGATAATAGTCTCTGGGAAGGGAGTGTGACTGTGGGATAGCAGGGTATAGTAGGGAGAGATGGTGTCTATAGTAACAGTGGGATAATAGTCTCTGGGAAGGGAGTGTGACTGTGGGACAACAGGTATAGTAGGGAGAGATGGTGCCTATAGTAACAGTGGGATAATAGTCTCTGGGAAGGGAGTGTGACTGTGGGGATAGCAGGTATAGTAGGGAGAGATGGTGTCTATAGTAACAGTGGATAATAGTCTCTGGGAAGGGAGTGTGACTGTGGGATAGCAGGTATAGTAGGGAGAGATGGTGCCTATAGTAACAGTGGATAATAGTCTCTGGGAAGGGAGTGTGACTGTGGGATAGCAGGTATAGTAGGGAGAGATGGTGTCTATAGTAACAGTGGGATAATAGTCTCTGGGAAGGGAGTGTGACTGTGGGATAGCAGGTAATAGTAGGGAGAGATGGTGTCCTATAGTTAACAGTGGATAATAGTCTCTGGGAAGGGAGTGTGACTGTGGCGATAGCAGGTATAGTAGGGAGAGATGGTGTCTATAGTAACAGTGGGATAATAGTCTCTGGGAAGGGAGTGTGAACTGTGGGACAAACAGGTATAGTAGGGAGAGATGGTGTCTATAGTAACAGTGGGATAATAGTCTCTGGGAAGGGAGTGTGACTGTGGGGACAACAGGTATAGTAGGGAGAGATGGGTGTCTATAGTAACAGTGGGATAATAGTCTCTGGGAAGGAGTGTGACTGTGGATAGCAGGTATAGTAGGGAGAGAGATGGTTGCTATAGTAACAGTGGATAATAGTCTCTGGGAAGGGAGTGTGACTGTGAGATAGCAGGTATAGTAGGGAGAGATGGTGCCTATAGTAACAGTGGATAATAGTCTCTGGGAAGGAGTGTAACTGTGGGATAGCAGGTATAGTAGGAGAGATGGTGTCTATTAGTAACAGGATAATAGTCTCTGGGAAGGGAGTGTGACGTGGGATAGCAGGTATAGTAGGGAGAGATGGTGTGCCTATAGTAACAGTGGGATAATAGTCTCTGGGAAGGGAATGTGACTGTGGATAGCAGGTATAGTAGGGAGAGATGGTGCCTATAGTAACAGTGGATAATAGTCTCTGGGAAGGGAGTGTGACTGTGGGATAGCAGGTATAGTAGGGAGAGATGGTGCCTATAGTAACAGTGGGAGCGTGGGACTCTGGGATAGCAACTGGAAACATTACCACATTACCTCTGCTCAGGTGCAGGCAGATGCGGTGTATTTCGGCCTGAAATGCAAAATCGCATGTTTTGCCACCAAAATTTGCAGTGTCTGCCTGCGCCCGAACGTTGGTAATGTTTCCTGGTGCAGGCAGAGCAGCAGCAGAGGGGAAGTGGATTCATTTGTATAGTGTTGCCCAAACCCAATAACCTCTGGAAAAGGTTTGGATGTGATAGAAAAGAGATGGCTCTTTGTTGTTCAATTACAACAATTAAGGGGCCACAGGCTTGTCAATCTTATTTTACTTAAATAACACGACCAACAACACAATTTCTATACCCTAGCCATGGATGTCCACAGATAATTTCCCGGGGGGGGGCAAGTAAGCTAAAATCACATAGGGCACATCCCACTCAAGATGAACTTTATGATGAAAATGCAGAATATAACCTAATTAAGGCTTACCTTGTGGTAGTAAGTATAAAAAATGTCAGAAATAGGTAAGGGACACTGTGGATTCAGAGGTGGGAACGGTGAGTCCTTCAGGCAGGAGCTGTTAGTGCACATGGGACACGGAGAGCAAAAGAAAAGAATCAGGGAGATGAGGAGCAGGGCTAAAAAGCAGAGCAGAACTGGATCAAGGTTCAGACCAGAGCTAAGGGCAATGTCACAGTGCTCAGAAAGCCCAATACTCAGGCCCTGATGGTAAGGAGGGCTGGCCTTATATAGGGCAGGGTCAGCCCTGATTGGCTGACCCCAACCCACCAATTAGGTCGCTCCTGCTGGAAATACAGGTGATAGATAAGAAACATCCCTGCTATCTGGACTATCATCTGGACTAATGGATAAGGCATAGCCCCAGCAAACCCAAAGGTTCTGGCCCACAGAGCCTTATCAAAAAGTTGTATTGTTGGGATTTAAATGTACAAAAAAAATTTGAATCTCCCTGGAGAAGTCAGGGTGGGGCAACTGCCTCCTCTTGCCCCCTTGTGCAGACACCCATGACCCCAGCAGTTCCTAAACGACAGTTCTCGGCAGCCTTTGGTGTGATTTTCAAACCTGTTGCTAAATAAAGTTCTTAGGGATTCTGACTGATCTAACCAATGACTGAGAATCTGAAATGAACAGCTTGAAAAAACAACATCTTGGCTTGCAGTGGCCACGGCTCGATTCTTAATGAAATTCTATTGAGGCTGCAAGAGTTTGTGGTGAAAGATGTTGTTGTGGAGGGGAAGTGTGTGGGGGGTATTCTGAGCTGGGGAAGTGGCGTGGAGAGGGAGGAGGATGCTGAGGAGAAGCTTGTATTATGATCAGATGACTTGGCCCAGAGAATTAACAGGAATGGCTGTGACAGCATTACAAAAGTAAGAAAGAGAAAGTAAGAAAGAGGGGGAGAGAGAGAGAGAGAGAGAGAGAGAGAGAGAGAGAGAGAGAGAGAGAGAGAGAGAGAGAGAGATGCCACATGGGCAGCATGAAACGCAAGGTGAGGAAATGTTTAGAGAACCGAGGGTGAATGAATATTTGGAAGGACAGGAGCAACAGAAAGTGAGGTGTACGAGGATTTGAGCAGTAGGGAGTGGGACAGTTAGAGAGAGAGACAGGAGCAACATAAATTGAGGGGTATGAGAATTTGAGCTTTATAGAGTGAGACAGCTAGAAAGAGAGAGAGACAGGAGCAACATAAAGTGAGGGGTATGAGAATTTGAGCTTTAGAGAGTGAGACAGCTAGAAAGAGAGAGAGACAGGAGCAACAGAAAGTGAGGAGAAGGAGAGCTTGAGCTGTAGGGAGTGTGAGAGAGAGAGAGAGAGAGAGAGAGAGAGAGAGAGACAGGAGCAACATAAAGTGAAAGGTACGAGAATTTGAGCAGTAGGGAGTGAGACAGTTAGAGAGAGAGAGAGAGAGAGAGACAGGAGCAACAGAAAGTGAGGGGAAGGAGAGCTTGAGCTGTAGGGAGTGAGACAGTGAGAGAGAGATAGAGAGAGAGAGAGAGAGAGAGAGAGAGAGAGAGAGAGAGAGAGAGAGAGAGAGAGAGAGGAGCAACAGAAAGTGAGGGGAAGGAGAGCTTGAGGATAAGACATGAGAGGGATAGAGAGAGAGACAGGAAATGCAAACCGTTAGAGGAGAAAGAAAGCAGAAGAGAGCATGTTATATTCACAGACTGACAAGTCACGAGGAAGAGGAGGAAGAAGTAAGAAACAAGATGAGAGCTGACAGAGAGATACACTGTTATGGGTTTGACAGAGAGTGGCACTGGAGTTGTATTTACGAATGTAGAACAGGGGCTGGAAACAGGTGTATGTAGTTATAATGTAAAGACCACAGAAATATTCCACATTACACATTTTCATTCTGAGAAGGGGCTGCACTGAGGCAAAGTGTGTATAGTAACATAAAATGGGAGAAGAGAGTGCAGTTGTGAGAGATTGTTTAAATAACAAGGCAAAATAGGGGTCTTGGGAAGGGGCTGTAGCTTAGCGTGTAAAGAGTGTGATCATTCTGCTCACCATGTATAACTTGTACCTGTAGGTGACATGTCACTGGGAAAGAATTTGTGCCTCTTTCCCTGACTATGAACATCAACAGCAGCCATGAGGAGCATGAGATCAGTGGTGATGAAAAGGGCAACTTTGCAGAACACATGGATGAGAATGGGATCATCGGTTTGGATGATCAAGGCGACCTGGGACCGGAGGAAGAAAGGATTCTGGAATTTGACCAAGAGCTGATTTTAGGACTTGAGGAACATCTGGTCTCATACCCAGAAGCATCATCAGATGAGGAGCTCTCTGGAACACAAAGCTTGGGACAGTTTAGTTTCTCTCAAATTGCTGACGAGACCAGTGGCATTTTACAAGACAATAATGAAGCTTTGACCTCCAGCAACAGTATTACAGACATGCTGGACACAGGTGAGTTAACCTTGCCATACACCTGAAAGGCTGGCCCTTCATTTGGCCTCTGGCCTACGGGGGCGTGTGCAGACATGTAATGACGGGACTGCAGAACTACCATAACTAATGATGGTGTCCCATACTACTACAACTGGTCACCTGCATGTACAACCTGGTGTAGTCCCTAACAGGATTTTCTAGGCACCCTGATTATTGTTTGACGGAACACAACCAGATATGGATGAGGGTCGATGTTATTTTTGTCAAGTACATGGCTAATAACTGGCTGGAACATCAGGCAAATGTCAGCCCATGATATGGCCAGCTTTTTTCTTATTTCATGTACCGTAGGAAAACCCTAATTAATCGTGAAAGGTAATAAGCTGGGCCTTGTGACTTAAAAGGGACTGTCGATGCCCTAAACTTAAATCTTTCCAGTTGTTTCTGGACTGCAACACCCTTGATAAAGCGTTGGCGTAAGGACCAAATTGTTGCCTTTGGCACTTAAGTTAAGTCTTACAATTTCACAACCAGAGCACTGCTGTTTAATTGGTCTACAACACACAGCACACCTTTTGTTATTAGAATAGTGGAGGATGTTGGGAATAAATATGAACACTTTACTTTCATGTAAACAGGCTATTACCATTTATAATGATGTAGGTGATGGCCTTCAAAATAAGTACATGTATTAACAGACTATATTAAATATCTGTTATTATATTCACCAAATATTTTACCCCTCTTTTGTAAGGAATATTGCTAGGATGTGTGAAGGCAAAGCTCATCTAGATATTACTAACATCTAAAAACGCACCTAGGTAGAGAACACCTCACACAAACTTTCTGTTCTCTTTGGCAGACGGACATGACTTAGAAGATCACCCGGATGCTTCACTTTCCTTGCCTCCACCAACAAACTGGAGGCCCCCAAGCAGAGACCAACAACTTGATATGACAGAAGATGAACAGGATGGTGGGACCTCTTTAGGCAGATCTGATGAAGATGATGAAAGCTGGGGTCATGAACACTCGGACCTTCCATATAATAACAGCCCCAGCCCTGAGAGGTTTAAAGATTACAATCAAACATTAATGGAAGAAGAGCAATGGGACAACCCCTCTATATCTTCATGGAATCATGCTAACCCTAAAATATCAGCTCATGAGCGCATTGATATACCCAGCATATTGTCAGTTTCCCCATCTCCACACCCTATGTCCAATCACTGGGGAAATGAGATTCTTAGTGATCTTGGAGGACTGAATATTGCCTCACGTATAGAAGATGAGACCCTCCCAGAATCCTCCTGCACAGACAGTGGTGAGCCTTCAATTGCTGCTTCTTCTGGAAATCGCCAAAGAGCAGGCATCAACCATACAAAAGTCTTGTATCAGTCTAACCATTCACCTTCTTTGGGTGGGAAGCACCGCTCTAGCATTAAGCTTGCAAAATCCTCCGCTGTTCCCATTTATGGTCGAGGGCAACTAAATTACCCTCTTCCTGACTTCTCCAAAGTAGGACCACGTGTAAGATTTCCTAAGGATGAAAGTTATCGTCCTCCCCAGTCCAAGAGATTAGACTCAAAACCCCAAAAGTCCCCATCCATCTTCAAGTCACCAGCTGAAATTGTCCGTGAGGTCCTGATGAGCAGCTCGGAGAATCCTACACAGGAACATGCTACACAGCGCACTGTCCCTACAGAGTTTCAGAGCCCCCAGCAAGCCACTGAGCTAGTGCATCAACTACAGGTAAACCAAGGGTTGTAGTGGAGTTTTGGTCAAGGTTTATGAATAGTTCTATGGAGATAATTCAATAATAGGTGAATACTTTGTTCTAGTTCTATTACAACAATTGCATATCCCCCTCTCTTAAATGAACCGGAATCTTTGTGACTCAGCACCTTATGCTAATAACACTTATCCTTCTTGGTTCTTCATTACAGGAGGATTACCACAAGCTCCTCACTAAGTATGCAGAAGCTGAAAATACCATTGACCGCCTTCGACTAGGAGCCAAAGTAAGGACATTGTCCATTGTCCATGCTTGTTAGTATATGACCAGCCAACATGTCAGTGTTCCAGATCATGTAATCTAGAAACATGGTTAGCATTTATAAGGCTGTCCCAAAGGTAAGTGCTAACAATGCTAGGAGGACCATTCCCAAAAGTCTGGTTTAGTCGTACAGTCTTAAAACATACTTATGAATTCACTGGATTCTGATTGATTGATTGAAATGATCTTAGTGTTTATGTACCTAGATGAGAAACCTTTTGTGAAAGCTGAACTTCGACAAAGACCCATGTAAATGACTAGTTATAAATAGGGTATATTTGGCCTTTATCCTTACTTTTAATATTATGAGGTCTTCATTTTATCTGGTCCTCCATAGGCATCCTGACTATTTTTCCCCCCGCAGGTGAATCTGTACTCTGATCCCCCTAAACCAAGTCACAGTGTCCACATGGGAACAGTGTTGCAGGGTTCTAAGGTCATGGAATTCACCATTCCTCAAGCACAAAGGGGGACATTTAGTTCTACCAATGATGGCGACGGAGTAACAGAGTGGGGGACAGGTAAGACGCTTCCATTGGGGGAACGTGTTTTTCTTTATTCTAATCACTGAAGTACATACATTGTTGAATTAAAGCAATTTTCAGTTTGGAATTGTCATTGGTCAAACCTGGAGCCAATGAATGAAGGCCTCTGATGCAGATGTTAATTATTGAACAGCATTTTGCGAACCAATCAGATCCATCTGTTGTGCTGATTCATTAAGGCACCTGCACTTTTGAATAGTCTCTGTGCTGCAGAGTCAGTCACCCACCTGAACTACGAATTAGCTGAGCCATCTGATTTTCTATGTGCCCCCTGAGTTGGGCTGAACTACACTCTTGTTCCCCACTGCTTTGTGAGGGAGCCTTCTGAGGAGTTGAAGCACCTGAATCATGGTTTGGTTGGGCCAACTGAGCTGCACTGTGGTTTAGCCATCTATACTACTGAATGGTTGATAATGCTGTGTAGTTATGATTGGTAAGGCCCAATATAACTTTTGCCATTGGGTGAAAAGTGAGAATCAGTCTTATCCTGCCTAGGTTCAGATCTTTACTTGTCTCTGTTCATTCTTTCTCTATTTATGCACAACACCCCCTTCCGCTGCAAACTCTCTGATGGTATCACAGCTGTAAATTGCTTCATTTCCTCCCTGTAACCTCTTAGTTCTCTTTTTGACTCCAGCAATGCTGAGCCCAGTGACCCTTGTTGTTTCCTTTCTGACATCTTATTTTAGTCAGCTAATAACCCATACTAGTTATCACTTATTATTGACATGGCTAGTGGTACCTACAGGTGTTTGCTTGACCCCTATACAGGGCCGGCATGAGAATTAAAATAGGCCCTGACATTTCAGTTACACAGAGGCCCAATCAGCCCACTCAGAGGCCCAATCAGCCCCCACCAGCCCACTAAATACTGACTTTCTATGGGACCTTATAGCAGCCCCTCTGGCATTTGCCAGAACCCACAGATTGCCAGTTCGGACCTGCCCCTATATCTATAGGCAAATACAAGAGGTCCTCTGCACTCAATATATTTAAGACATTTTGTGCCTTAAGCTACTAAAAATGCCTTACCCTTTAAACATAACAGGGATTGTTTGTCCATATATTGCAATATATTTAAGCTGGCCAACTACATCAAAGTAAACCCTGGTCTGGCCAGTCCTATGCTCAATATTCAATATTCATTAAGAATTCTATTGCTTCATTATACATTTTACAAAGGGACCAAGTTTTACCTGCAACTTACTAGCTGCTTTCAAGGTTAAAACTTCCAAACATGGTTGCCTTTTTATTGGCCACACTGGGATCACCTGACTATAGCTGGGAAGGGTGGGGGCTACAACATAGAGCTGGTCAATGCTCCTGTATAAACTATAACAAACAAGGGAAAGTTGTGCTCACCACTAATTTTTAAATTGCATATATCTAAGGATATGTATGCAGTGATTTGACTTCAATGGTGGCTGGGAAGTCAGAATTTGTGCCTGTTGTACATAGAGAAAAGGGACGTGATTTCAGGGCACTAGTCAGACTTCTCTCGGGAAGCTCGGAATGCTTTACAGAACTACAGGCAGTGCACAAAGAGGCCACTGTGCTAATATATTGTCTGTACAAGTGTCAGTTCACGTGCTACTCTGCAGCTGCTCTTAAAGAGACATCGTCATCTAACTAAAAGGTTTTATGTATATAGTGTCTGTAATTTGTAACCTTTATACTGTATATGAAAGTGCTGCAGTCATAATGAAATGGAAAATAAACATGAATGTTAAGTATGATTTAGGCAATGATAGTATGAGACAATTAATTTTTTCCTTTCCATTCTGCCTTTCACTAATGAAATTTGCACTGCAGGGAGTGAAATGGAACTGCAGAATAAAGTATAATAATGACTAATATCCCACATTGTATTTTTTTTCTTTAGGGCCCCAAATTCCAGACCATCACACTGAGATCCCCACTGACATCCCACAAGCTGCCCCCTCCCCTTCTTCTTCACCGCTCCACCCATCAGAAGAAATGGCATCCACTCTATCTTCTCACATCTTTGAACTTAACCAGGAGGTGAGATCACTTATATACCAGTCTCCAATTACTAATATATGGCCAAAATGGCAATATAAAGCACCAAGCACTATACAATAGACCCCAAATTGTGGTGCTAGCCAACTTTAGGAGTCTGGGGCAGTGGCATGGGGTGCCCAGTCTGAAGACTAGTTCCCTTGAGATTAAAGGGTAATTTAGGGCAATATTAGAGGTTAATACATTTCACACGTATTCTTGGAACTATGGTAGAATGGCTGACACAGTGATGCTTTCAAACTTGTTACATACGTCACATTATATGCAGCAAATTGTGTATTTACACCTTCTGTTTGTCACAATGCAGGTTGGGCTTCTAGAGGAACTGAGAAGATCTGGAAAACTGAATCTAGAAGAGCAGCAACAGGTACTTGCTATATTCTGTGTTGTATCTTCTTCTTTTTACCTTCACGTGGACCTGTAATATTTATATTTATCTGATTTGCCTAGGGGTTTCATCTAACACCCAGAAGATAAACTTTGGACCCAATAATTGAGATAAGAGGGATTAATAAACAAGTCTGTAATGCAGTAGCGTAACTACATATTACTGGGCCCCACAGCCCCCCAAAATTTCTAAAGGTTGATCTGTTTTACCAATACGTATTGAAATTATACATGAATTAGGGCCCCGTAGGGCCCCTAAAACTCCTGGGCCCACCTGCAGCTGCAGGGTCTGCTTCCTCTATAGTTATGCCCCTGCTGTAATCCATTGCAGTCTATATGCAGTTAGCTTCAACTGCTGGAATGAAAGCAAATATCTACTGTATTTTGTCATGTATTTAGCGTTAAGCAGTCCTTCATTTCTTCCCTACAGGCTCTTTTGGAGCTGCAGGGGTCTCTGGATGTGTTACAACGCAGATATCTGAGAGCACGAGAGGAACACCGTTCTGGACAACCCCATGGGAGCACATTTCAGGAGCTTGACCCAGAGAGGTACAGAGTCTTTGGTGAAGGAGTAGAATAACAAAGAAGCTGTACCTATATATTGTGTGCTGTTGTAGTATGGATATTATAAATAGGTGCTGCTGATGGTGTAATGCAGTTATGACACAGTATAGAGCAATGAATATTATTGGTGGTATCCAGAGCCTCCTACATTTGCCAAGGATTAAGGGAGTAGAAATAGGAATCTTATATTTTAAATATTTGATTTAAAAGAAAAACAGATGAATCAATAACTTTAGTTGAGTTCAGGAAATACCTTAACTATGAAAAGGACCGCTAGGTTTATAAAGTAACATGACCACTCTCCATTAACATATAACAACAGAAGAAGCAGAGCCTGTGGCTGCTGGGGACAAAGCGTTGATGGCCCGTTGGGGCCATATTTATTACAAAAAATGATCTACCAAGAGTAGTGGGTAACCTAAAATCATTTTGCTGTTCGGCCAGCTATGTACTGGGCACAACCAGGCAAATATGTCAAAGCTTTTCATTCATTTGAATGACACTAGAGTAATACAAGCTATATACTAACTGGCCACTCTTAATTTATGGTAGGGTTGCACCGAATCCAGGATTAGGTTTGGGATTCGGCCAGAATTCAGCCTTTTTCAGCATGATTCTGCCAAATCCTTGTGCCTTGCCGAACCGAATCCTAATTTGCATGTGTAAATTAGGGGCAGGTAGGGAAATCACGTGACACTTTTTCCTTTCCTGCATATGCAAATTAGGATTCGGTTCAGGTTTTTGCCCGAATCTGTCACCAAGGATTCGGGGATTTAGCCGAATCCCAAATAGTGGATTCTGTGCATCCCTAATTTATGGACCATGAATTATATTTGAAGCAGATAAAAAAATAGCAACATCTGATCCATAGCCGTTACCAAGAATCAAAGTGCGTTTCTCTATATATTAATGATATGAATTTGTGCTCTGTCCAGGGTCCTGGAAGGTGCAATATTTCAGCTTGGTTTTCAACTAGATGAACTGCAGGAGAATGTGGGAGACCAAATAGCTGCCCAAGCAGAAGCAGAGCATAAAGCAGAGTCTCTTTCTCCTTTGCCAATGCCATCCTCTGTGGCACCCATTCCAGCTGTCATCACTCCATATCCAGAGGTGAGTGGTGTTCCTATATTGAGTTCCACAACTTGCCACAAGCACCCAGGGCTCATACACTTTATCTCTAGTCCCTCTCCTTCCCTTTGGTTATATCACACTTCCAGCATCAGACGTCTACCTAAATGCAATGTTTCCACCGCACCCATATCCCTTGTGTCACATCCTCCAGCTCCCCACGTCGCTCTCTAATGTGCAACACTCTCCCACAGCAGATCCCACAATCAGAAGATCCCGTAGGTCTGCTCAGCTCAGGTCTGGATGCAGTTAACAAAGTGGAGGCCGGCGAGGAGTTGCCCCAGCCTTTGCGCCACAAACAGATAGAGGTGGAGAAGGAGTATGACACCCTTATTTCCACGTGAGTTACTACACACCTGACCATGGATCTCATGTACTTATCCTTTGCACGAGCTTATGAATGTGACCTGACACTCTGCTCTTCTTTTTGTGTGTGTGTGTATATATATATTTTCATACCACAATAATTTGTTTATTTTTTCCCCTTGCTCCCAGGCATCTGTTTTTTTTTGGGGTGCACCTCTGTGTTTTGCATTATTGTCTCTTGCTTTTCCCACCTACAGCTACAGGGTATTGTTCCCCAGATCTGCTGTAGAAAGATGGGGCTTCAAGTTACTCTTCATTCTGTACAGATTTATCTCCACAACTATTACATATTATTGCTCTCAGTTTCTTGGATGTTAATATTGCATTGTTCCACTTACTAAACATTTACACACAATTATCTGTATAAATTCTGAATTCGTAGCACAAAACAGAAGTTTTAGCATTGCACATGTGATTGTTCATGGTGTCAAAGAAAGTTGTAGATGTAGGATGAATCCAGGCCGACGTTTATAACTGCAAAATTCCTTTACTGAGGCAGTGTATCCCTTCCTCACTAAAGGAATTTTGCAGCTTTAAACGTCTACATCTACAACTTTCTTGGATTATCCAGATTGGGATTTCGGCACAGGATACCCCGTGAGATGAATGATTTATAATACAATTGGTGAGCTACAGTGAAACTTATTGAATTGTTCATGGTGTCCCCAGGTACAACAGCTTTAAAACACTTCCTGATGCACTGGGATTAGACCAGGATGAGTGGCCTAAAACCCACCATGAGGATTTCTTAACACAGGACACTCCACTAGACACCCAATATCAGGACCAACCACATGAGGCCAGCTCACATATATTCTCATCGGATGCCCGGCCATCACATAAGTTGCAGGATATACAACTTCGAAAACTTTCGCTTGAAACCACAGGACAGGATCTTGAATATGAATCAGTACCTCATAACCAACGTCCACTTTCCAGACACAAAGACCATCAGTGGTTTACTGGCCCCCATGATTATCACACTGATAAAAGCTTAAAAAGCCAACGGCGACCTTCAAGTCATAAGATCCAACTACAACCTTCAGGACTGGAGAAGCACATGCACCCAACCAGGCCTCAGAGCAATGTGAACATTGAGAAAACATCCGACATTGGAACTCCGAGACAAAGCCAACCCCACATAGAGCCACGTAGACTGTCTCATGACCAAGTGAGTCAGAAGCCTTCTCCTGAAGGTGGAAGACAGTCATCAAGCAAGAGGTAGCAGTAGCTATAGTAGACAGATCTCTTCCTAATACAAAAATGTATTTACCTCAATATTTTTCATTTGTATTGTGGCAGGGTCCTGCAGAGCCCAAAGGTTGTCCCTCGGACTTCCCCTGCTTTGTCTCGGTTAAGCGAAGAATCTCCCAGAAGCTCAACCCATCAGCCATCCATAGATGGCGAGAATGCTCAGAGTGCCCGTTCCAATAGAAGCAGCATTAGCAGCAAAAGTGTAAGCTCTTCTATCAAAGGAGAGAAGACACAGCATAAAAATAACTCTGTGCAGGCAAGACACTACTCTTCTTTTTTCCTCCATGCAACTTCTGTTTCAAGTATGCATGTAAATGTTATTTCTGTTAATTACATTAAAGGGGTTGTTCATCTTTGAGTTAACTCATAGTATGATGTAGAGAGTGCTATTCTGAGATAATTTGCAATTGGTTTTCATTTTTTATTATTAGTGGTTTTTGAGTTAGTTAGCTTTTAATCCAGCAGCTCTACTGGTTGCAATTTTAGCAATCTGGCTGCCAGGGTCCAAATGACCCTAGCAACCATGCATTGATTTGAGTAAGAGACTGGTATATGGATAATAGATGACCTAAATATATAAATGAGTAATAAAAGTAGCAATA
This sequence comes from Xenopus laevis, assembly GCF_017654675.1. NCBI lineage: Eukaryota > Metazoa > Chordata > Amphibia > Anura > Pipidae > Xenopus > Xenopus laevis. The sequence goes on from NC_054385.1 coordinate 12,245,059, forward strand.
ACAATAAATGTATAGCTTTACAGAGCATTTGTTTATTAGATGGGGTCAGTGACCCCCATTTAAGAGCTGGAAAGAGTCAGAAGAACAAGGCAAATAATGAAAAACCTATACAAAACTAATAATGAAGGCAAATTGAAAAGTTGCTTAGAATTGACCGTTCTATAACATACTAAAAGCTAACTTAACAGTGAACCAACCCTTTAAATCTTTGTCCCTTTGTTCAGTGCGGCCAGTCTATGTATCTGCTCATTTCATGTCTGTCTGTGCTTCTCTAGATCTCTGCTCTCTCCCTCTGTCTCTGCATATATCTCTGCTGCCTGCCAGTGTGTGTTTGCCTCTGTGTTACCTCTCTATATGGGCATGTATTGTGTATTTATGTCTAGGCTCTTAAGTGTGATGGCTTTTCTTTCTCAAAGTAGGTTACAGTTTTGGTTGTAGCAGTTTGGCATGTTCTATTTGTTGCATGTCTTGCTTGTTTTTATGTAGTAACCCACTGCATTCTGTTGTTTCTCTGCACCTTTCCCCATTACTCGAATAATTCCTGATTTCTAAATATAACAGGGCAGGATTATATCCCCAGAAACAGATAGCGGTTTCCTTGGATCAGAGAGTGCCAGCTCCCCCCTGCTACAGAGGAAGAGAAACGAGATGAACCACCAAGGGTAATATTCGGGGCTTAAAGGGCATGTAAAGGCAAAAAAGTAAAATCCCATTTTTACTTTCTTTAATGAAAAAGAAACCTATCTCCAATATATTTTAATTAAAAAATGTGTACCGTTTTTATAAGAAACCTGACTGTATCTCTTGTATTCATTCTGTCATTCGTTCCTACCTCTTTGTCCTTTAGTATGGTGGCAGCAGAATTGCCAACGTCTTCCAACAGTTCTCCTGGGAGGTCCAAAATGGGGGCGTTATCCAGGGCACGCAAAACATTTTTCGAAAAGAAGCAGCAGAATGGACACGGTACACGGCCTTCACAGCCCAGTTCCCCATCTCTGGGATCCAACAGCCTTACAGAAATTGAAAACCAAGAACAGAGCCCAATCAGTAAGTGTTTTATATCACTGATCTAGATATTTCTATGGAAGAAGAGGTGGGTTTGACTTTATATTAGTATATATATATATATATATATATATATATATATATATATATATATATATATATATATATATATATATATATATATATATATATATATATATATATAGTATATTAGTTTATATCAGTCTCATGTCTTCATTTGCATCTATTGTGTGAGTGTAAATATAGTTCCCACTCAGATAAAAGGCAATAACATTGCATTCTGGTAGTGACCTTATCTCCCATGCAGCCATTGCAGTTGTTTGCAGTCACTGAAATTCCCATTATTGAGACCATGCAGGATGAGATGTAGCAAGGGGTTATTTGGGAAGTTATGCAGTAGGGATCAGGCAGAAAGTGAAGTACAGGTATTATTTAGGAGGTTGTGTAGATAGTAATGAGGCAGGTGAACTATGGAACTAGCATTGGAAAGGGTTCCTATGATTGGCAGATTATAATCTTAAAATGAATTAAGGACATTCTACTTGTGGTCCTTCAACCACTAATGAATTACAACCCCTAGTACCACCCGATTTAAGAGAATACTAGAAGTTGTAGCCTAAGCATATGTTGCAGACCAGTGTTTAGTAATATGCCCTCAATATGCTTCAAGACTCATTGGTTTGCTTCTGTTTCCTGCAATAGGTGAATCTGACTCGGAAAAAGTTGGGAGTCATGCGATGATAAGTGATCCTTACTTTGGTGGCCCCTTCCTCCTCTCTCCTATTACTAAGCATTCCCAGCCCCATGGAAACTTCTTGGAGACTCGGACAGCCAGAGAGTGAGTTGGGGGAGAGATGACTTTATATTGTAAACACAAGGATCTGCTTATATTTTCTCTCTGGTATCAGGCTATTTCTTCTGCTACTTTATCAACTCTGTGCGCTTGTCTTCTTCTTCATATCCGAACATTCATTTTATCCTCTTTCCTTTAATCCTGTATATTAATCGGAGAAATTATCAGTCCTTATGTGTCGAAATACCAGGCCTGTGACGATAGGGCAGAGTAAATAATATGACCCCTTATGTTCCCTTTACAATAGGTTATAGACAGATTAAGCTCTGCACGGATAACTCTGGTCCATATAATGTTATGCTCATGAGTCAAATCAGGGCCACCATCAGAAATTATGGGACCTCACAAGTTAGCAGGGCCTGCACCCTCCAGGAGAGCTCTGGGGCAGGGCCCTCCAAACAACAAGAATGGGACCGCATTGAAAAAAAATGACCTGCATATACATGACCACTCTCCTGATCCTCCCGAGTCATGCCTCATTATACCAGCCCTCCATGACCCATCTAAACACTGTCCACTCTCCTGCAAGCCCCACCTTCTTCATGACCCACATGGCTCACTTTATACATCTTTTGGGGCCCTTTATTGCAGAACCCACTGAACCAACTGCTAAGACACCTTGCTTTGGAGCATCATTTCCCTTTAAGATAAATATGAATGTAAAATGTCAGCAGTCCGTTTATATGGGAAATCCACACATGAGGCATGATTGCGGGCCATTATAAGTCAATAGACTATAACTCAGGACCGCCATCAGAAATCGCAGGGCCCCATACGATAAAATTTCTGGGCCCCCTGGGCTGCACCCATCGCAAGCCCCACCTACAGGTCCACCCCCCACCACACAGTAAAAAAACAAAAAAAATATTGGTAGCTAGGGTTCCCACATGTTAATAAAAAATAGGAAGATATTGGTGGTCAGGGCCCCCCATAAAAAAAACATTTGTGGCCTGAGCCCCCCCATTAAAAAATATTGGTGGCTAGGACCCCACATGAGAAAAGAAAAATTGGTGGCCAGGCCCCCCCCCCACATTATGAGAAAATTGGTGGCCAGGGCCCCTTAAACGTCCATGCCTTCCCGAAGTCAGCAGCTCTCAAAAAGAGGGGGGCCCGGCTAATCAAGTAAGTGTGGCGTGGCAGGGCCCCCCTTACCCTCGGGCCCCCTACAACTCACCCCCCTGTCCCCCCCTGATGGCTGCCCTGCTATAACTTGGAGAGGCAGCCATAATGGTAAATTTGAAGACTGTTTTAAGATTCATTTTGTTGTATATGTAATACCAAAATAGACACTCACGATTAGTTTACTGGAACTCTACAGATAGAGCTGTAACCTTTACTGAGAGCAGAAGTGAGCTTGACCCACTGATGGAGGAATACATTGGCTTGCACTCAATAATTTGAATATCCTACTACCTTAGAGAACCTTGACAAATATTTACTTCTCTTTCCCTTTAAATTCTATCTCCTTTGTGTCTTCCATTCTCCCCAGTGTTGCCTCTCTACAGCCTGTCTCTCCAGGGGGATTTGTGTTTGGGTAACTAGGTGTTGCCATGCACCACAGACACAGAATTGTTGTATAGCTGCCTGCTGTGAGGCTCTGCTTTATTTCTTTGTTACACTGGATTATTAACACAGCGGTAAAATGGGGGATATGACTGATTGTGTTTCGTGAGTACATTGCAGTTAAGCCTCCCATGTAGCATGCCTTCCTTGAACTAGAGATGCCAATTAACTAAAGTCGCTGGAGTACTGGAGATAGTGTTTTACAGTTCCATGCAATTTAGCACATAATAGTGCAGCTTGGCTTGGGAAGAATGCCCATCTTTCTGGGCATAGATTCACCTGAAAACTAAGCCTGAATCTACTTTAGGGTGAAAGTTGGGGGTGAACAATTATTTGCTGTCCTATGTGTGTTATTGGAACTGTGGATGAAAAAGCATGGAATCCATCTTGTTGTAAAGGAAGGGGAAGGAATAGCCGTGGGAAGGCTATTGGTGTCCTTCAGAGATCTGATATAACCTATGATGACTTTTTAGGCTCTGACTGGCTACTGAGCTTGTTTTTTGTAACACTGGTCATGCAAGCATCTGTTGGTCTGCTAAGGTCTACGAAGTATACATAAACTAGTTTATCATCTATAATCATGCCATGAATGTTACTGGGCCGCACAGCAAAGTTATTGACTCCCATAACCCCCAACATCATGAATTTTAACCATCAGTCAGGGCCCCAACAAACCCTCTGATCTCATGGATGATCCACAGGGACCCACAGTGTTCCACTCCTGTTGATGTGTTTGTCTAATATCTTAATGCAGTTGTTGCAAATTCTTGCACCATAGGTATTTCTTATCGTCTAACGTTCTACTATTGTTCTGTAATGATGTTTTACAGTCAAGCCATCCAGGATTTGCAGAAGGAGGTGGTAGAACTTAGAAAGCACTTAGAAAACAGTCTGAACCGCACCCCAAGTCGAGGGAAAGCCAATGAAGCTCAGCGTCCCGTAACCTCAATGTAAGTATCTAGAAAAGGAGGATAATATTTTACATAATTGTGTTATATCCTCCTACACCTATTGTGTCCTTCACATTTTGTATCATTAGAATAATATGTTGGGAAAATCACACTATAATTACATATTAAAACAGGTTTCTTTTTTGTAATCTTTCCAGAAATCTGCAAGAAGATAGAGTTGACCATTTTGAGCCTGCACGGGTTGCGCCTAAATTTGAGCGATCAAAAGCCAGTATGTTGATGTTAAGGGCTTTGGTTTTCCTCACAAGTCTTCTCCTCAGACCTGACTGGTCCATTAATGAATCTATTTTCTGATTAATTCAGATTCTCCACAGAGGAGGCCAAATCCAGTCAAGAGTGAGACAACTCTCCGTCCAGCATTGACCGAAAAAGTAGCCCGTAGGGCCTATACAGGTGAGCATCAAGTGAAAGAATGATCACTTTCATCAGGATAAAGGATAGCGGAACCACATTGGGGAATATAATAGTCTTACAGGGAATGGCAGAAGGAAGCTATAAGAAGGAGAATAAAATAAGTGATGCACATATTTTACTCTTCTAACCGTAACCCAGACTTTAATTCCATTTATTAATGTTTGTAGGAACCTCATATAGTCGTTCAGAAGAAAGATGCATCCATTGCAGGGAACAGGTCCCCACCCAACCTCGTGAGCACATTCCAAATGTCAGGAGGAGCACCCCTGGTATGTCTGATCTATACTTGGCAGATCTTATTATACAGGGTCTGGGAGAAGGTTTGTTAGGTGTGTTTGATAAATGTACACTTGTACCACTCTATAACCTACCCCACCCCATTACAACTCTACCTACACCACAAATAAGTAAAAAAAATATGTTACAAGTTGCACCACTGTGGTCATTTGCAACGTGGAAGACAAGGTACCAATTGAAAAAACATAGGGGAGATCCATGGTTTTTGTGCTTGCCACCTAGACTTGTGTCCATCCTTATGAATACAGTGCTGCCTGTATTTGGCAGTATTTGGCAGCACTGTATTCATGAGGGGTTGGGGGGGATGTAGGTGTCCCCTCTCGCCATCTACCCACCAACTAACTTGCATGTATTTAGATGTGCAAGTTGGGGAGCAGTATCGATGCAGATGGTAAGGACAGGAGGGATAATTTACAAAGACCCTGGACAGAAGTTGGGGCTGGTGTAACGTATGGTATCCCAAAACCCAGAGCAAACGTTAAGGTCCCAGTCTCGGCTCACACTTCTGCCTATAGCAGCCTACTTTGGCTTTGGGAGGCTCTCCACTACTCAGATGCCACCAGGACTTAATGTGAGTGGAACATGGGGGAAGCTCAGGGCAGGAGAGGGAACCATAACTTATACAGAAAGGAAGGGGAACAAGGAGGAAGGGACAGGTCGGGTCAATACCAAACAGACAATACGGTACCAAATCAGGAAGCAGAAGTGTAGTAAAGGTCACCAACCTGGGTCAAACCAAACAGATTTGCGGTACAGTAACGAGATCCAATAGAATAGTCGTACTGGCAGCAGGGTCAAGGTCAGGCAGTGATCAAATAACAGGATCAGACAATATCACACACCCAGGAACTATAGAACATAGACCTATACTGGGCAATGAGTCAGAGCAGAGTAGGGGGTTTTATAGCCAGACTAGTGGCTTACACTGATCACCTGTGGCCAGATTGGCAACAGGTGAAACAAGTCATGTCTATTTGCAATTACAAGTATAGTCGTAGGAGTGCAAGGGTCTTCTCCATTTGCTCACATAGAGCAGCGGTAACACAGGCAGCACAGAAACACCAGGCCCTGGTTCAACTCCAAGCTGGGATAGGGTAATTCTCTGAGACCTGTTTTTCTTATACACTTTTCTATTCCCTTTAGTACCTTCAGTGCATTCCGATGAAGGGGACACAAGCTTTTCCGAGCACCTTTCTTGTCCTTTGTGCTGCAGAGACTCTCCTGCCACCCAGAGAAATGGTGAGTGTCCTTTAATTTGGACTCCTTTATATACTGAGGGGTAGGGCTTCTGTTTTACAATTCTATCCCCATTCTATTAGGAGTGATCAAAAATCCCACAACTAAACGTGGACGAAGATCTCAGATGGGTCCACATGGAGGACAGTGGGTCTTCAACGAGACGCCCCCGCTAAGCTATATGCAGACTCCATTCATCTCGTATAACCCCTCAGTCATGTAAGTACCCTTGATACTGTTATGTGTAATATCAATCCAGACAGAATTACAGAAAAGAGCTGTAGATGTGTGTAATGTATGGCTAGGACGTCAAGGGCTGTATCAAGTGGTATTTTTTAAAAAATATGGCTCTTTTACCGAGGGCTTCTTAACCTCAAAGAACCACCTTAGTTCATATTGGATGCTCATACCTTTCTCCCACTACCTTTCAGCCCTTCTCCCTACCTCATGATTCCTGCTGGATACAGTATGGCAGAACTCCATTCCCCATGTGCTGTGACGCCGCTCCCAGTGCCGGCCAGTTTGCAGTTGGAAGATCTCAGCTTGCCACTAAACCGGGCATTAGAAGCAGCCAAGGAACTGAAAATTACCAGCAAAAGAATGTGCCACTCCCTGACCACTGATCTGAGCCTCCAGCACACACTGCGTCGCTCCTGCCTTTTCTAGTTGGGATTGGGGGTGCAATGTCTCCTTAGGGTATGAGAGCACCCCAAAAAAGGATGGGTTGTCTCCCATTAAGTAAGGGGATCACAAGTGGCCAATACAGTTCACCTCTAGTACTTGAAGCGCTGGTAAGAACGATTTCAATTGGTGAATATTTTTTTTTCCATTTGGTCACTCACTTTAGGGTTATTAGGGGTGCAGTGAGCGTTTTACAGAGGTTTTAGATTTAACCCTAATGGTCATTTTCTAAAGTGCTACATGAGACATTTAGGGGCCAATTCATTAACTTCGAGTGAAGGAATAGAAGAAAAAAAAATTTCGAAGTGTTTTTTTGGCTACTTCGACCATCGAATGGGCTACTTCGACCTTTGACTACGACTTCGAATCGAAGGTTTCGAACTAAAAATCGTTTGACTATTCGACCGTTCGATAGTCGAAGTACTGTCTCTTTAAGAAAAAACTTCCACCCCCTAGTTCGCCACCTAAAAGCTACTGAACCCAATGTTAGCCTATGGGGAAGGTCCCCATAGGCTTGGCTAAATTTTTTTGGTCGAAGGATAATCCTTCGATCGTTAGATTAAAATCCTCGAATCGTTTGTTTCAAAGGATTTAATCGTTCGATCGAAGATCATTCCTTCGATCATTCGATCGCAGTATTTGCGCAAAATCCTGCGACTTCGATATTCGAAGTCGAAGGATTTTTATTCCCAGTCGAATATCGAGGGTTAATTAACCCTCGATATTTGTCCCATTTCGCTGAAAAATCCGCAAATTTCCCACGTCAATTGTTATACGAGCGCCTATTTTGGCCAAATGCATTAAAGTCAATTGGCATCCGAATAATTTTGACGCACGACAATGTTTCTGCGGGCGACTATTCTGATGCATGCCCAAATTTTTTAGACACAGCGGATTTTTCGTTGGCTAATTTTCACAAAAATTTATTCGCAGGCGGCAAAACGTGGAAATTCGCTGTGCAATTTTATTCGCCCCCATCACTAATCATGGTTGCTCCTTTTGATATGCATAAACCCGAATATGTCGATTTATAGATCCCCATGCCCTAGTGACTGGCTATGACCGGTGCCAGTTATTTACAAGCCTATAACTGTGCTCAGAGGGAGTGTAAGGTCCCCAGCATAAAAATTCAATCCTGCCCAGGCTCCCCTTAAATTCACAGGGCCCCCAACAATGGACCTCAGCCCTGTTGAAAATGTATAGAAGTGAATGTAAAACTTGTTGATCAATATCAAGCTATTTCTTTTCCTGTAAACTGATGCTGGCGTAAAGTACCTATTTATTTCTATCACTCCTGTTTGTTATTCAGGGGAAAAATCAAGCAGAAAAGGATTACATTTTGTACTGTAAATCTGCCGTTTTCTACCATAGATATTTTTGTATCCCATTTTGGTACAAATCGACTATTTCATGTTTTATTTATTAAAGCGTTTGCGTGATTGTGATGTGTTTAGCAGCGTGAGGCCTAAAGAACAATATCACTGACCAAAAAGTTGCGTTCCGTTTATTCTTCCTCCACATTGCACTTTGTTAAAGGGCAACTAAACCTTAATGCACTATTCACAATAAAATGTATAAACATAGGTTTTAGTTCAACCTTTAACTAAACCTTTAAATTTATTTTTAGACTTCAAATCTGTTTTAGTGCTGTGATTTACATTCTTTCTTTTGATAACTGTGTACATTTCCCCAAACCCGATAAATGATAAGCGTTTGGTTTTATACTGTTTAATGACACATACTCTGTATAATTTGTGTTATATATATATATATATATATATATATATATATATATATATATATTGATTAAAGTCCGAAGGCAGCTAAATACGAGCAGGCCCCAAGCCTGTAGATCTTTAATCTTAAACGTATTCATTATCCTAGAAATTCGAATTTTAAAAGTGTGAATCAATGGTGTAACTTCAGTTTCCCGGGCCCCTGCTGCAAATACATTTTTGGGGCCCCCCTATCTCCTGTGATCAGAAGGGAATGGACCTGAGCGCATGGAGGTCCTGCTGATAGCTAGTTATGCCACTGCTGTGAATGCTGTGCGCAAGCGTTGTGTCCTTGAAAACATTCCTTTGTGTTTTTCACGATTTCTAATTTTGTACAATCTTAAATATATTTTTTATTCAATAAAGCTATTTTATTAAACATTCACAAGTTGTCCTTTCTGTTATTTCTTACCTTTGTCCAGTGATGTAAGTGCTCAAAGCATTTGGCTACAAAGATTGTTACCATTAGGCCCACTCTCCAAACTACTTTTCCTACTCTCTTCACCCACTATTCTGTTTACATACACTCATCTATTCTTCGCTCCATATCCTCCCCCTTTTGCCCAACAGTAGCCACTGATAAAGCCACCAAGAGCATTCAGGGATTGAATTTGCAGAACAGATCTGCTTTAACACAGGCTAGGATAAAATCCTGAGTGACTCCTGTTGGGCAGGCCTGTGCTTAACCCAGACCTGCTGACCCTCAACCCAACCCAGACTCTCCTACTCACTTCCTTCCTTCCTAGACCTGCTTGACAACCCTACCTGCAGAGTGTTAAACTAATCCTGAACCATATTAAGCAAAAGTGATCCCACAATGGACTAGAAGTGACTTCACTCCATAAAGGGAATCATCAATAGGTAAGTCCCAGATTGGAGCATGCACTTTACCCAGGTACCCAGACAGGCTAACCACAGGCTGACCAAGGGTTCAGGGATTTCCACCTGAACTGATGCCTGATCTGATGCAGGACTGTAGGCCCGGGGCCCTTAAAGGAGAAGGAAAGTCATCTTGCACTTGGTGGTGCCAAATGTTAGGCACCCACAAGTGATTGTATTTAGTTACCTGAAACCCCGGGCCGGTGCTTCTATCAGCAGAAAACTGCACCGGCCCGGGGTTATACCAGTGAGCACCATGGAGTATTCCTCTTCCTTCACATGCGCAGTAGAGCGAAAAGCCGAACTTTGACTAAAATGTCGGCAATTTCTTTCTACTACACATGCATCTGCCCTGGGAAATTTGAAGAAAGAAGAAGCCAGAAGAGGATCACTCCGTGGTGCTCACTGGTATAACCCCGGGCCGGTGCCCGGGGTTTCAGGTAAGTAAAAACATTTACTTGGGGGTGCCTAACATTTTCACCCCCAAGTGCAAGATGACTTTCCTTCTCCTTTAAACAAGAGACAGATGAATAAACACCTAAGTTGAAAATCTAGAGCTAAATGCAATGTTAGTCCCCTTCAGGTAACTAAAACCAAGACAATGGCTCTAGGTGAAATGAAGCCTCAATCTTCAGTTGTCTGAAGGGGCAAAATAAACAAAATGATAAAGCCACTTGAACCGAATGCAGTGGCCATGGCTAGTCCCAATGTATACAGATCCCCAGTATTTCAAAATACTAGGTCAGAATCTAAATTAACCCTGAAAAAGCAGCATTGAAATATCAAATAATATTTACATAAATACTGATAGGAGACAAAAGTTCACCGAGGTCGGTGGGAGCCCCTGTTGCACTCTAGGTATATTCCTCATCTACCTATCCTTTTTCCTTTGCCGGGGTAATTTTATAAGCTCATATTTTTAAAAGGGTCAGTAAGATCACTTACTTCAGCTGTAGAGTAATACGATGTTGGTTTACTTTCCTTTTAAACTGTCGAGGTACAAATTCCAGGTTCAGGTGAACCAAACATTTGAAGAGCTGAACCAAGTTAACTGATGGCCAACAGTCTATATTTTTTTCCCTTGCTGCTTTAGGCAAGTATAGTTATGGGATCCGTTATCTGGAAACCCGTTATCCAGAAAGCTCCGAATTACAGAATACCCATTTTCCATAGACTCCATTATAATGAAATAATCCAAAGTTTCTTAAAACTCCCGAGCATTCTGGATAACAGGTCCCGTACCATGTAACATAGTAAATTAGGTTGAAAAAAGACACACGTCCATCAAGTTCAACCTTTTAACTTTTTTTTTGACCTGCCTAACTGCCAGTTGATCCAGAGGAAAGCAAAAAAAAAATGTCAAAAGAAATGGTCAGTTAACACCAAAACATTTTCCATCATTCTTTTTTCTGGTCTATTTATTTCTTTTTTGCAGGCAAATATGACAGACTATCACAGTACAAGTTTTACTGGGGGATGGAGGTGTGAGGCTTAGGGGGCTACTGGCCTGATGGCCATATATACGATCCAACTGTCATAAGAACTCTTTACCGCATATACATTCTGATTGCCATGGGTGACAAACGTACACATAGCAATGTGGTGCCACTTACTAAACATGGCTACTGATTTCATAGTCCTAAACATTTACTAAATTTGATTAAGATTGGTTAGTGGTGTAAGCAACATGTAAGAAGTAGTCCAATGTAAGTCCAGTGTATAATCTAGCTCCTCTTTCTATTACACAAAAATTATTTTTGGTTTTGATCTTGGACTGCAATATTCTAATCAAACCACATAAATATTTAAATTAAATAAAATTCCCTTGTCATTGAATGGGGACATTGAGGATGAACTGAAGCCTTAGCCTCACCCCTCCGACCTACAAACATAAATATCTCTGTATATATATTTATATATATATTTATCAGACAGGAGCCAAATTCGGACAACTAGGTTGCTACACACAACACAGATGCAAGCGTTCATTTCAATTGGACTCAGCGATGTGGTATTAAGGTAGGGAGGGGGCGTTGTGGGGATTATACGGGGGGGTCATTCAAACACAGAAACAAGCATTTCCAAAACACTTAACAAGATAAATTTCTTAGGTGTGTGTGGAATGTAGGAAATTAGGGGAGGACATTTGCATAAGGGAACAGATACCGGATGCAGCGCATCATTAAAGGCATATTCTGCTCCCGCCAAAAAACAAAAGGAGATAAGGTCAGGGGCCATCCTGGCCATTTTGCCGCCCGAGATGGCCTTCATTCTGACGCCCACCCTCCCCACGGCACTCACATTTTCAGTGTCGGGCGGGGTCGGGGGCGTCCACTAGTGATGTTCAGGACCTGCACCCGACCCTAAACCCGCCCGAGTTCCATTTTAAGGCCTGTGCAACCCTGCCCCACTGACAACGGCACAAAAGGGGCAGGAGGTGCGTCTCTAAAAAAAATTAAGCCGAAGAAGTCGGTAGTTCCGGGTGGTGGGCAGGAAGAAGTGCTCAACTCGGACCTGCTCGACACCCCCAAATGGAAGTGCGGGGTCAGCCGAACCCAACCTACCTGCACAGTGTCGGACTGGCCCACCGGGATACCAGGAAAAGTCCCGGTTGGCCCAGGTGTCAGTGGCCCCTCATGCTGCTAAACATTTGGCCTATTTCAGGTCATTCCCTATTTCTATGAGAACAGAGGCTAAATAGATGCAATCATGGATTATAGTATGTAAAGAAAAGAGACTGGGAGAATAAAGAGTTTGTGTGAGGAAAGGAAGAATAATAGTACTGAGATTGGGCCCTTGGTCTAAGGTTTTTGGTGGGCCCCATGTCTAAGGTTTTTGGGTGAGATTGGGCCCCTGGTGTTCCAGTCCGACACTGCACTCGCACATCACTAGCGTCCACGTTGCTAGTGCGGAGAGTGCAATTGCGCTAGAAGAGCAGAATTTCCGGGTTGAAAAAATGGAAATTCGGCTCTTAGTTACCAAGAGCGCCAGCAACCAGGGGGCGCTGCCGCCTGAGGCGAGTTTCTCAACACACCTCATTGGCGGAGCCCCCTGGGTAAGGTCTTTCCATAAAATTGGTCTCCAACCATCTTTATTTATTTTGTGCTCCACAATCGAAATCTTTCGTTTTACATCTTAAAAGGGGTACAGGGAACCTAATATTATTTTCTGGTAAAAACATTTAAACGCTATCTAAAGTAAGAGAGCGCGCACACAATGCCAGGTGCTGGAGGCTGCCCAAACGTCTCCAAAGTGTATATAAAAATATAAAGTCGGATCGCTCATTTGAAGAAAACAAAAAACGATTTATTTACAGAAAGGAAAAATATTACAAAAAAATAGGCGAATATTTTTTTGTAACAGTTTTTTCCTTTCTGTAAATAAATCGTGTGCGATCCATCTTTATTTTTTCCACATCATAAAACCAGGCAAGCAGCTTATATTTTTCCCTCCATGTGGCTGTGCCGACTAAATTCTGACTGAAAAATGGCTGCTGAACTGTCGATTTTGGCTTTTCAACCCTACCTGTCAACTGGTGAGACTGGGATTTAATAGACTTTGGCAGAGAGGCCCAAACAACCCCTCAAGCAGCCCACTAAATAGTGACTGTGTATGACATCTTTCAGCTGCTCCTCTGCCATTTGCCAGAATCCACAAACTGCCAGTCTGGGCCTTACAGGTGGATGAACAGTCTCCACATTTAATTTACCTCAGGTTCCTCTGGAGGCATAATATGCCTTTAAGGGTGGTGATTTCTGGTACAGTCACCATATTTTGTTTAGGTTGTGCTTAAAATAATTTAGATTTAATTGGAAACAATTATCTGACAGGAATTCACAGTGTGCGGATAACTAGCCCACGATACAACCCAGAATGCATTGCATGGAAAAAGATGGAAAGGGAAAACCCACCCATGCCAAAACCCAGAATGCATCACATAAAGGTTAAAGGAAAAAACAGGCCACACTACAATCCAGAATGCATTGCATAAAGGATAAAGGAAATAACAGGCCACACTACAACCCAGAATGCATTGCATGAAATGTTCAAATGTGAGGAGAGAAGGCGGCACCTGCTCCACACGGACACTTTAAAAATATAATACAAACGACAGAATAAGTTGCAAGCCACCGTGGCCCACACCAGCCAAATAAAAACCAAGGCTGAAAGACTTTCACCACAAACTCCAGGACAAATAGGGAACAGGGAAGAAGAGCGTACACAAAGCAACTTTTAAATAATTGCCGGGAATTACAAATTGGCCAAAACGACACCCATGCTATAACGTTAAAAGCCTCTGCCGAGTGCGCTGTCGTGTAGACGAGTGGAGGGGCTGAAGGAAGGGCCTTTTTACTTCCTGCTGGAGGGAGATGGAGACCGTTTGGTCGTCACGGGGAGCTGTGGGGGCAGGGTGGGTTACCACAGGGGCAGACAGAGGAATCTAACTGCTGCTCTCATCATCTGTTTTATTCAATCTCTTCAGAGAATCCAGGAGTTTCTGAGGGGTGAGAATGTGGGTGGAGCCTAAAACAGGACAAAGGAAGATGAAAGAGACACGTGTTAAGTACAAAATGGCTGCCTCGTGCCACTTACAAACTGTATATCGCCCTGCATTATGCATCCCTGCAAAATATATATACAGGTATGTTGTCCGTTATCCAGAAAGCTCGGAATTAAGGAAAGTCTCCTATAGACTCCATTTTATCCAAATAATCCATTTTTTTTTCTTGTAATAATAAAACAGTAGCTTGTACTTGAGCCCAACTAAGATATAATTAATCCTTATTGGAAACAAAACCAGCCTATTGGGTTTATTTAATGTTTATATGATTTTCTAGTAGACTTAAAGGAGAACTAAACCCCCCTCGATGTTAAGTCCCTACTGCCCCCCCTGCCTCCCCTTTGCACAGTTTCACCCCAAAATTCTGTCCCCTCTTGAAATAGTGACCACACAAGCAGAGTGAGAGCAGTGGATGGCTCACGAGCGCCATCTTGTTCTCTACGGTAATTTTCGTGAAGCGAGCGGCATATGGCGCATGCGCATTTGGAGCAATCTTCACGTTCGTGACTGCCGAAAGAGACAGAAATTGCCAAAGGGGAGGAAGAAGACACGAAGAGAAGAAGATGGTGCCCGAGAGCCTCTGCATGTGCGGTCACTATTTCAAGAGGGGACAGAATTTTGGGGTAAGACTGTGCAGGGGGGAGGCAGGGAGGGGGGCCAACGGAGGGGGGCCAGCGGGGCGGGTTTAGTTCACCTTTAAGGTATGAAGATCCAAATTATGGAAAGATCCATTATCCAGAATTCCCAAGCATTCTGGATAATAGGTCTGATACCTGTATATATAAATAAATAAATAAATAAACATAAAGCCGAGGTAGAAAATGTAAAAAATAAAAAATAAAAAAAATAATATATATATATATATATATATATATATATAATATATTCAGTTATTAAATGCAATTGCAATTAAAAGCACTTCTCATCCAGCCCGGATTCCATTTCCCACAATGCCTTGCATGCTGCTACAGAGATCTGTTAACCAGTCAGCTTCTACTGCACTGTTGCAATAGTGCCAGGGTCATATTTACTGTACAGGCACCAGTTTTAGGTGGTTGGGGCTTGGGTGCATATATAGCAGAAAAAGCATGCTCCAAAAATAAAGAAATCATTTCCCACGACCCACCACTGGACGCTTTTGGTGGGTGAAATCCTTTCTTCGTCATTGGCACATGCACTGATCACCAATGGGAAGTGGTAGGGCTGAGAACAGCAGAGAAGTTACTGCTTTCAATAGCAATTACATGTACAAATAACTTTAAAAGCATTAAAAAACTGTTCATTTTCTTTCATTATGCAAAAAACAAACAAAAAAACCCAGTATTTCTGGGTTTAAATCATTTTTAAAATAGTGCAGTGTCATTTTCTGTTTCTAAGATTTGCCTGATGCGAAGCTTTGCTTTATCAATCTTACATTGGCTTTAATTGCGGCTATTTTTATGCAAAAACCAAGACAATGCTGTCCCGTGCTTGTTGTTTTCTTCTACACATTATGGTTTGTCAAACTTTCCGAAAGCGGACAAAGCAAGATCATTTCACAAGTAGAAAACAGAGAATTACACTACATTATTTGACATTACTGCTGTCAAGCCGCAGGCATGAATTCACTTATTCATTATGTGAGCAGAACCTTTATTACATTTAGATGAACGCATTAAATTATCCCCACACATAATGTTTTTGAATTACTGTCCCACCCTCAACCACCCATTATAGCACCACCACCCCTCCAAAAGCCACCCTCTCCCTCGGTTCAATGCTTGCTGAAGAGGAATCCATAACGTGCACGGATCCCGTGAGCGAGAGAGAAATTAAAAAAGTGAGGTGCACATGGGTATGAGTTAACCCCTTCCTTGTTGATTCGGTGGAAACAGGAGGGGTTAACCCACAGTCCACTCCTTCGGAGGACCGGACAAAATGAGTGATTTCCCAGACATGCTGTTAAAACAAGATGATTGACGCCTTTTTAAAAGAATGAAATAGTACTTGATTAGTATAGTTGAAGATGCCCTAGGGCTAGGGAATCAGTATACAAAGTATGTTTTAACTGAGAGACCATGTACTAAATGGACCTAATAGAAAAGAGAGCAGCAATAATTAATTTTTGCCTGATAAAAAGGTGTCACTCAGCTGTTTTAAATCCATGGTTTGGTCCCAGGCATAATCATATACTTATCCAATTTGGTTACTGTAGTGTAACCCATTCACCAAGACCGTGTGGTCAGAGCGAGCAATATTGGTGGATTCATGACTTCATGCAACCAGTGGCAATGGTGAGGGAGGTGGGCCAACCTCCCTTCAGAAATTGTCCTACCAAGTTTGTTGTGTGTCTGGTAGGTGAACCACTTGCAGAGCAAAATGTTTGAAAATGTTGGTCCCAAGGGGGAAGAGGACATGAGTATATGAAACAAAGGTTGGAGGTGAAAACCGAGAAAGAAACATACATGGTAAAAAGAGCAATTTGGGTTCCAGAGTTAACAACATTTCAAAAAAGTATAGTATTTTGCTACAAGTTAAATAAGTTAAATAATAAACTGCTTTCAAGTTCTAGATTTTAGAGGAAAGCATTAGGCACCAGCTTTGTAGATCAATATTTCATGCAGACATTAAAAATACCTGCATATCGTAAACTAAAATTAACCTTCCGGGCAATATTTCATCCATGTTCTTGCTTTACCTTGTAAAGCTTTGGTCGTAGAACTGAAGTTCTAGAATACTAGATGACTGGGGGCAACTGGGAAATTGACAAAATGTCTAGCCCCATGTCAGATTTCAAAATTGAATATAAAAAAATCTGTTTGCTCTTTTGAGAAATGGATTTCAGTGCAGAATTCTACTGGAGCAGCACTTTTAACTGATGTGTGTTTTGGAAAAAAACATGTTTTCCCATGACAGTATCCCTTTAGCAGAACCTTCTTGTGGTCACCCTAAACCTTGCTTGGTTCAATTAAAAAGAAATCAGTTGCTTAAAGCATCCAAAGTCAAGATCTTTTATATTGAACATATTAGTTTTCAATCAATGTTTGAAAAAGAAATCATCTGCCAACTCCATCCTACATCTGGACTACCTACACTATGCACAGGATCCTGGGTAAACATCTTATCTGGACGCCCTAAAGACAGTTTTGTAGGTGTCTGTAGGAAAGACACTACAGTAG
Source organism: Xenopus laevis (assembly GCF_017654675.1). Lineage (NCBI taxonomy): Eukaryota > Metazoa > Chordata > Amphibia > Anura > Pipidae > Xenopus > Xenopus laevis. Next base: position 12,262,473 of record NC_054385.1, read on the forward strand.
CACTTGAACAATGGTGGCCCAAATTACTACCATGCCTGAGGGCCCAGTTATTGAAGAGAATAAGACAGATGGACATGTAGAAAGAAGAAATGGATGATAAATAAGGAATGAACTGAGTAGTTGGTTAAGAGAAGTTATAGAGTTGTCAAATAAAAGTAAGGTGAAAAATGGCAAGTAATGTCAATGAGATTTGGAAGAGTCTGTATGAGAAGAATATAAAGGGGATAGGACACATTTTCAGATATTTATCAAATGATTGTTCAAACACGAAAAACCCAGCAAGCATTTTCTAATCAAAACAATAGGGATGCACCGAATCCACTTTTTTGGAATACGTCCGAATCTCGTACCGAATCTGAACCCTCATTTGCATATGTAAATTAGGTGCTGGAAGCAGGATTTTTTCACATCCTTGTTTGTGTGACAAAAAGTCAGGCGATTTTAAGGATTCGGATTCGGCCAGGAAATTGGATTAAGCTGAATCCTTCTGAAAAAGGCCAATTCCCAAGACGCATCCTGGATTCTGTGCATCCATGCAAAACAACAAGAGAAATAAACTGGTGATGTCCGAGCTGAGTGTGAGTGGGGCAGATACATCCATGGGGAGTGTGTTGGGGGAATTTGTTAAAGTCTCTCTTTACTTTTGTTTGTCCCAGCTCTTTAGACCTCACTCCATGATGGGAGCCGGGTCTTCGAAGGACACCCGACTGCTGTCTCTGAAGTCTGGGTGTCTGAGGTCTTCAAGAAATTTGGTGGGTGTTAAAATGTGAGTGGAACCTGTGAGAGAAGAGAGCGGGGCTGACAAAGGCCTAACACAGACAGAAGGGCAGAGGGAATGAGGAGAGGCGGCAGGACAAACACAGGACCAGGACAAAAACCACACACAACAAGGCTTACAGAGGAGGACTAGATTAGAGATAGTCTTAACAGAACATAAAACACACAGAGAAAGCAAAAGGTGACCAGCTTGCTGAAAAATGGTTTTGAGATAGAAGGTAAAGAAGGCTATCTTTGAAAATTCTATTTGATGCTGTACTGCCCCCCCTGTCCTGTGGATGGAACCGATGTTTACTGGAATCACTGTGTTCTCAGAGATAGAGCAGCATGAAAAACATACAGCCTTGTTGCATAATAAGCACCAGAGGAGAATATCCAATGCTCAATGAGGTATTTGTGCTGTATTTTCTGCTGCTCTGGAAAATCAGTGGTTCCAGCAAAACAAATGCCATCCCTAGGACATCAGGCGGCCAGTATTGCTTTAGGAAACAAGAGAAGATTAATATAATGGTTAAGGCAGAAAACTGAAACAGAGGTGGAGATCAGTATAGATAGGAGGTATAAGAATTGTGCTAAAGCAAGTATGAGATAAGTTGGGGTCTCAGACCCATCCTCAGGAACCATCAACACTGCACTAGACACCTATTAGCATTATTACGCAGTAGTGTAATAAGATTGGGGGGGAAAAACACGGTCCCTTCAATATTCACTTTCTCTTAAAAACCAAATCCCGCTTAAGTTCTAGTTGATCATCTAAAATATATCTAAAGGACATGAAAACAATCCTTTGTGCTCTGAAATGGCAAATGGTCCAGTCCTCAGATCAATACCCAACCCCTTCATGAAACAACTGAATGTATCTGGCACTGGCAGTCCACCCACTTCAGCTGGGCCAATGGACCACACAGATGGTCCAATCAGCACCACAAGTAAGCCAAGTAATCAGTAGCTCAAATGAATCAAAGACAAAAAGTGACTCAATCGGTAGACAATGATCGGCCGGTAAGTTTATGATGGTGATTGATCCATGTGACAGCCCAGAAACAATGCAACTGTTGGTAGGTCCTGAGGTTGGGTTTGAGAACAAGTCTAACAGAGAATCAGAATCACTAAGTAGATGGAGATAAAAATTAGGGCACACAATAAGAAACAACAGTCAGTTTTAAAGGACTGATGCAGCCAAGTTAGGAGGCAAGATAGGTCTGTGAGAGACAGGCAGACAGTTTAGACCAGATGGCCAGCAAAGAGGCAGACTGGATCTAAAAAGACAGGGCAGAGACATAACAAAGAGACAGGCACAGTCTGTTATCACACAAGCAGACACGCACATAATGTTACTGACAGCCATAAGCACACATGTACATAAAGATGTGTTTCTTCTTGTTCAACCTCCTGACACCTTCTTGTACTTGAACTTTAGGCCATTTGCTCTTTAACATTTATTATTCTTCTCTTGAAAAAGAAGGGAATTCCATTCTTCTTGTCAGTCTTCCTTTTAAGATGTTCTCACATGCCCCACTAAGCTGGTTTTTAACATTCTTTTTCCTTGAGGTTCTTAACAGAACTCATCCTCGTACAGAAGTCTTCATCGCACGGGTCAATTCCTTAATCTGTTTTTTACCAGGTCATTGCCCATTGTTCTTCACCAGTGCCACCAAATAACTGTACCCTCACACATATAACACATTTCCACAGCTCTTGCTCAAGTTTTATACCACTCAATACCTCCGCCTTTAATACTACTCCATTCATGCTTTGTTCAGTGACTGACGCTTGTGTTGGCAATGTTTTTCCTACTGAATCAGGCTGTGCCTAAACATGGGCAAAGGTTTTCCTTACACGGTAACTCATCATAACGAATAAGTTGCTTTGTTTTAATTATTCATAATTAATGTTATTACACTAAATGATGATAAATAAGGAATGAAAAACAGAAATGATTTTAACCCACTGCACCTCTAGTGCATAAAGAGTTAAAGGGGACCTGTCACCCTAAAAAATAATTCCAAATCCTATTTTATGATGTTAGTCAGGCAAAATAAACTTCATTTACACTATATAAATCATTTCAATGTTGTCTCTGTAAGCATTGGAATTCACAATCACATCAAGCATGCAGGCGCCATTTTGTGGACACTGTTATAAAGGGAGGTTTTGCAGTGTCAAAATCTTGTTTATGCATCAGAATAGGGAACCTGAAGCCCATCCCCACCATCTAAGGGCCGGGCCAAGCCAACCAGGCGCCTTGCTACTCCTTGTGCATGCGCGCCCCAACGTGACTGCACGCATGTGCTGTGCAGTAGCAAAGGGGACAGAGGTTAACGGAGAGGGAGTGGGAGTGATAGAATAGAGGAGGGGAAAACTACAAAGGTGTAGCGAACAAGGAATAGGGGTAGGCAGAAGACATTTAATAGGTACCTGCCAGGCGCCCCCTTATCATTGCGCCCTAGGCAGGTGCCTCTTCTGCCTACCCCTAGTTCCAGCCCTGGTGGGGAGGGAGGGAGGGGGAATGTGAGGAGGGCAGTGACATATATGGAAGTGCAGAATCGAAAGTGAAAGTGACGGGCCCACCTGTATGGGGCAAGCAACATGTGACAGCTGAGATTTTTAAGTAAGTTTATAACAGGTATGGATGTTTCAATCGAAAAAAGGATTTGGGTTTCATGTTTAATTTGAAAAGGGCTTTTTTATACAGCTTTTTATGTCTGGGTAACAGGTCCCCTTTAAGGAGCTCTGGATAAAGAACTATATAATAACCACTGTACCAAGACTACCACCCAGTGAATTTAATCACTACATTTTTTCCCCAGCTTTGGATCTTTTTAAGGGAAGTGCCCTGCCAGCTTATTTCTAATTCCCAGGGGTCCCACCGTCCCTTGCATAGGCTGGGTTTGTGCATGCACTATATATATAAAAATCAGAAAACAGCCCATGTCTAAAGGATCACTGGAATTAGAAGTATGATGGTGATGTTCCCTTTGAAAAATCCCAGGGCCAGAGTTTCTTTTTCACATGGGGGCAACCCCCAATGAATCCAACTTTGCAATCCTGGCCAAAAAGAAAATATAGGGAATGCTGTTTGGCATAAGTTACTCCATTTCTCCACTAGCTGTTGGCTAGTGTTCAGCAATAATGACAGTCAGGGTATTATCCAGTTTTACTGAATTTGATGAGGAGTCTCACTGTGATCATTGTGCCAGAATTTGGTGATGGTTTATATAATGTGTCAGTGTGCTTGTAAGGTAATAATTGGGTTGGTGGGCTTTTGATCCTGTTGCATGGAATTAGGTGATATTTCTGCAAATGTGCATGTGATCCTGCTGCAAAATCCATCCTAATTGTGCTGGTGTACTCGTGAGGCTATTGCACAGACTTAGCACCTAATTGGGCTTGTGATCCTGTTTCACGGAATTAGATTATAATGTGTCGGTATGCTTGAGACCCTGCTGTACAGCCCTAAATTATAACTGTGAGTCAAGAAAGGAAAAGTTGTATTACACAAAACACGCACACGCAGACTTCCACCAGTGCAAGCAAAGATAATTGCACACGTTACAGAAATATTTTGCAGAAAGATGAATATAAGAAGCACAGTGACCCCTGCAGACACACATACGTAGCGAATCACACGCAGTTTACGGGCTCGCCATTAACTTAGAACATTTGGCTTTGCATCATCATGGGGTGAGGGTGGTGGATCACTGGCACTTACCTATCAGGACCTCCCACTTGCCGTTAGCCTGGGACACCTCATAGGCACAGCGCATCTCGCTGAGAGACACTCCTCCCAAAATAAAGATGATCAGGCGCGGGCCTGCTCGGTACTCTCCTGGAGCCTTGTTCTTGTGCCAGTGTCCGTAACGAGCGCTAAGGATACAATGAGACATAGTCAGTGCTAGATCCAAGGGCCATGCTGCAGGTCTCTGTACTCCCAAACACAGCACAAAGGCCTGTGGCTTTTTGCACACAACTGAACAATGCAGGCAAAAAAGAGTCTAGTTTGGCTTTGTTTTGCACTTTGCACACTGCCGTTGGCTTTGCAAACGAGGCCTAGTGAGTGTACACTTGTAGGTTTCCAGTGCTATACAGAACTAACCTCACTGCTGTGGTACTGAACGAAGCGGAGGAGCGCGTAGAGATGTACGGATAGTGTTTTGTATCCAGCTTGTCATCAATGGTGTCCTAAAAAGGGTGCAGAAGATCAGGGATGAGTTACAGGGGCAAGGGGTGCAAAGGAATAAAGAAGTTGAGCCTGTGCTACTGGGTATTATTCAAGCAGTTGTGCCGTCTTACTTCCATGATGTCTTTGACAACGGGGGTCCATCTAGACAACTGATAGGTCTGCTCGCTGATTCTCTCCTTGCGATCTGGTTTGCTTCTGCGGCGCAGTGAGGACTAAACAGAAAAGAAGATGGATAGTTATGACAGTTGAACAAAGGCAATCCAGAAAAGTTCACGGAATCCATTAGAATCTATTTAAAGAAAAGACTCTCTCTCAATTATTAGATGATATAGCTTTCAGTACCCCTAAATCAGTGATCCCCAACCAATAACTCCTGAGCAACATGTTGCTCTCCAACCCCTTGGATGTTGCTCCCAGTAGCCTCAAAGCATGAGCTTATTTTTTAATTCTAGGCTTGGAGGCAAGTTTTGGTTGTATAAAAACCAGGTGTACTGCCAAACAGAGTCTCATTGTAGGTTGACAATCCACATGGGGCTACCAAATAGCCAATCACAGCCCAAGAACATTTTTCATGCTAGTGCTGCTCCAGAATGCTTTCTGAATGTTGCTCACGGGTTCAAAAGGTTCACAAACAAGAAGGCACAAACAATAAAGCCTTCTTTAACTCAATATGAGTTATGGGGGGCTACCTTCTTGATTCGGTAATCCAACGACCCCTGACTCAATATTCTACTAAAAGTATTAATATACGTAACCTTTTATGTCCCTAGGCCTAGAATCTTAGGAACTACAGATGTGGTTATACACACAAAGCTCTCTCGGTTTGACCAAGTGGGCAGATGTGTGCCTAGTTTGGGTTTCTTTTCTTGCCAAATCATATCAACTCAAGATGTTGATATAACAGGTATTGAAACGCGAATGACTAGCAGCCAATCATATTCCCCAAGATGAACATACGCCTATTGAGATTAGTTGGCCACTTCCGACTTCATGTCATGACAACCAACAAGAGATGCTTACATCAGTTATGATCGGGACACCTAAATGGGCCATGTTGGTGATAATCTCGCTGTCCTCAGGAGGAATCTGAGCATGTTGGATCAGTTTATTGAGATTCTCATCAGTGATTCCTGAAATAGAAACCTGTTCAGTCTCTGTCATTCATATACATTCATTAGCTTTTTGGATGTAAAGAGCAAAGTAACATCTCTTGATCCTATCACTTCATATATGTTTGATAGATTCCATTCACACAACAATGATAATCTCCCTTTTCTTTCACTCCTTTTTACTACATGTATGGAACCCATTATCCAGAATGCCCGGGACCTGGGGTGTTCCAGATAATGGATCTTTCTGTAATTTGGATCTTCATACCTTAAGTCTACTAGAAAATCATGTCAACATTAAATAATCCCAATAGCGGGTTTTGCTTCCAATAAGGATTAATTACATTTTTAGTTTGGTTCAAGTACATGATACTGTTTTATTATTACAGAGAAAAAGGAAATCATTTTTTAAAAAATTGGATTATTTGGATAAAGTGGAGTCTATGGGAGACGGCCTTTCCATAATTCAGAGCTTTCTGGATAACTGGTTTCCGCCATACGGATCCCATACCTGTATTATCATACGGCTTTTCCTGTTGTCAGTCCCACGTTCCCCATCTCTACTCCTTACCATTCTTGAGAAATATATACAGGAGAATGATGCGGATCTTATCGTAGGTGCTGACGTTCCCATCAAGTAGGATCGGTACAATGGCCCTCATGGGATCCTTAATCTTTTCTCCCTCTGCGTCTGTGCCCATAGCCAGATCCTGAAAAGAAATAACAGGAAATATTTGGGTTTACTGTTCCCTGAACAACAGAGTAGCGATTTTATTTTTACTGACCAGAATAGAGAAGTAAATACTCAAGATATAAGGGAGAACAGGCCACTAGCTGTCCCATTGTTATGCAGAAGGGTTAGGGGCAGGGTTGTATTTAGGCTTGGTGTATCCTAGGCATCATCTTCAGCCTGTCCCTTCCCTTAGTGTTCTGCACATGCACTGATCTTGGAAGACCCGGGTACCAACCCCTGTATTTGGTGGAGAGCTGGGAATATATATATTTTGCACATTTCTTTTAGTTACCATATAGGCACCTGAGGGCTGCCCCCACTAAAGCTTCCACCTTAGGCTCCGGCCTTTGGGTTCCTATATGTTCAATGCGGCCTAGGGGGGGCCCAATTCCATCGTTTGGGAAGCACTGGCCTTGAGAATCTCACCTGTTCTACACGACACAGTTTATCCACGGTCCCCTGATAATGCTTCATGCAGTCCTCAGCCAGATGCAGATGTGTAGAGTACTGAAAATAGATTTGAGATAAATAAATAAATGACTCATTTATCTGAAAAAGCTTTGGCCACTATTCGCACCCCTTTCTGCTTTATTTTCTAGGATTCTAGCACAGCCGCCCCTGAAAATTATCCAATGGCCTGAAATCAGTTTGTTTTATCCCAGAGCCATTTTTAATCTACATAAAGTCCCACAAGGTCTATTTTCTTATGGTAATGGCACATGTGGCTGTTTTTTGAGGCTTTAACCTACAGTATGCATTTTTAACCCAAAAATTCAGCATTACTGTGGCCAAAGCAACCACTACACACAATTACATTGCAATCACCTGGCAGACGTTTGTACTAGGCATTGAATATTGCATGCGAAAGCTGCATTAATCATTTAATAAATACTTGGGATGCACCAAATCCAACAATTTGGTTCAGGAGTTGGCTAAATTCCATCCATTTGTGCAGGATTTGGATTCAAGCAATTCTTAGCGTTCAGCCAAAGTGAACCAGAACCCTTAAAGTCATGTGATGATAGAATTCTGGACGTATGAAAATTACTCAGCTGTAATACAGAGTTTTGTACAGTGGTGGTAGGGGCTCAAGTCAAGTCAAGTCGTTATTTATTGTCATTTGTACTAGACGTACATAGGAATTTCTTGTGCAGCATAGTGCAGTAAGACACGCCTTGATTTTTACAAAACAGGTATGGAACCCGTTGTCCGGAAACCCGTTATCCAGAAAGCTCAGAATTACGGAAAGGCCGTCTGCTATAGACTCCATTATATTTATCCAAATAATACAGATTTTTTAAAAATTATTTCTCTGTAATAATAAAACAGTAGCTTGTACTTGATCCCAACTAAGATATAACTAATCCTGCCTATTGGGTTTATTTAATGTTTACATGATTTTCTAGTAGATTTAAGGAATAAAGATCGAAATTACAGAAAGATCCGTTATCTGGAAATCCCCAGGTCAAGAGCATTCTGGATAACATGTCACATACCTGTTCTGTATATACAATATATATAGGAGTTCAGAATTCAAAAATAGTAAATAGTAAAGTGCAGCGAGTGCAGTGTAATACTGAATTGCGACGTATAACAGTAGGCGATCTCCCCTATTCCTCTTACCTTGCTCAGCTCCTTCTGATACTGAGGCATTTTCTTTAGCATCTGGGAAAGATCTCTCATGGTAGTCTAAGAAATGAGAAGAATGATTGTGGTTTCAGGTTTGTGATTGTAACGACACCTTGTAGCCTGCGAAGCACCAGAATACTTCTACTGAATGAGACTTACCACCTTGTCTCCCGTATTCATTCTTTTGCTAGCTGAGAAATCCTTCAGGGAGCGGGTCACTTCCCTAATAAGGAGTGCAGAACGAGTTAATCACAGAGTATATGAACTTTCCTTTTCTCTCCTTTGTGACACAAGGACAACGCAACAGAGGGAAACCCTCACACCAAGGTTATTACTGGTATTGTACGTACTGTGAAACTTCAGCAATGTGCTTGTGACGCAAGGTGACCCATAGATCGTCATCTTCATCCAGCAGGACTTCCTTCATTCGCTGATCCCCGATACCGCTGGTCTCATATCTAAGACAAGAGAGCTATTTCAGGGTCTGAACGTGGACAACATTAAAGGGGAACTATCCCGAGAATGAAACATTTAATATATAGTCCCGAGAAACTTTGTAAATACAATCAATGAAATATTCTGCATCGTTTCTGAAATAATCAAGTTTATATTCACTCTCCCTTTCTCAGCATCTGTTTCTCCTCATTCTGTCTTCATGCGGCAGTTGGGTGTCAGATATTCATTGACAGTTACATCCAATATATCTTATAGGGGTGTCAGGGGGCCTATCGACTCCCAGCGGGAGAAGTCCGGACCAAGAAGGAAGCTTAGGGATTAAAGTCCAAGTTCATGGAATCTAAAAGGGGTTAGGCGTAAGCGTAGTCAAGTTCAGGCAAGAGTTCAGTAAGGCAGGCAGCACGAATCAGGGTCAAGCAGAGGGTCAGGAAGCCAGCAAACACCAATTCAGGAATTTAGGAACCTCAGGAACACGATTCAGAGATTCCTATAATCGGGCATCGAACCCGTGACCTGGAAGTCCTTTTATTTTCTACATTTGTGCCAGGCGAGTGACGTCAGGGCGCCGGCATCAGGGCGCTGGCCCATGTGGGTGCCACCATTTTGAAGATGATGCCGCCGGAGACGGGAGTGCCATTGGGCGCTCCTGACAAGGGTAAGTTCTAATACATCTTCTAGCCAAAAGAAGCCACCCTCAAAGATATATTGGATCTAACCGTCAATGGATATCTGACAGCCAACTGCTGCATGAAGACAGAATGAAGAGAAACAGATGCTGAGAGAGGGATAGTGAATATAAATTTGATTATTTCAGAAACAATGCAGAATATTTAAATGATTGTGTTTAGAAAGTTTCTTATTTCAGTATGCCAAGGCTTATATAAATTGTTCCCCTTTAACACAAAGGATTTAAAATTCCCACGCAAACATTTCTTTGGGAACAGTTAGAAGACCATTCGTAGGTTTCACGGATGATCCAAACAGCAGACGGGATAACATTGTTTCAGCATATTAAGGCCTCAATTACTTGTATACGTCATTTTCCACAGGGAGCAGGTCGAGGCTCATGGCCTGGAAGGTGAGTTCATGCAGAATGGGCGATGCTGGATCAAAACCCCGATCCAAGATGATGAGCTGGGAACGAGCCTTGTCTGGACCCTGCGTGAAGAAACAAGGGTAAGTACAAATAACTGTCTGTATTCTGCACCAAAATGCCTGTTTATTTCCAAGTGTTTTAGGGTGCAGTGCAATTGGTCAGATAACACTGCTCTACCCCAGCAGGCATGGAATTGGTAATCATCAGTCCTATCCATAAAAAAGGAGCAAACACAGAGACACCTATCAAAAAAACCACAATCAGACACACAGGATAGGACCAATAATGTATTTTGCAGCATGTTGTTCCCTCACCTCCCCCATTGTTGGATCATCCGCTTTATAAGCATCCAGTTTATCTTGAATCAACTGTGACAGCATCGCGTCGTCCTTGTAATCCCTGTGGAGATACACATTGGGTCATTATTACTCCTCTCAGGGTAGAGACACACAGGGATATTTGTGGCCCGCAATTTTTAAAAAGCGACAAGGAGATCGTCTTTTGGCAAGCAAAGATTTCAGGCAACTTCGGCTTCTGATCAATTTGCATCCAATAGTGCACTTTCTCTGCTAGACGTTCTTCAACAAGATCAATGAGTCTATCTGGGTCAAAGAAATGCTTTAAAAAAGGCATTTTCTGCGGCGTAATGTCGCACGAGTATCTTCGTATGCGAATGGTGAGTGAGCGTGTGGTCGTTGGAACAAAGAATATGAAATTGCTGCCCTAGAAATTACGTTTTTAGGTACTTACGACATGCCGCTAACACAAGAACTTGCATTCTATCGCTGATACTAATCTCCTTGTGTGTTTTTCTAGCGCAGATTTTTCACTACTTCTGTGCGTTTTGGGACTACAGGCGATTTCAAAAAGCATTTTGTGTGTAGTAGCTGGCAATTTACAATTTTCTCTATGGCAAGACCAAACGAGCGACTTGACGCCAAAACTCGCTTTTTAAACATCGCAGACAACAAATCTTCGCATTGCACTTCCATTGTACTCATTTATCACATTTTTTGCATCACTCTGTCTTACCTAGGACGTGTTATAATAAAGAGGGAAGAAGTGGATATCCAGTAATAATTTTCATAGATATTAGGGATGCACTGAATCTAGGATTCGGGCATTTTCAGCAAGATATGGATTCGGCCGAATCTTTCTGCCAGGCCGAACTGAATTTGCATATGCAAATTAGGGGCGGGGAGGGAAATTGCGTGACTTTTTGTCACAAAACAAGGAAGTAAAAAATGTTTTCCCCTTTCCATAGCTAAACTGCATATGCAAATTAGTATTCGGGATTCGGTTTGGTATTCGGCCGAATCTTTCGCAAAGGATTTGGGGGTTTGTCAGAATAAAAATAGTGGATTTGGTGCATCCCTGATAGAAAGGTTCACTTACCAATACTAACAGGGGTACACCTTCAGCTTGAGGCGGCAGTTATTTATGTTCAGTTGTAGGCTTGCACAAACCAAACTTCACTCCAATATTTGATGCAGACATAGGGGCTTATTTACTATACTCCGAATGCAAAAATCACAAAAAAAATTTATATAAAATCAGACTTTTAAAAAATCGCGAATTTTTTCGGAATTTATTAAACCCTGAGGATGGAAAGGTCCGAATTTGAAAATCCGGCATCTCAGACCTGTCGAGGTTGCATATAAGTCAATGGGAGAAGTCCCAATACCCTGAAGTTTTCAGCTGAAAATTCTGAAAAAATCTTGAAATTCCTAAAAATCCAATGAAATAATCGTGAAAATCGGATTTTTTACCGCAAAGCAAATTTTCGGGAAAATGTAATAATAAACAAAGCGGGGTTTGATAGGAGTTTGTAGCAGAAAATAACGGACTCGGAGATTCGGACTTTGATAAATAACCCCAATAAAGTAGTTTTATTTAACGATAAGAACCATCTCAAAGGATAGCCTTACACGTTTTGTGCCTTGTGGGCACGTAGTCATAAAGACATGAAACGCATAAGGCTACCCTTCCTTATATTCTAGCACCCGCCCCAAACAGCTTTCTTACCCACGGTAGCGCACTGCTGGGTACTCCTTCAAGGTGGCGCACAAAGTGGCAATCTGCTCTGCAAGGCGTTCTAAAATTGGATTCTTCATCTGAGCCTTATGAGGGCTGTAAAAACTGTGAAAGGAGTCTGGGTAATCCAGGGAGAAGACCTGGAGAATAAATATACAATAGTTGTTAGTACAAAAAAAAATCCAGACTATCCTGTATAAATATAGCCCCATATGGAGGGTTATTTATAAGACACAGTGGAGCTCATTTATAAACATTGGGCAAATTTGCACCTGGGCAGTAACCCATAGCAACTAATCAGTGATTTTTTTACTCTCTGTCCTGCATTTTGTAAGCTCCGTTTCAGAGTGTAGATACCTGTGACTATAGGAAAGAGCGTTGCTTGTGTTAGGCAGCACAGTATCCAAGAGAGGTGGGTAGAGAGAAGCATGTATTCCCTCTGAGTTCCACTATAACTCTTATTATAACAATAATAATACTCTTATAATAAGAACCAGAATATATTCTTAAAATATACAAAAGCCATTAATATCTTCTAAATGATATCCTTATAAACGGTGAGTTCTGATGTCATCAGTTAGAAACGGTGAGTTCTGATGTCATTTCTGTCACATGACTCACTGAAATTTGTGTATTATAATAAATAAAGTACCCCCTGTTACAAAATATGAGGATATTAGAAGTTACCTCGGAGTTCCATCACCTTGTATATTTATATTGTCATGAAACTCCTCTGTAACTTATAATATCCTTATAATTTACAAGAGGGGGTACTTTATTCACTATATAAACTTTGCTTTATGGTATCATCAGTTATAATCAGTACCTAGTGATGTACTTGTGTCCCGTGACTTACTGAAACTTAAATATATTTACAGGTGTGGGACCTGTTATCCAGAATGCTGGGGTTTTCCGGATAACGGATCATTCCGTAATTTGGATCTTTATCCCTTAAGTCTACTAGAAAATCATGTAAACATTAATTAAACCCAATAGGCTGGTTTTGCTTCCAATAAATATTAATTATATCTTAGTTGGGATCAAGTACAAGCAACTGTTTTATTATTACAGAGAAAAAGAAAATCATTTTTAAAAATATGGATTATTTGGATAAAATAGAGTCTATGGGAGACAGCCTTTCCATAATTCAGAGCTTTCTGGATAACAGGTTTCCGGATAAGAGATCCCATATCTGTACAAATATTATGATATTAGTGCCACAGCCTGACTGTATACGGTCGTGGAACTGTTTAGTGACTTCTAATATCCTTATATATAACCATATGGGGCACATGTGCATAGTTTCCAAAGGGAGAACATTATTTCCTATAAGTGTATACGGAATTAAAATCCAGAGAGTGGAGCCCCTGATTCATCCGTATATAACACAAATCTTACAGTGAACACATAGTATGGATGGAATTCTTAGACTGGGCAGAATACCAGTGGTTCTGCTTCATGTCCCATCAGCAAAATACTTTTTACATAAAGTGCTGCTCGTTCTGTGGCGTAACTACAGAGGCAGCAGACCCTGCGGCCAGGAGGTAAAGGAAGCCCATGAGGCTCTAATTAATGAGCAATTTCAATATTTATTGGTAAAACAGGACAAACTCTGGATGTGTTGGGGCCCTAAAATTAATTTGCTGTGGGGCCCAGTTTCATCTAGTTATGTTAGAGTCCTGCAGCAGGTCGGGTACCTGCGGGTTACCAGCAACAACATGAGGGTTGAAGATCTGGGTGCGGGTATAGACGGGGGTCGGCCGTTCTGCGGGTGGTGGATCGGGTCACAGGTCTTCTCAATATCGATTTTTACTCCTTTTTTCTGATCACGCCTACTTCTGGTTTACAATGACAGTACTTTGTGATTCTTGATGGTCAGCGGGTTGCGGGTCCGGGTTGTGGATAAGGTACTTGCGGGTTGGGTAGCGGGTCCAAGCAGGTAAAAATGTGGGTTGAAGGTCCGGATTGCAGGTTACAGGTATGGGTTCCAAAAAATAGACCCGCGGAGGACTCTAAGTTATGTCACTGTGCTCGTTTCTGGCAATTTAGGGGTGAGGCTTAGTGATGAGTGAATGAATTGTCCAGGCGCAAATTCCCTGCGAACTTCCGCGTTTTGCCGCCGGCGAATAAATTTGTGAAGCTGCGTCAAAAATTTGCCAGCATCAAAAAATTTGGACGCACGACTGAATAGTCACTTGCGTCAAAATTGTCATGCGTCAACATTATTCGGGCGTCAAAATTGACACGAATTGACGTGGGCGACAAAATTTGCATTTCGAACATTTTACGCTGTTTACAGGAAATTCGTGAATTTTTCGTGAAGCAAAACGGGACAAAGTCGCCCATCACTGAGCAAAATACATAGAACTTGTACTGACAATGTATTCTTTTTTTTTATTAAAAAAAGACTAATGGGAAGTCGTTTTTCCCTAAACAGGGTAATATGATTTGACAGATAATAATACAGATATTATCAGTTTATAAATTCTGCTTCTGGGTATCTCAGTTGGCTTCCAGCGTGGTCATCCTGTAATCAGGCCATTTGTGTGCTGTGTATGGAAGCTTTATTTTAGGAAACAGCGCTTCTTGTTTCCAGTCTTAACTCAGTAAGATTCCATGAAACATTAGAGATGCCAGATGGCTTGGGCCGGCAATCTCTGGGATTTAACTGGCAATCCTCATCTGGCTCAAAAAAGGAAATGACTGGAGAGAAAATTACAGATCTCTCTGCTCCTGCTGGATAAATATTAAATACAGTAACTGCCAGCATAGTGTTATCTGTCTTTTTTAAGATATATTTTCATTCACTTCTTGGTTTTGTGGATTAAGGAGTACAGACTTACTATTAACCATATAAAACCCAGATTAAGTAATGTTATGGGGCCCCACCAATAAAAAAGACTGGGATGCAAATAATGAATTACGATAAAGCATTCTAAAATTTGGGTTAGTTCCCCCCTGTCATGTGACCCTGCCAAGGATCTTAGTTCTAGTGCAGTGGTTTTCTAACTGTAGTGTCTCTAGAGGGGCCCAATACTGCTAATGATGGTGAGATTTAAGGATTTACTGTCTTGGGTGTCCCTGAAACTCAAACTAGTTATTAATGAGAACTAAAGCCTAACTAAAGAAGTAGCTAGAAATGTTGTACATTATGTTTTGTGCTTCTGTACCAGCCCAAGGCAACCACAGCCCTTTTGCAGTAAAGATCTGTGTCTCTAAAGATGCCCCAGTAGCTCCTCATCTTCTTTTCTGCTGATTCACTGCACATGTTCTGTGCTGCTGTCACTTACTGACCTTAGGGACCCACTCACAATATACAGTACACATAGAATAGAAATGTCACAATATAAGGCTGATTAGTAATTAATACAGATAATTACTACATGGCAGCACAGAAACCAGTGCAATTAGCATCAGAATTTAATAACCAGCCCTGTAGCCTCAGCTTATATTACAGGGGAAGCTCATTTTCTGCTGGATAATTAGTGACGAGCCCTAAGCTTAGCTTCTCAACAGCCGCTCAGAGCCCACTGAGCATGTGAGTGTCACAGACACTTTCCAAGATGGTGACCCTCTGTAACAAGTTTGAAGTCCTGGATCATTGCTGCTATTGACAAGCTAAAACTTTAGCCTCGTGCAATAAGTTCACTATATAAAATATGGCATTTTTAGCCACATTCATTTGTAAGGTTTAGTTCTCCTTTAAAATCATGTAATCAATGTAACACATATCCCCTTTAAGACATTTTATTTTATAACGATGACACTACAGTTTTTTTTTTTAACTATACAAGTAAAGGATCCGTTATTTGGAAACCCAAAAGCTCTGAATTACGGAAAAGCCATCTCCCATAGACTCGATTTTATCTAAATATTCAAAATTTTTAAAAATTCCTTTTTCTTCAGTAGCTTGTACTTGATCCAAACTTAAGATATAATGAATCCTTATTGGAAGCAAAATCAGCCTATTGGGTTTATTTAATGTTTACATGATTTTCTAGTAGACTTAAGGTGGCCATAGACGTAGAGATCCGCTCGTTTGGCGCCAAATAAGCAGATCTCTCCCCGATATGCCCACATTGAAGTGGGTGATATCGGGCTCATCCTATACGATCGGATCAGAATGGAGGCCAAACGGGCAGTCAGATCGCAGGACCACATCAACGAAAAGATATGGCCGCGATCTAACGGGATTTTCTAACCTGCCCGATTGGCATCTGGCCGACTATTCGGGAAAGCCCATCGAGGGGCTCTACACACGGGCCAAGTCAGCAGCTTTTATCGGCCCGTGTATGGGGGCCTTTAAGGTATGAAGACCCAAATTACAGAAAGATCCCTTATCCGGAAAATCCTAGGTCCCAAGCATTCTGGATAACAGGTCCTATACCTGTATAATGCCCAGTAATGGAATATCTCACCTGTGACTCGTATGGGAGGAACGCAATGTTTATCTCCGTCAGGGTCTTGACCATTTTGGATGTTCGAGATTTGACCAACTCATTAAAAAGAGTATCTGGGCAAGCTGCAAGAAAAGTTTACAGTTATAGTGGTGCAAAGGCACCAGGGAAGGAGAAGAAACACGGCATGGAGGAAAACACTGAGGGATACAGGGGTGAAGGGCACAGAAGAAGCAGCGGTGCACTTACAGTCAGTAAAGAAGACGTGTGCTGCTCTGTATTTAGATGAAGGAGGATCTTTGAAGTCACTGATGAGAGAGTGAACAGACTGCAAGAGAGAGAATGTGTGTGAGAGACAGAAGAGGGCAGAGGGGTGTTGGATGTTAGACAGCAGAATCAGAGAGAAGTGAGCAGAGATATTATATTAGAAATAGAAAGCCCGGCCATAATAAAAGGCAGCCTAATATGATGCTGAGACCATAATCCTTCGCAGTCAGGGTATCTGAGCCTGAATTGCAAAACAGCAACAATTGCTCTTATTCAGCATGATGAAGCATATGAAAGACATTCTGAATGTCAGCCTAAAAATAAAATAATAGTAGTAATAATGTAGCTCTCAGCAACTTTCCAATAGACATAATTTGGGAAAAGTCACAGCCAGCAGTGCAGAAAAGAACAACGAAATAGCAGTTTCAATTGCACATGTAGGGGGTTATTTATTAAAAGTCGAGTTGAGTTTTCTTGAAAAATTCACGTTTTTTTGCAGATAGTTTCACTAAAAAAAAAAAAAAAAACTAGAATTTTTCTCGTTTTATAATGCCCAAAGCTGCTAAAAATCCGAATCTGAAAATACTCCAACTAAAACCGGTCGAGGTCATGTAGAAGTCAATGGCAGAGGTCCCGTAGTCTTCATGATTTTTAGGGTTTTTTAAAGCTGTTTTGTGTTAGAAAACTCAATAAATTTGAGCAGTGACGTAACTATAGAGGAAGCAGACACCGCAGTCACAGGGGGGCCCGGACTATGGGGTCTGCTTCCTCTATAGCTAATAAAAAACCCTCTTCACCAGCCACTCACTTACCCGGGATGCAAGTCAGGTGGGAGTGGGTGGAGTCGGGCTGGGAAATGGGTGTGGCAGGGTAGGACATGGACAGGGGAGGTGGGACATGGGCAGGAAGTGGGCGGGAGGATGGGGATCGGGGTGTGTCTAAAGATTTTTTTGGAGAGGGGCCCTGTGCACTTTTTTTAGCCTATAAACTCGATAAATCAGTGCTATTCAAGTTTTTTCCCTGATTGCATTCAGTCAAGTTTTTTTTCATAAAAGATCAAACATTTTATTAAATAACCCCCTTATAGTCATTACAACTTATTGCTTTATTTGCCTTTTATTTAAGAGCAATGTATCGTTAATTCCATCTTGCTTTTATTGCCCCAGCTTCTGTGAAGGAGCCACTGATTTAGCCTGATTGGCTGTCAGTCTGTCAGCCTCTGCTTCCTTCCATAGCTCTAATATAGAGTGTGAGCTTCTTGTGACAAATAAATAGGGCAGGAGCGTAACTGTAGAAAATGATGACTCTGCAACTCCTGGGGGCTCAGGATCTGTAGGCAGCAGACTAATAAACAGTATCAAAATAGGTACGAAAAATGGTCTTATTTCCTCAGTTTCAGGGAGGCGTTACAATTATTTTCCTCTGCTGCCCTAGTTATGCCTCTACAACAGAGAGTAGGTCTAGCGCCTCAGGACTTTGGTCTGCCATGATAGCAGCATGGGCAGATAAAGGTAGCTAGCAAGGTGCCATTTGGGCTTTACGTTATACATACGTTTCAGATATTCTGCTGTCAAACTGCATTACCTTTTCCGAGGGTGTGATCAGATACACCGCCTCCAGACTGGGAAGGGGCTCCCTCCGTTTATTAATGTCTTCAACAACTACAAAGAGACAAGACACAGTATCAGTACGCATGCTATGGAGCACAAGGACTAAAAGGATATCCCATAATCAGGGTTGCCGGGTTTAATTTTCAAAACCAGCCAAGTCAGCTGCAAAACTAGCCAAGAGGCACTTCAAAAGTATGGAAAAAGTAAAAAAAAAGAATAATATATGTGAAAATATTCCTTTTTTATATTTTCCATGAAGCCAAATGGGACAGATTCACCCTTCAGCAGGGGGGTAACTACAGAGGGGGCCCAGGAGGCCCTAATACATTTATAATTTCAATAAATATTTGTAAAACAGCTCAACATCTAGACATTTTGGTGGCCAGCTGATTTTTGCCCCAAAATTGTCTGAAATTGAGGAAAGTCAATGGAAAATGCGTGAATGCTTAAGAGTAACGGGAGAGTGGGGTACTGAGCCCAAAATCTGGAAACCCACGACTTCTACACACGTCAGTCCCATTGCATGCTGGGTATTATAGTCTTACATTAAACTTGACAGTTGGCAAATTGTTAAAAAAAAAACTACATTACCCAGCATGCAACGGGAGACGCAGGCTTGGCACATTAGGGCAAGAAAATCTTTGGCTGGTTTCCAAAGTACAAACCAGCCAAAGGCCCAAAAAGTAGCCCAAATCCGTACCTTGGCTAGTTTCTACTTTCAAAAGCCGCCTGGGCTTTCAATTAGTAGCCCTGCCCATAATGAAAGGAATCGCTCGCTACCCTTTGCCACGCCCATTACAGTGAAGCCCCTCCCTATTTAAGTGGGTCTGTATGTCCCGCCCTTGCTGTTGTCACTTACTAGTAATCCCTTCAGTCATGATATCGGTCATCTTGCAGCAGGACGACAGCATGCGCATACTAAGCTGATCCACAACAAGCACCTATGGGAAGAGAATGACATTCAGAAATACTGCTCCAGCTCATCAACCAATCAGCAGCCATTATTTACTACTCTGTATCAGGTTGACCAATTAAAGCGAACGTCTTATTGTTTAATGTCATGATAATGAATGGCATAGGTAGGAATACAGGGATTCTTAACCTATGGGTCAGGATCCAATGACGGCAGATTTATCAAGTGTCGAATAGTAAATTCCAATTTTCGAGTTTCAAAATTCACGCATTCAAATTTTAATCCCCCTATTTGAATGTAATTGCGAATGTGAGATTTATCACATCTCGACCATGGAAACAGTCCTAATTTGAATATTCGCCACCTAAAACCTGCCGAGTTCATGTACAAGTCATTGGCAAAACATTAGCACTTAATTATGTTCTGCTCTGAATTATGTTGAGCCCAACTCAGCATCCGGGGTCTCCTCTTAGCATTGCACCCAGTTACAACCTGAATCTCAGCACAAGGACACACACAGGACTGTAACACACCTTCCACTCTCCTTTCTTCTTCACCTTCCGGATGACATCGTGCATAATCTCTGCAATAAGAAACAATGAGCACAGTTAATTCTCTTTAGGGTCAGGACAGCCGCTCAGATTCACCCCCGTCGTCAAATCTCCTCTTCTTCGGGGCGACTAATCTCCCCGAACTGCCTCCCGCCGGCTAGAATCTAAACTGCCAGCGGGGTGGCACTCGCAGTGCTTCATTTTCCGAAGTCGCCAGAAGTTTCCTAGTTAAGGCAACTTCGGAAACAGAGTTATTGCAGGGTTGCTTAGGGTAGGTCGCTGTGATCCCCCTGAAAAATGAGCAATTAAAAACAAAGGTATATAAAACAATATCGGGGTCACAAACCTAGTTTGCCATCTGAATTTAAATCCCCTGTAACACTGCAATATTGTCTGTAATATGGTTAATATTTTGACGCATGGTAAGTTATAATTGTCTGAAAATTACCATTTTATCCTTTCTTCTGAGCAATAACCCTTAGCAACGGCTGCATCTAATAGCAGGCAATCTCCCCCGCAACAATCAGATCAGAGTTACAAGAGTACACATATTAATTATATTATATTATTATAAGGAGACAACATTTGTTGCAGTAACCCATCTGACCGAGCCAGCAAAACAATTGCCAAGGCCGGGCCAGTATTACAAATTTACCAGCAATGTACGTTCCGACCCTTGTCTGCCCACTTGAACCCCATTCTGCCCATTTCTAGGTCTATACTACTGATCCCATACTCTGCCTGGAGTTAAAAGCAATAAATGTCATAGTCATTATACAACCAAAATGTCTAGGCCTCATACCGTAATTTGATACAATTAATGTAAATTATCAAAATATTTGCCATAGATGACCCTCCAGGGGATTTTGCAAGGTCTCCAGTTTGCCCAAAGGCTCCCCAGTCAGCTGTGTAGGCTAATATCATTGTACAGGTATGGGACCCGTTATCCAGAAACCCGTTATCCAGAATGCTCCGAATTACAGAAAGGACATCTCCAATAGACTCCATTTTATCCAAATAATCCAGATTTTTAAAAATGATTTCCTTTTTCTCTGTAATAATAAAACAATACCATGTACTAATTGTAGGCGTCTTCTAATAAGTTTTCCTTTTAATAATCCATTGGGATCAGTATGGGATCCCTTATCCGGAAAAAGCATCTGATCTGGCCACCCAAGCGGTAGGGCAAAGAGGCTGTTCTGATTGAGCACCGAGCCAACAAAAAGGAGGAGCATATGCAAATCCAGTGGACTTCATGCACAGTCTGCAGTGGTCCTGGGCCAATGATTTCGACTAAATTAATTTCTGTACAAGCCTATATCAGATATCATTCACAAAGATGATTGCGTTGGTCCCATCCATAGGATTAATGGCTGCTGGTTTGGTACGGAGAGACCAAAACTGTAACTACTCCTGAGCTGTTTTTGGGGCAAGGTTACGTATTTTGCAAAAGAAAACAAGAGAGGTTTCCATTTTTACTGCAGCTAAAACCTCCAAAGCCACAGCGTGGACTAGCAGCTATATACAAAATAAGGAAAATGAAGCGTTACAGACACCACCATGGAAAATATATGAAAAGACCGGGGTAATGCTTTTCAACTGAACCGAAGAACTGGAAATCAAGTGCTGATTGGTTGCTATAGGTAACTGCCCATGGGCAAATTTGCCCAGTGTTGATAAATGAGCCTCGAGTGCAATTGCCCTAAAACACCAAGGTTTCCCATATCTGATACAAATCCATACAATATAATTCTTTTTTTCCTCCACCCACTCCCAATTCCCATTGCTTGCAATCATTTCATTACTCTTATGTAATAAGAGATGGACCAGACTTATCTCTTGGGTCTGACGTTCAAGGGGGGTACAAAAAAAATCTTCCTGCTAGACAGTGTTGCCACCGCATTGGTCATTTTGGCGCTAGAACATGACTTTCATGTCTTTCAATCTGGGAAAATAATATTTAGGGATGCACTGAATCCACTATTTTGGATTCGGCTGAACCAACGAATCCTTCGCGAAAGATTCGGCCGAATACTGAACCGAATCCTAATTTGCATATGCAAGTTAGGGTGGGAAGGGGAAAACATTTTTTAATTCCTTGTTTTGTGACAAAAATTCACACAATTCCCCCATCCCTAATTTGCATATGCAAATTAGGATTCAGATTTGGTTCAGCTGGGCAGAAGGATTCAGCCGAATCCGAATCCTGCTGAAAAATGCAGAATCCTGGCCGAATCCTGAACCAGATCCTGGATTCCTGCGAGTTACTGTACGTGGGTCAGACCACTCGCCAGGTCAAGGACAGAATTAGGGAACCTAAGTCAGCGATAAAAACTAAAAAGACTGGTCTGGCAGTAGCAGGCCATTTTGTACAAATGGGGCACAGAACAGCTGGTGGACCATGTTCCTCTCTTATAACAGGGAGGGGACAGAGCAATGAGGCTCCTAAAAAAGGAAGCCTTACGGATCCACCGCCTGGAAACCCTAATGGCCTGAATAGAGAGTATGATTTGCATTCTATTTTTTTAAATTGTTCTGCATTTTTATTCTAATTTTAATCATTGTGTTTTTTACAGATAAAATGTGACAAGTGCACAATAGCGAAGAAAAGTTTATGTTTCCTTCCAAGTGGCTCCATTCACTTCCTAAAATGGATACAAGTTTGTTGTATTTATTAATGATTTTTGCCACTTTGAGACTTTGTTTCTACATGTTCAACAGATGGCGCTGTTTTAATGTGTTTAAAGGGAAGTCCAAGTGACCATACATTTTAGCTTGAAAAAAAAAGCCGGGGGAACTTTTCTATATCTGGTCTGAGCCATATTTAAATAAAGGCTTTTTAATTCCAACTTAAGGTGCTGTTCATTATAATATTGAACTATCCACATGTCATGGATCCTGGAAATTATGCAACACAAATGTAGACAAAAGCTGGTCATACAAGCCAAGATTTGGTTGGGCAATTTCAACTATAGCCATCAGGGCATGTATGGCCAGTTGAGGGCCATCAGATCAATAATCTATGGCGTAATTCACTGGCAGCATTTGGTATCTGCAGAAAAATGCCCCTTTTGTCAGTAGCCTAAAGGGTTCATTTACTAATGCAAAATGCAGTGGAACCCCCAACATTGAGCCCACAAAAACACTATTCACAAAGGCACCCGCTACAATAAATGCTTCTCTATACAGGGCTTGCGCCATTACTAAATCATGGGCAATCTGAGCCAAGTCACATGACTGTAGGCAGCTGGGAAACGGACAATATGTCTAACGCCATAGTCTTTAAAGGTGCTCAGAACTGAGCTAGAATTCTGGGAAATCATATTGCATTATGGGTAAAAACTATATATGTCTCACTGTGTTGCTTACTGTTCCTTTAATAAAAGGTAAACAGCAGAAACAAGCTAATAAAGAGCACAGCACTACATTATTTAAGGCTGAACCGGCAGTAATTAAGATTCTAACAAAATAAAAGAGAGTAACAGCATCTCGCGCTTATTCTCTAATTTATACCATTGTGCTAATTATGTTTAAAGTCGCAACTCACACAGTCTTTGGCTGCCCCGACTGTTGTCAGAAGGAGCACTTGTAGTACAACTCTCATTAGTACTTGCACCATTAGCTGCTACTGTATTCCAATTCAAGGATGGAGAAACAGACTCTGAACCAAAGTCGCACTTCCCAGCATTCTCAGTAAAAAAAAAAAATACAAAAATAATAATGCGTTTCAAAGCCTCATGGGCCAGATTCAAAAATAATCATACAAAGAGGACTATGGAGATCTGCAATCTCTTGGAGACCCTCCATCTGGACAGTTCTGCTTTACAATAAAGAATGTCTATTTTGATCCCAATTACGCACAGGAATACTGTGTCTGCACCTAGAACCTGTAAGCTAAGTCTGCTCATAAGCCTTACAACACTGTAGTGTTGCTTTACTGCTTACTAGCATCACATACTTTCTTTATGAATGAATGTAGCTGCCCTTTAATATAGGTGGTATTGTTTACGCTACGGCCTGGGGGGAACATTTTACCATCACTTCTGTCTTTCTGCTTCACCAGTTTATTGACTCCCCATCTGTCACATTCCAACAACAGACACATCTTCACGTCTCCACTGGGAATTAAATGCATCCTCTATCATTTCCTTCCCCTTTATTACCAATATGGTAGCACGTGATTGGATTTCTCCTGGAACTGGTTGCTAAGTAGGCTTAGCAACATCCAGCTCCACAATGAAACACCTCTATGAGGCTAAAAGGTTACACCTCTACTGGTGGTAGACCCTTTAGATGGTACAGTATAATAGACAATGTGAAGAGAGGCTTTAATTACTGTATACCTGTATATGTGGGTGTAAGCTGCCATACTGTTTCACTATAAAAAGTAGGGAGCACACTACACTGCACTCTGCATTATATGAAAAATCTGGTGCTCTCATGTCTTGTTCCTGAGCTGACTGTTTTGAATATTGTTATGCTGTTTATTTTGATTTCGTAATCACTATATTGTCTGCTTAACGAATCCTTTCTTATTATTTCCTGTGATTTTACTATGTCATTGCAATAAAAACAAGTTATTAAAAAAAAATCTGGTGCTCAGTGTAAAGTACAACATCAGGGTCCCCAGAGCAGCCCTGTCCTTATCTCTTGCCCTAAGGCCCCATTGCATGTTATGCTCCTACTGCTCCTACCTTGTGCTTCAGAATGACATGTGAGGTATGGACAGGTGGGAAGGCTCCTAAATGCATTGCCAATTGTATATACCGGTATGGGAGCCATTATCCAGAATCCCGTTATCCAGAAAGCTCTGAATTACAGAAAGGCCGTCTCCCAAAGATTCCATTCTAATCAAATAATCCAATTCATAATTTCTCTGTAATAATTTATTAAAAATGAAATAATTTTTAAAAAAAATTATTTTTTCTCTGTAATAAACCAGCAACTTGTACTTGATCCCAACTAAGATATAATTAATCCTTATTGGAAGCAAAACCAGCCTATTGAGTTTATTTAATGTTTTTATGATTTTATGATAGACTTAAGGTATGAAGATCCAAATTACAGTAAGATCCATTTTCTGGAACACCCCAGGTCCCGAGCATTCTGGATAACAGGTCCCCTACCTGTATAATACCTCCAAGAATATAAGAGATGAGGAAGCTAGCATGGGACCAAAATCAGCCTCCTGAAATCCACAGGACAATCTCAGTCCCTACTGTAAGTAGTATCCATCCTCCTCTTTCTTTCGCATCCGGAAACATTGTGTTGGCTCAGGAGCTAACGCACCGATTTCAGATTTCAGTGTAGAAAAGCCAGACAATGCATGTTCCAAATGCGAATGAAGAAGGAGGATACTGCTCATGGTAGGGGTTGATTTCGGCACCATGTGGCTCTAGCCTGGACCTTCCCAAGACTTGATCACAACAGCTTACAACCTAATCACACAGACATCCACACTGGTACACAGACAGAGCACTCATTTGCTCAGTGTCATAAATACTGCCTGTGCCCTAAGCATATTTAAGCAACTCCCCCTTCTGTTAACTAAAACATCATCTGTGACCCTAAATAATCATCATGTGACCCTAAATAAAAACCCTCCAACACCCTTGTCCTCTTTTTCTCCTTCTCTCTCACTCCTTTCAGAGCAATTTCCTGTCTTTTAATGAAATCTTTCAATCAATAAACCTCCCACTAAGGAAATACAATCAAGCAGGAGAGGTGACGTGCATGGTTGTACAGGGAAGATAAACGCCCGCTCTGAGTAGGTGTAAATGGCGCCAACATACTCCTTGGCGCAGACAGTTTTCTACAAGGGATAAAAGAAGAAATAAGGGAGTGAGGGGAGGCAAGGGATTGGTTACCAGGTTATCCTTTGGACTCAAGCTGATTAACAGACGGCAATCTGTCACTAAGTGGGTGGGGGAGGGATAAATGAGAGTTTGATTTAGGGCAGGCCATATGGGCCACAGAGAAAGATATATTGGCTCTGGCTAGTGTGACCAGCCCTGACATTTATTCAGTATTTATAAGGCACCAACATATTCCACAGCGATATTTAATGCTCCTGGGCAGTACAAGCATAAGGCCTTTTACATTTTATACAAATTTCTCACTGTATCATGCTCACATGTTTGTATTATTTTACCACAAACACACTTAAAGATCACATATTAAATATTTTGGGGCAATTTAGACCACGACGCCTACCAACCCTGGTCATGCTCAGTTACAACCAGATCCAAGTCCCACCCACTCTCAGATAAGCCCTTCCCTTTGTCGTCTGCTAATGAGGACTGTCCGGCCCTTAGGGCATAGACACACTCTCAGATTTGGGGAGATTAGTCACCCAGGGAAAAATCTCCTCTTTTTGGGGGGCGACTAATCTCCCCTCCCGCCAGCTAGAATATAAATAGCCGGTGGGATGGCAATTGGTGCGGTTAGTTTTCCGAAGTTGCCAACTTCGTGGCGACTTCGGAAAACAAAGCGATCCGAGTGCCATCCCACCGGTGATTTACATTCTAGCTGGCGGGATGCAGTTCGGGGAGATTAGTCGCCCGACGAAGAGGTGATTTAGCACCGGGCAACAATCTGCCCCAGTAGCTTTGTGTGCCCTTGCCCTTATACTACCTGAGTAATGAATAAGGCTCCTCCTACTACTTTCATGTTTGCTCCCTAATCCCTCTCATTAATGCTCCATTAAAGAGGCAGTGTAGCCCGTTGTTTAACATGAGAGCAATGAATACGGCTTGTGTTTCTTCCTATTGTTTTCATAACAAAAAAATCTATGGTGATTCTTATTTCTTGAGATAAACAGGGTGAACAGGGAGCCCAAAGCTACTCCATGTTTGGGCCTTGTGGAGTAGATAAGTAGATACCAGTATACAACCCCTCCCTTCATTCTTTGTTGTGACTGTTTTGTCACTGTTTGTTGTGCTTCCGTCTCCCTGTGTCACGTATGGTGAACCCAAACCCCAGGGGAGTGACTGGATTCCTGTCTAGGCGTGATCTTATGCCTATAACAATCATCTTGGGCTTTGGGCCTGGCACTCTGCTACTTGGGTACTGCCAGGACTTACTGGATGAGAATCTAGAAACTCCCACAGGGACAGGCAAGGGCGCCGAATGTATAGGGAAGGTATCAGGGAAGGAGCCGGTAAGGAAGGAGCAGGATGTAGTCAGACAGGCCGGGTCAGAACCACATAACAGGAGCAGAATCGTGAGGCAAACTCAAGGTCAGGAACAACCAGGGTCAGAACCAGGAAGTCACACAGGGGACAGGAGTCACAGGGCCGCCAGTTGCAGGGAAAAGAGGACCAATCACGCTTCACCTATAACTGGCAGTGAGTCAGTGCAGAGCAGGGGGTTATATAGGCAGACTAATGGTTAATACTGAGCACCTGTGGCCAGATTAGAAACAGAAGAGCTCACCATACCAATACAGGACACATAAACAGTGAAAACATCAGGTCACTGGTTCAATTCCTGGCAGGTTGTTACAGCCTGTTTAACTCAGAAAGAACAAAGACATTTTCTGTGCCTCACTACAGCTCCACTTACTCCTCCTATGCCCACTCTCATTATAGCCCCACTTACTCCTCCTATATCCAGCCTCATTATAGCCCCACTTACTCCTCCTATATCCAGCCTCACTACAGCTCCACTTACTCCTCCTATGCCCACTCTCTTTATAGCCCCACTTACTCCTCCTACATCCAGCCTCACTACAGCTCCACTTACTCCTCCTATATCCAGCCTCACTACAGCTCCACTTACTCCTCCTATATCCAGCCTCACTACAGCTCCACTTACTCCTCCTATATCCAGCCTCACTACAGCTCCACTTACTCCTCCTATATCCAGCCTCACTACAGCTCCACTTACTCCTCCTATATCCAGCCTCACTACAGCTCCACTTACTCCTCCTATATCCAGCCTCACTACAGCTCCACTTACTCCTCCTATATCCAGCCTCACTACAGCTCCACTTACTCCTCCTATATCCAGCCTCACTACAGCTCCACTTACTTCTCCTATATCCAGCCTCATTACAGCTCCACTTACTCCTCCTCTGGTGACTATCATTGCTGCTCTGCTATCTGCTCCAATATTCCAGTCTGATAACCATTTTCATAGCTCCTCTCACAATACATGTCATTCGTACTTAAAGAAACACCAAAAATAATCAAGGAATCTAACCCTAAATCTAAACTAATACATGTCACATGGACTGTCTGCGCTTTCTTCATATGGCGACTCTTATCCCTGCTGCACAATAATCTCTGTGCGTTGTCTCTATTGACTGCGCAGTATGGAGATTAGTGGCAAATACACCAATAGATCATTTTGTATATGTCTGAACACATGGGTTACACTGCAGCTGCTGCCTCGTCCATCACATGCCCAGAAGCCATAATAACTGTCACAGTAGCCTTTATCTATATAGAATTGTATTCCCAAAATCCATATACCCCTCCCCTTCCAAAAACCAAGGCTTGGATATAAAAGTAAAAGGGGCGGATAGAGGAGCTGTCGGGCAGTGAGTGACGTGTGACACAGGGAGGGAACGGATATTATTATAGGGATGATAAATCTCCCAGCATCCCCAGCCAGTCAGGATTCTGTAGTTCCCCAGCAGCTGGGGGGAGGGGAGGATATAGAATGTAAGCAGATAATAGAGGCAGTAGATTTTGGGGAGATGACATGGAGGTTGCAGGGAGGAAGGTAAAGATGGAGGGAGGGATGGGGGGTGAATGGGGAGAGGAGGAGTCAGGAGAAATGGATGGATGTTGCAGTATAAAGTGTTGGGCAGATGTGGCCCCTGTTACTGAGATTAAATCTAGGCCTGGGGTATTGGGGTGATCAGGGGGTACCGGGGGGAGGTAGGGAATGAGGATGGGGACATTTAGGAGGGATAAACAGAATGGTGCAGGATACATACAGGGAGGGGTCTGGGGTGACACAGGCAATAAAGTACCAACCTCCCCCCACAGTCACCCACTTACTCTCTCCCACCACAAACACGCACCCCCCCATAGTCACCCACTTACTCTCTCCCACCACAGCCTTCAGTCCGCTCGGTGCCATCCTGATCCGCTAGTGGTGCAGCCCAATGTGCTCCTTGTCAGGGAACTGGGGAGATGCTGTGAGCTGAGCTGAGAGACTGAGAGGGAGGAGGAGGGGAGAGGACACTTCCAATCAGCTGAGCGCAGGGGGGGAGGAGGAGGCAGAAGGGGAGACTGCTGGATAATGGAAAGGGCCAGCAGGAATATTGCACTGAGGTGTTATACTGGGGACACTCCCCTTCATTCCTGCAGCTTGTCTCTATGCTCAGCTCTATGGGCTCAGTCACACTGTTTATTCTACATCTGCCTTTACTCTCCATGTCCCTCTCACTCTGACACATCATTTATATAACAATTAGCAGCTGCCCAGAAACATGAAGCTGCTCTTCTGATTAGAAGAAATATCACTGATCAGCTCTTCACATTATGGAGTTCATGTGGCCAGTCACTTGCTAATACCAAGGTCACAATGAGTGGAGTATTGGCCATACACGAGCAGATAAAATCTGCCGACAGGGCTTCCCCGATCGATATCTGCCCGAAAGTCGGCCAGATGTCAATCAGACGGGACTATAAATCCCGTCGGATCGTCTGCATCTGTTCGTTGATGTGGTCTTGCGATCCGACTGCCCGTTTACCCATCGTTAGGATCCGATCGTTGGGCCCACAATTGGATCAGCCCAATATTGCCTCAAGGTGGACATATCGGGGAGAGATCTGCTCGTTTGGCGACATCGCCAAATCAGCGGATCTCTCCGTGTATGGCCACCGGGATCGATTTCCGCGCACTTCTGTGGGATCAGCCGGGAAACAAGGTAAGTAATACAAAAGTCGGATGGTGTTGCAGCGTTCATCCAACGCGACTGTCAGATGCAGACGCAGCGTGCATCATTTGCATCCGACAGTCGTGTCGCGTCGGACGAACGCTGCAACACCATCCGACTTTTGTATTACTTACCTTGTTTCCCGTCTCATCCGACTTGACGCGGGCGTTTTGTCGCCCAACGTCGGATTCGACAGTAGCGAACGGAAATCGTCCGTGTAGTTCTACCCTAATACAACAGTAGATTTGTAGCTCTATCTCTTTATTTGAGCAAGAGATATGGGTAATGCAGAGAGAGGTGTGTTAGCAACATGGGGTCAGATTTGTAAGATCTAGGATGCCAAAATTTTAGGGTCTGTCAGAATCTCCAGTGGAGTGTCACGTGTATATTGCTCAGAAACCAGGGGTGCTGCCTAATGGCATAACTAGACGTTACTGGGCCCCACGGCAAATCCAAATTGGGCCCCAAAGTCACCCTTCCAAGAGGAATTACATAGTGGGTGCCCCTAGGCCCGCTGCTGTTCGTCGCCCCCCATCCCCTCCCCCTTATTTCACACAAATTTTCATCATCAGTACCGCAGCAATGACGATTGGTGAATGGGGATTTTTAAAAACGATTGTATCTCCTGCGCATTCCCAGTGTTTCTGAACCAATGTGGGTGTGGTTGGGCAGCATGCTGCCCCCAAAAAAATCTGCTGCCCTAGGCCCAGGCCTTGGTGGCCTTTCTACAATTATATGATATAGTGTATTCCCCCAAATCTCATCCTAAGTGGCCAAGTTTCCAAAAAAATGCCTTTTTAACACACATGAAGTTATTTGAGAAAAATAATTACATTTAAATGCAGCATTTGTTTTCTGCAACACACGGGTTAGGGATTGAAATTTGGGCAACCGATGCAGGTTAAGGTTGGACTACATGGACGTTTTCGTTGTGATCCGACGCGCTGCGACGGAAATAAGGTAGATAGAAATGTCGGATGAAGTCGCAGCGTTGATCCGACGCATCACAACTGTCGGATGCAGACGCAGCATGCAGCGGCAGTCGTGTTGCGTCAGATCAACGCTGCGACTTCATCCGACATTTCTATCTCTTACATTATTTCCGTTTCATGCGATTTGATGGAGCGTGTCGGATCGTGCTGAAAACGTCCGTGTAGTCCTACCCATTGGGTTGAGGGAGGGTCAGACTGGGGAATTAAAACATTCATACTTAACTACTCTTCAGTTCAGATAACCCCTTCCACTTCTACAAGCCATATCCCTAAGAGGTTGTGGATCCATAGGGACTGTATTATATAGAAGCACAACACCTGGATATATTGCATAGATATTGTTACAAACTTACGTGTGATGAACACGACACAAAGTAACGATCGGGTAACTATTGATGGATTGAGTTTTTGCTTGCATTCATGCCTTTACCATTGGGGTTGCTTTTTTTTTCCACTTATGATGTTTTAGGATATATTTGTTTTCTTTTCCTTTTTTATTGGGTGTCTGAGTTCTGCAAGAAAGTGATAGCTCCATCTTTTTCTGTTTTCCCAGTAGTCTCCTTCCTTGTTATCGCTGATTGCTTACACATACTGGCCTGCGTGGAGTTTTATGTCTGTTGTATGGTGCAGCATGCAGAAGTAACACTATAAATACGTACAGGACTTCCCGTCTGCCCTATCAGTTAGTAGGACTTTAGAGGGCACTTTCACCCAGGCTGAGTTAAGGTGGCCATACACGTAGAGATCCACTCATTGATCGTGGGCCCTAGGGCCCGACTTCTGGCCCACTTTCTGCCAGATATCAATTGAGGAAACCCGTCGGAGGGCCTCACATACGAGCCAATAAGCTGCCTGTCTGTCGGCAACTTTTATTGGCCCGTGTATGGCCACCTGTACTGTTAGCTATGGTTTCAGTATTCTTGCCTCTTTGAGGTTCAACAACTTTCAAAGCTCCCCCATAGCTGATTAGACAGTCACCCTGCTATGGTTCTCATATTAGGCAGGCAACACAATGGGACTCTATCTATTGCTATGAGTATGCTCAGCCTATCAGTCAGGGTCAGACTGGGCTGGTGGGGCTCCGGGAAAAAACCCGGAAAGGCCCTGGCTCTCGTGGCCCAGACCCGCTCCCTACACCACAGCTCTCCTTACCTCCCTCCCTGGCCCCGGTCATAGCCGCGTGCGAAAGAATAGATAAGAGCGGGGGATAGGATTGCCACCTTTTCTGGAGAAAAAATACTAGCCTTCCTATATATTTATCTTTTTTCCCTATTAATAACATTGGGATCAACCATCATTTTTACCGACCAGGTGGCAACCCTAGGGGGGAGCCAGAGGAGGGCTGTGGCTTGGGGGGGGCATAAAGTACTTGCCGCTGGTCCGCTGCTATCAGTTTAGGAATATATGACTTATATTTGTCTGTTCTAATTTTGGCAATCAGATCGATACAGGTATTAAGTGGGCCATATTGTGAGCTGACTGGTGTGTTATCCACTATGTATTATCAACGATTGGCCTGTAGGTTAGTTCAAATATATATTGTCTAGTAGAGATCCATGAGGTATGGATCCAAATTAATCCTCTTCTTCTTCTGCCAGTGCTCCATCTACCTGTGGGAAAGGACAATGGCAGCTGAGCTCCAAAGATACCTTGCAGTTAGTCATGTGCGGGCTGGGCCGATACCCACAAGACTCGCGGGTTTGAGCCGACCTCACTCCCTCATTGGCGGGTCGTGGACGGGTCCAGGTTGAGCACTTCTGCCTGCTCTCTCTGTCCGCGACCTTACATTGCCGGCTTTCGGTTTTATAGACACGCGCCTGCCCGCCCCTTCTGTGACGTCATCGGTGGGTCGGGTCAACACGGGTCAATAAAAGAAAGGGGGAAGTCGGTCCCAGGCAGCAGCGGATTGAGGGAGGTCAGGTCTGGGTTGGGTGGGCGTGGAAAGCTCGACCCGCACATCGCTACTTCAGTACATTCCCAGACAGTAAGGGGGTTATTAACTAAAATCCCAATTTATCAAATTTTTTTATTAAACAAAGCTTACCTTATTTATCGGTAAAATCAAATTTGTAGAAAGACTCGATACAATTGAGCAAGAACCCATATTGTACACATTTTTCAGGTTGTTGCCCGAAAAGCCCAAATTTTTCCGATTATCGGACTAAACCCAGCGCAGACCATGATGTCTTCTGCCATTGACTTATACATGACCTCGACGGGTTTGAGATGCTGGATTTTGGATTCAGCCTTTTTGCAGCATCAAGGTACTGGTATGGAACCTCTTATCCAGAATGCTCAGGACCTGGGGTTTTCCGGAAAATGGATCTTTCCGCAATTTGGATCTTCATACCTTAAGTCTACTAGAAAATCATTTGAACATTAAATAAACCCAATAGGCTGGTTTTGCTTCCAATAAGGATTAATTATATCTTAGTTGGGATCAAGTACAAGTGACTGTTTTTTATTACAGAGAAAAAGGAAATCATTTATAAAAAATCTGGATTATTTGGATAAAATTGAGTTTATGTGAGACAGCCTTTCCATAATTTGTAGCTTTCTGGATAACGGATCCCATACCTGTATAATATATATATATATAATATATAATAAATCTTGAAAATTCAACTTTTTTTCCACGAAATTTTCAAAGTTTTTGCCCCAAAAACCCCTACCATAAAAAAAAACAGGTTTAGTAAATAACCCCCTAAGAGTGTATCGGCAAAATCAGTCTTAGCAAATCTGACCTCAAGTTTCCTTCCATGAGTTTTTTCAAT
This sequence comes from Xenopus laevis, assembly GCF_017654675.1. Lineage (NCBI taxonomy): Eukaryota > Metazoa > Chordata > Amphibia > Anura > Pipidae > Xenopus > Xenopus laevis. The sequence continues at coordinate 12,295,886 of NC_054385.1, forward strand.
AAAGCCTGCACTGGAATTCGCTAGGCGGTTTTTTTTTTGTTTTTTTATAACGTTCATCCAATTCTAAAATATAGTTGGCCTCTAAATGGGAAAAACTTGGACAGCACCGCACTGGCGTTCATACACCAACATGCGTCACTACTGCTTAAAGATAAGACGTGTAGCAGAGAAATTGACCAAAAATGGAAATTATTAGCAAAGGATAAAATAGACAGACGATATACGAAAAAACAACTTAAAGGAGCAGTATACCCCTTTCTCAACATGAGAGCAATAAAAAAGGGCTTGTTAAGCCGGTTATTGTTCTTTCTTGGGTCAAAGTGAATCCTCAATGGAGGAGCAACCCTAAGTACTTTATTTTAGGGATTCACCAAATCCACTGTTTGGCATTCATACCTGAATCCTTTGTGAAAGAGTTGGCCGAATACTGAACGAAATCAGAATGATAATTTGCATATGAAAATTAGGGGCGGGAAAAGAAAACATGGATAACATTTTTCTTATTTCCTTTTGTGACAAAAAGTCACGTGTTTCCCCTTCCCGACCCATAATTTACATAAGCAAATTCAGGTTCGGTTCAGCCAGGCACAAGGATCCTGCTGAAAAAGGCTGAATCCTGGCCGAATCCTGGATTCAGTGCATCCCTAGTTTATTTCCCCTTTACCAAATCATCACACTGACTGTAGTTCTTCCCTGCAACACAAGAGGACAGCAGTGCTCATCCTTCTTTAGATATGCAAGTTACACAAAGCGACCCACACCCAGATACCTGGCGGAACGCCACGGTTGCCTAGCTGCCCTATATTTAGCTTTTTAAGCAGCTTTGTAAGAAAATGTCACAATAAGCCACTGGTGAAGACTTCTTGTGTTGAGGCCACGTGCTCTGCTGGAATGCAAGACATGGCACAGACCTGAAGTCATTGCAGGTGGGGATTTATATAGGACAAGCCATCATAGCATAGTTATATCTACCTACACCACACATGTGAGGGCCCCATATCAGATATACGGATACCACAGATTTTGCTTTACACTGCTATTTTGTCACTGTAGGTCACTATGTAAGAACTGAAATAAGAAATACTGATTTATTTACTCATTTCCTCACTGGCCATATGGCTAATGACATTTGCACTGATGTTGCCTTCTAACCACTGCCTCGAGGGCGCACGCAGTATTTACGTAGAAGGTGCAAAAAGTGAAATCCACCTGTCACTGTGCCCACTGGGCAGTTTTTGCCCCAAAAACACTTCAGCAGATTTTTAGTCTAAAATAAGTGTTTTATCCAGCAGTATTTTTGTAGAGAGAACACCAGGTGTAACATTAGCCTTACATAGTTGGGTTGGTGCACACTTCCATAGAGATGACTAGAGATGCAAAGTAGTGATGTGTGGGTTGACCCTATGTGATGGGCTCAGGTTGACCACTGAGGGTAAGGGTTGGGTTCAGGACAGACTGCTTCCATTAAATGTATTTAAAACAGAGGTGCCCACAGAAGTAGCATACAGAGCAGGAAGACATGGGTATGGGTTGGGTACGGGTCCAACCATGGTAACATTTTGTGGGTCAGGGTTGGTGGGTTTTGTGGGATAGGGTTGAGTGCGATTTAAGTGTTTCTAGGACATTGTATACATTATCTTGTCTTTATTAAGGTTCCCTGGACATGTGTAATGAAAAACGGTAACAAACCATTTGCACCAACATTCATAATAAAGACGTCCATACAACTTTAAATTACCAGCCGTATGCAAATTGACCTAAGCTCAAGATCACTAGCGAATTTTCTCTAGGCACAACGAACGCTAGCGCATCTTCTCTATGAAATGCTCGCACTGCCGAAGGAACGCTAGCGGAAAGTCGCCATTTTTCGGCGCCTTCGCATATTAGTTAATTAACGTAATGGCGAAGTGGTGCGATGTGTGGAAACAGTAACTGGCGACAAATCACCCTTTAGTGAATCTACCCCTATGCATTTCAATGGATCGGTAAGTAGTCGTTTTTTAGGGTTACCACCAACGAACTCCGGGGGGAGGCAGGACCGTGATGTAGCGGGGGGCAGGGCCATGGCATGATGGGGAAGGACTGTGACGTGTGAGGGGACAGGGCTATGATGTGGCGATCAGCTATTGACCAATCGTCGCGTTAATCTCAAGAAATTCTGCCTGATTTTTCTAATTTGGAAAGCTGTCTGGCAACATTAACTAGGGGAGTGGGGCTCAAATCAGGGAGAATCCCAACAAATAAAGGAGTTGGCATGTTTGGACAAACAGGGGCAAATTTACTTACGGTCAAATATCGAGGGTTAATTCCCTCGATATTCGACTGCCGAATTGAAATCCTTCGACTTCGAATATCGAAGTCGAAGGATTTACCGAAATTCGCTCGATCGTTCGATTCAAAGGATTTTAATCCATTGATCGAATGATTTTTCTTCGACCTAAAAAAGCTAGCAAAGCCTACAGTATGAGGACCTTCCCCATAGGCGAACATTGACTTCGGTGGGTTTTAGGTGGCGAACTAGGGGGTCGAAGTTTTTTTTTTAAAGAGATAGTACTTAGACTTTCGAATGGTCGAATTGTCGAACAATTTTTAGTTCGAATAGACTCGATTCGAAGTCGTAGGCGAAGTAGCCCATTTGATGGTTGAAGTAGCCAAAAAAAACATTCGAAATTCAACGTTTTTTTTATTCTATTCCTTCAGTCGAGCTAAGTAAATGGGCTCCACATTCTTCAACCTGAATTCCAGGTATCCCTAATCACTACAGAGCCACTGCACCCCTGAAGTTGGGAGAGGGTGCTATAACAGCATAAATTAGAAATGATAAATTTCAAGTGTCAGAGTTTATGCTGTGATGTTATTTTGGGTCTGGCCAAGGGCACATAAATGGCACATCCCATAGAAGGGATAACTCTGAAGTCCAGAAGGGTACAAGATAATTATTGCCTTCTTTCCCCTAAATGGTGAAATGGTGAAAGCTGCTTTTTTTTATCAGCTGGATTGAATAGAAAGGTAAATATGATAATGAAGGTCATGGACAATATGTTGCTTTTTAGGGTGCTGCTGTGCATATGACACTGAGGATCCTGTAAGAACAAGCTACAGCCAGCTGTGTGATCAAGGAGATTAGCTTTGTTGAACCATGATACAGCACGCATGCAAACAACACTGAGATATTATAATAAAGGGCAGTAATTGCTGTATTTCTATTAAATATCCTCTACGGTTCACATTGAGGAAGAATTCAGGTAAAAGGCAAAGAAAGGGAACTCACGCAGTATAATGGCGTCATGGATCAATGCTCATAGCACTGCTTTCAATACGTTCCTGGAATATCTGTGGTTTGTGAATGGTGGGGCTGCCCCCAGTGAAGGCCTCATTGCTGTGAAAAGGCTGGAGGTCAGTCAGAGGGAGACTTGGGGTGAATGGTTATTTACAGCAGGATAACTGTAACAGCCATGTTTCCATATCATTTATTTTTCTGAGCTAAAAGGCAAGTCTGCCCATATTTTGCTAGAACGGGAATCCTGGACATAAAAACTGCATGCATACGAATCGACTGTCGGATGCGAACGCCGCATGTTGCGTCTTCATCCGACAGTCGCGTCGTGTTGGATGAATGCAATTTGTAGGTGCAACATTTCTATTACTTACATTATATTAGGCGCATCCATCTCATAGAATGCGCTTCCTCTCAGTGCGTTGAATCTGAAAAAGGCACACCGTGTAGTCCCTCTGTAGTGCCTCGGGAATGGCTAATTCTAAGCAACTTTTCAATTGAGCTTCATTTTTTTTTTTGTCGTTTTTGAATTATTTGCCTTTTTCTTCTGACTCTTTCCATCTTACCAATGGGGGTCACTGACCCCATCTAAAAAAAACAAATGCTCTGTAAGGCTACAAGTGTATTGTTATTGTTACTTTTTATTACTGATATTTCTATTTAGACCCTCTCCTATTCATATCAATGCATGGTTGCTAGGGTCATTTGGACCATAGCAACCAGATTGCTGACTTGTAATTGCATTGTAAACTTGAGAGCTGCTGAATAAAAAGCTAAATAACTAAAAAACCACAAATAATAAGAAATGAAAACCAATTGCAAATTCTAAAAGTTAATTTAAAGGTGAACAGCCTATTTAATCGCTTATACAGAAAATATGGCCCTGACTGCCTTAGCTTTTACTTTAAATGAGTGGTTCACTTTTTAGTTGACTTTTAGTATGTTATAGAACAGGGATCCCCAACCTTTTGAACCCGTGAGCAACATTCAGAAGTAAAAGTAGTTGGGGAGCAACGCTAGCATGAAAAATGTTCTTGGGTGCCAAATAAGGGCTGTGATTGGCCATTTGGTAGCCCCTATTTGGATTGTCAACCTAAATTGAGGCTCTGTTTGGCAGTGCACCTGGTTTTTATAAAACCAAAACTTGCCTCCAAGCCTGGAATTCAAAATTAAGCATCTGCTTTGAGGCCACTAGGAGCAACATCCAAGGGGTTGGTGAGCAACATGTTGCTCACGAGCTACTGGTTGGGGATCACTGTTATAGAATATCTAGGGAAGCAAATAAGTGTTCACTCCAACTGGCCTTTCAGCTGAGCTTTATGAATACAGGTGTGGGACCTGTTATCCAGAATGCTCATGACCTGGGGTTTTCGGGATAACAGATCTTTCCATAATTTGGATCTTCATACCTGAAGTCTACCAGAAAATCATGGAATCGTTAAATAAACCCAATAGGCTGGTTTTGCCTCCAATAAGGATTAATTATATCTTAGTTGGGATCAAGTACAAGCTACTGTTTTATTATTACAGAGAAAAACAGGATACAGGATAAAATCGAGTCTATGGGAGATGGCCTTGTGTAATTTGGAACTTTCTGGATAACGGGTTTCCAGATAAAGGATAATATAAGACGACAACTCTCACCTTAGCTGGCCATCAGGTTGAGTTCCCCGTCACTTTTCCACGCCCTCCGAGCTCGGAATTGCTGTACGGCAACACATTCTAGAGGCATGGAGGAAGACTACATTTAAAGATAATCGTTTCATATGTCCCATAATAACAATAATTCTCGTAATTGCAAAAGGAAGTAATCCACCTGAATTTGCATTTCCCTGCTTAGGAATTCATCCCTCGATTACAAGATGGAGAGACATAACAAGGGTTAGAATGGTGCATTTGTTGTATTACAAAAACATTATAATGGCTTATAATAAAAACCTACAAATTAGATGATGACAAAATCCCTTAAATACAGAAAAATAATAGCACAATGTGATACAATAAAGGGCAGGGTGATTTTAATGCATATCTATACAGAGGACAGAAAATATTTGAAACATTTGCCAAACCAAAGGATAGTTAATATATAGATATATGCATTCCTTAGCTATGCTGAAAATGAAAAAAAAATGATCATTCAATTTTAACTACGTCATGAATCACCTCTGGGTCCAAGCAAGGAATGTGAAGCACCAGGGACTGGTTATATGTACGGAATGACAGATATTCTTGGGCGAGCAGCAGTCAATCTTCATTCGGTCATATCATTCATTTTCACTGACTCATCTGTTTTTCCAGCATGTTGTGCTTACGGATAAGGGAGATGTCAACGAGAAGGGGCCAGAGGCAGCCAATCGGTATATGAACTTGACTGACACACTTCTGCTTTTGATTCCACAGTTTCAATAAGAAACAGAGTTTATTAGTTATTGGATACGTCAGAATCTCTAGACATATTATAGTTCCTTTGAAGCACAAGCCAAACATAGAGGAGACGAGGGACACACCCAGAATGCTTTAGGTTAGAACAAACAGAATGCATTTTGTAATATGCATGGTATCTAAAGGGGAAGTAAACATTTTAATTGCACATTCCACACCGGAACATCCTACCTAGTAAACAGGGCACCTTTCCTTTTCTCTCTACCCAATAACAATTTTTTTTTATTTGTCAGGAGTTTTTCCGGATTTCCTTGGATCCTCTCCAGGGTTACTTCTGCCATGAGGATATGTGACTTGAAAGACTTGATAAAGGTCCCGGAGGGGTCCGAAACGTTGCCTTGTTTGTGAAATGCTTATGGGCAAAAAAACCCACCTTTTTTGACAGAGCAATTATTTTTTGGTGTGCTTCTGGATTTTGACTTCTGCCCCGCGTGCAAGGAAGGAGATTTCTGGTTGAGCAACCACCACTTTGAACAAGTGGAAACCTCACAGGTTGAGCACTCCATTAGTGTGCATGAGGACAGGGTCGGACTGGGGGGCCCGGGGCCCCCCGGGACTGCTGTCTATGGCCCCCTCCGGCCCCCCCGCCAACCTGCTGTGACACAAAGGCGCCACTCGGAATGCTTGCCCAGGCGGCGTATCGCGCATGTGCAAACATCGCTCGGCGCGCATGCGCAAACTGCTATGCGCCGAAAAGAAAATTTTTTTTTTGGTTACACATCCAGTCACTCCAGCCTTTATAGATTACATTTTTGGCTAACTAACTATATTAGAAACATTTTTTATTTTGCACAGTCTATCTATTTACACAGTTTTTATTTTCACGCTGAACTATTCCTTTAAAGAGGTACCATCATGGGAAAACATTTTTTTTTTCAACACGCATCAGTTAATAGTGCTGCTCCAGCAGAATTCTTCACTGAAATCTGTTCATCAAAAGAGCAAGCAGATTTGTTATATTTAAATTTGAAATCTGACATGGGGCTAGACATATTGTCAGTTTCCCAGCTGCCCCCAGTCATGTGACTTGTGCTCTGATAAACATCAGTCACTCTTTACTGCTGTACTGCAAGTTGGAGTGATATCACCCTCTCCCTTTCCCCCCCCCAGCAGCCTAACAACAGAACAATGGGAAGGTAACCAGATAACAGCTCCCTAACACAAGATAACAGCTGCCTGGTAGATCTAAGAACCGCACTCAATAGTAAAATCCAGGTCCCACTGCGACACATTCTGTTACATTGAGTAGGAGAAACAACAGCCTGCCAGAAAGCAGTTCCATCCTAAAGTGCTGGCTCTTTCTGAAAGCACATGACCAGGCAAAATGACCTGAGATGCACCTACACACCAATATTACAACTAATAATATTGGCCTTTCCATAATTCTGAACTTTCTCGATAACAGATCCCATAATTTTGATCATTTGGATCAAATGGAGTCATTCCGTAATTCAGAGCTTTCTGGATAACGGATTTCCGGATAATGGATTCCATACCTGTATAATAATATAAATGTTTCCCTTAACAGTTCCGCATCTACGTCGGAACAGACACGTGGTAGCTAATTTATGAAAGCTTTAGTGAGGTGAAGCTTATGAAATGTTAGGAGGTGCCACGTAGCTTGCACTGCCCAGATGATTCACTTCCAAATATGCATTAAACAAAACTATTCGTTCCATCATTGCTGCAAGGCTGGGGATGCCTTTTCCTTGCTGTGTGCTCACAGGATCATGGGGGGAAACAATGATGGAGGTTTGCTACTGAACAAAGGCATTCTATTATACCAGCATTTTATTGAGATTCCATGAGCAGGCCAGGTTAAGTGCAGTTAAACCAATGGCATTTATGGGTTTACTCCTGCCCAGATTCCATCAGGTGCATATAGAAATAAATAACAAATAATGTCAAATGAGTTGAGAAGCCAAAGAGATATATATTACAGCACGTGCAGCAAATTCAGTAAGTGTAAGATAATACCACAGCTATTTACATCCTATTTGGAACCAGATTCCAACCATCATGTCTTCAAAGTCTCTTCCTGCCCCACCCCTACTTTTTCATTATGCCTTCTTTCATCTGTTAATGATTCCAATCTGCCTACCACTGAAATAAGATGGGGGAGTAGCCTGTGGGATCTATCAAGAACCTAAGAAGCTATGAAGAAGGGTTTGGGTGTCTATTTTACTAAGCGATTGTACCCCATAGCTCTTCCTGTTTTTAGCTGGACATTTACAATTCAAGGATATGAAAATAAGGTTGGGCTTAATAATGGGTGTAGTCGGCTCTTCCTCTGCCAGAAGAGAACCTCCTACAAATTTTTGTGGCCCCCCAGACTGCTCAAAAACTCCAATGATCTCTTTGGACATCATCATTTTATTATTATCTGGTCAGCTTACCTCCCTCCCTACTATGCTTTCAATCTTCAGTAATCTTATGAGCATATCTGGGGTTAATGTGTTTATTGTCTATGTTCTGCAGTGACCTTACTGGCATGTCTAGGGTTCATATGTTAATTATTCATTTTCTGCAATGATCGTAATGGTATATATATGGGGTTAATGTGCTGATTATCCGTTTCTACAGTGATCTTACTTGCAAGTCTAAAGTTAATGTGCTCATAAACCCTTTGCAGTGTCTGGATAATTATGGCTTAAAGGAGTGGCAAAGGGCAAGCACCACACTAAGTTCTGTTTGTATATTTAAAAATTGGGGTGAAAGGGTGACAGTGACCACTGGCGTGGCTGTTGCGACTGGAATGAGGTTCTCTGGTGCGCTCCAGTACTCCAGTACAATGAGGAGAGAACAGTAATTAAATATACACCTACTCTGCATGCAAGACAGTAGGAATTCTAGGGAAAAAATGATCTTGTTAAGTGAAGTTCTGATTAGACACACAGCTACATATATTATTTATATATATATATATATATATATATATATATATATATATATATATATATATATAAAATACACAAAAGCCATGATTGTCTTGTAAATGATATCCTTATAAACAGTGACTAGTGATGTCATCAGTTATAAACGATGAGTAGTGATGTCATTTTTGTCACATGACTCTCTAAAACGTGTGTATTATAATAAATAAAGTACCCCTTGTTGGAAAATATGAGGATATTAGAAGTCACCTCTGAATTCCATGATCATGAAACTCCTCGGTAACTTATAATATCCTTATAATCAACAAGAGGGGGTACTTTATTCACTATATATTCCAACTAAAGTCAGGTGACCAATAAAAGGGTAACCAAGTACGGAAAGTTGCGGTTAAAACTTAGTCCCTTTAAAACATGTATAATGAAGCAATCGAATTCTTAATGAATCAGATGCAAGTTGAGTGTAGGACTGGCCAGATATGGGATGACTTTGACGTAGTTGGCCATCTTAAATATATTGTAATATATGGACAAACAATCCCTGTTTTGTTTAAAGGGTAAGGCATTTTTTAGTAGCTTAAGGCACAAAATGTTTCAATGTCCTTAATATATTGATAATGGGTTGAGTGCAGAGAAGCTCTTGTGCAGAGGATCTCTTGTATTTGTCTAACTATATATATATATATATATATATATATATATATATATATATATATATATATATATATATAGGAATCATGTGGCCCCATATGATACAGGTACACCTAAATCTTGCTGTATCACTAGAATACTCACTACTCCTTTCACAGCAGTTTGGACCCCCACCATATGACCAGAGTCCTAATTGTGCTCATCTGAGGATGATACTGATTCTAGTTAATAGGCCCATCTTAGCTTCATTTATACCAGTCATTAATTGGACAGTGTCTGCACTGCAAGCCCCTCTAACCATATATTTTACCATAAGAATATCTGCTTTGCATTTGTCCTTTCTTCTCTTTCTCTGCTGTGATCATTTTCCCTTAAGCTCTTTCCAAAACCGCTTTCCTGCTGAAGTAATCTTAAATGAAAATAGCTTTTATGGCCATTATTCACACATTTTTGGCTAAGAATCTCATAACTGATACAACTCAAGGTTTTTTCAGTTGGGTATTTTTTCCTAGCTGAATTTTATTTTGTACACCAATTTCCAAGGTTTATATTTAGTATCATGGTAAGTTAGGTTGAAAAAAGACATAAGTCCATCAAGTTCAACCTTTTAAGTCTATTTTAATCTGCCTAACTGCTAGTTGATCCAGAGGAAGGGAAAAAACTCAATTTGAAGCCTCTCCAATTTGCCTCAGAGGGGGAGAAAATTCATTCCCGACTCCAAGATGGCTATGGGACCAGTCCCTGGATCAACTTGTACTATGAGCTATCTCCCATAACCCTGTATTCCCTCACTTGCTAAACACCATCCAACCCCTTCTTAGGGCAGAGACACACTCTCAGGTTCGAGGAGATTTAGTCTTCTTCGGAGCGACTAATCTCCCCGAACTTCCTCCTGCCGGCTACAATCTATATCACCGGTGGGATGGCACTCAGCTTCATTTTCCGAAGTCGCCCGAAATTTCCTCATGAGGCAACTTTGGGAGACTTCAGAAAATGAAGCGCACCAATTGCCATCCCGCAGGCGATTTACATTCTGGCCGGTGGGAGGCAGTTCGAGGAGATTTGTCGCTGGCCGACTAATCTCCTCGAATCTGAGAGTGTCTCTGCCCTTATAGCTATCTAATGTATCAGCCTGTACGACTGATTCAGGGAGAAAATTCCACATCTTCACAGCTCTCACTGTAAAAAAAAACCCTTCCGAATATTTAGCTCTTTTTACCTCTTTTCTTCTAATCAGAATGGGGGACCTTGTGCCAGCTGGAAAGACCTACTGCTAAATAAAGCATTAGAGAGATTATTAAATGATCCGCTTACATGATGATCCATACATATGATCCATACAACCAAGAAAAATCTTACAGAATATTGGCTTACTAGTAGAAGCTACTGGGCCCCACATTAAATTAATTTTAGGACCTCCTAAACTTTGTTAATGACATTTTTCATAAAATTATACTGAAAGTATTTTAATCCCTGGGGTTTATAGGAGGCACACAATTTTTTAATTAGTTTATTTAACTGCGCAGTGTTCCATTGTCTTTACAGAGCCAAGATATCCCCAGGGCCTGCAGCTATTTCATTGTTGGTAATTGAAATGGTATTAAAACATCCATTTTTTTTAATCATACAGCCTAAATAAAGTCTGGCAGTCAACACAGCGATTCTAGTATTGGTTTAAGAATCACCTTTTAATTGCCTAGGTTGCCCCAAATTTCATGCGGAGCAACCTGCAGCACTTCCAGTATATATCAGTGAGAAGTGATCCCCTCTGTACAAGAAATGGCAACAGCAAAGCCAGTTAAGTGTGATGGGCACAC